>NW_015555767.1:337794-360069 GCF_001515605.1 Sinocyclocheilus anshuiensis
TCAGGAGCTCTGCTGAGAACAGGTCGATTTTGGCCTGTCTAATTAATATTCATGAGTCTCTCTTCTGAATTGGCCTGCCAACCACAGGTAACCAGGGTCAGCCGACGTCACGGCGCTAGCTGGAGGCAGCAAAACAAAGGAGAAACTGGAGGCGGCCCATTCAAACCAGCGCAGATTCGGCTACATAAGGAGCTTAAAATATCATCTTGTTGTGATGTTGGGTGCCAGAATCGACATAATACGGTTTCAAATTAGAAATTTGATCGCATATCTGCTGCCACTGCCAGATACAAAACCGACGACAGCTGTGGTTAAACGTGATAAAACGAGCAGACTGGACAGAAACGATCGTCAAAAATGCTCACGTTGCCCCTAGACCTCAGTTATCGTGAAAAAGCCAGGAAATTTCAGTTTTGACAATATGGGACCTTTAAATGCAGAGTATATTGTCTGGTACACATTTGAACAAAAAAATATGACAATTTTAAGTCTAAAATTAGCATAAAACCATATCTTCTTGCAGGCATGAGTCAACCATGAAAAGAAGTGTTACAAACAAAATCAATGTATTATATATATTTTCCTGCAGCTTGTGTTATAGTAAATCTGTTTTACACTGTCGCTTTTGCCACAGCCAAAGCATGTTTACAGTGAAGTAAAGACAACATGTGTTGCGCATACACTTTCTGACCTGTGTGGAAATGCACATCGCTCCAGGATCTTGGCTGAAGAATCAATGGCAGACAGCAGAGGCGAGCAAACGATTGGCCTGTGCTTTTAAGCACACTCTTTTTTGCTGCCTTTTTCCTCTTTTTTATTTTATAGGAAACCAAAGAGACTGCACTTATTCCTCCAAAAAAAAAAAAAAAAAAAAAAACCCTTTTTGCTCTCCACAGCATTTAAAGTGCCTAAAGTAGCCTGGATATTGATTAAAAAGATCATGAAAATATAATGCCAAACTGTTTAAATTGAATTTATCACATGACATTAAACAATAAAAAGGCTTTCATAAGAAATATTGCATATACCAAAACCACAAAACACAACACAAATACAGTGCCTTACAATACTGCCATGTCTGAAGCAAATACAGAGAAGAAACTATATTTATATTACTGCTAGAGCTCGTCCTTGCAGTTCTCGTACAGTTGTCATCTTGTACAGCAGGAAAAAGGAGGTACAGCATAAATGGCAACAACATAACAGAGACAGCTCACATGAGACTGAGCTCTGAGATCTGTCTACGGTATTTACCATGGTTTGATTACACTGGAAAGACAACCTTTCCCCCGGAACACTCAAACAAAGACATTCCTTTTTCCCAAAAGAGCAGATTTATGCATCTTTTGTCATCTTGACAAAAGAACTCAGGCGTGGTTGTGCTAATCTTACTAATTAAAGAAAATGAGATGCATGGAACAGTTCCCAAGATTCAACTGTCCACATGCAAATTTAATTGGCATACAGTATGGTGCGAACTCCTACATGCTTTAAATGTTTGTTTAAAATTCTGTGATAGAACAGTCATAACAAGTTTCCTAGATTACCAAAAAAACTAATGTAGATCTATGCCAAGCTGGTTGCTTACTGTATAATTCATGATTTTCTTTCTTCCTTTTATTGAGACTGTTTAGCATGCTCTTATGATACTTTTGCATCATTTCGATGCTTGAAAGTTTTACCCCTATTTATAGTAATAGCGTGAAAAAGTCTGACAGTATTTTCTGTAAAATGTTTCCTTTTATGTTTCTATGGATGACAAAATATTAATTTCTTTGGTGAATTATTCCTTTAATGGAGGTTAAAGAAAATCTCATTTTAAAAAACAAAATTTTGTTTTGACAACTTTGTTTTCACATTTATGCCACAGTCATGGTTGCGATTACAGTAATGACTGTCCAAACCACTAATAACAGTTTGGTCAGCCAATTAGCATTGTTATGGTGCAACCAGGTGTTTTCTCACTGACATGTAACTGCTCTGTCTCTCTGAGTCGAAGGCATCAGATGTAGACCTATGTGGGCAACACATACTAAATGGTGTAAAATAAGAACATGACCTCATTGTTTGTTTACCTGCTCAATCCTAGATTAGTGTTTTTCACATTTGACTAGTCATGCTGAGACTTGGACTCCTGGACTGGCTTTGGGCTACCCAATGACTAAACATATTTTAGTAAGACACAGCCTGAATTCTTAATAAATGAACAGATGAGCACTGAATTAATGTCTGGTGATAAACGTTCAGAAAATGTTGATTGTCAACCTCAGGAAATCAAGCTAATATGAGCTTTGTATACTTCTAGCAAAATATGTAAATTAAAGGAATACTTTACCCAAAAATAAAATGTTGCTAAAAATGTAGCCTCCCCCCTCAGGCCATCCAAGATGTAGATGAGTTTGTTTCTTCGT
Organism: Sinocyclocheilus anshuiensis; assembly: GCF_001515605.1. Lineage (NCBI taxonomy): Eukaryota > Metazoa > Chordata > Actinopteri > Cypriniformes > Cyprinidae > Sinocyclocheilus > Sinocyclocheilus anshuiensis. The sequence goes on from NW_015555767.1 coordinate 340,206, forward strand.
CGCAACAGATCTGGAGAAATTTAGCATTACTTTCTCACCAGTGGATCCTCTGCAGTGAATGGGTGCCGTCAGAATGAAAGTCCAAACTGCTGATAAAAACATCACAATAATCCACAAGTAATCCACATGACTCCAGTCCATCAGTGAATGTCTTGTGAAGCAAAATGCTGTGTGTTTGTAATAAACAAATTCAGCATTAAGACATTTTTTACTTTTAGAGTGTTGTTTCCGGCTAAAATATCCAGAGTCCTCTATCCATAATATTGCTTTCTCCAGTGAAAAAGTTGCTTAATCTGAATCAGGGGAGAAATATGCACAGATCAGTCAACATTTACATGCAAAAACAGTCCAAAACAGTTCTAAACAAATATGTCAGTGGATTTGATGTGAGAGGACAACAGGGACTTTTTCACTGGAGGAAGCATTATTATGGATTATGGACTCATATTTTGGCCAGAAACAATGGTTTAAAGTTAAAACGTTTGATGGCCTAAGGGTGAGTACATTTTTGAATTTGGGAAAACTATTCCTTTAAATACAGTAATGATCTAATAAAAAAAAAGTCATTATTTATTTAATCAGTTGATAAACACATATAAAACAAATATTTGTTTGGTAGCTTATTCTTACAATGAGCTGGGTAATATTTCAGTTGTTGATGAATGCAGTAAGCACATCAATATTTGTAAAAACTGTGAAAATTGAATCATTTGATTGTCTTCATGCTATGAAAGGGTCCAAATGATGTTACTAGGGTGTCACAGCTTGTGATGTTTAAAACATAAAATGATTTGTAGTGGGGTGAAATCATGAAACAAAATATATCCATTCAGATATAAAATATTAACTGAATATCACTTAAAATGATTAAAATTATGACACTGGTGAATGGTTTTAATTGTTTTAATGGTTTTAACAGTTTCTTTTCTTCAAAAGAAGAATTTGTGACTAATACTTTTAAAATATGACAGTAAAGAGCACTGTATTCATACACTTTGAAAATACAGAGGTTGTTTTATTAGACAAACACAATTATGTTGACAAGACAAATTCGGTGACAAAAGGGAAAGACTGAGAGAAAGGTGACTATGTGAAACTCATAATATAACACTGTAGCACTTTACAAAAAATTACAGGTCTTTCTAAAATATGAAATGGAGTCACTGGAAGGTGAGTTGAAATCAGGTGCCTCCTAACAATGCACATCAGATGTGTATGCTTATGACAGCAGAGGATTGCTTTAATATCATTACTAAAAGTAACCCATGTATTCTATGATCACTCAAACTCAAGGAAATCCACAGATCTAATCCATGATCGAAAACTGTAACTAAACCCACATACATTATCACACACATACTTAGACCAACTGAGATCTGTTAAATATTTTAAAGCCAATTCCATTAGTAAAATGAATTACAAAGTAAGATAGACAGGTAAGAAACACACACAAACACTTATTCATGTACTCACAATATGTTCATGCATAATCTATGTGCAAATCTATTTTTATCCCATTAAGAGACACAAAACACTGATATTTATATCTGTGAACATTTTATTATTATTCAAACATACATAAACACACAAAAGAAAGACTGCACTAGTACTGAACAGTGTTAAACAGTGAAAGCCCTGGTGATTAGCTGATCATTTGAGGACATGAAAAGTTGCAGTCAGGACACACACACACACACACACACACACACACACACACACAGAGAGAGCGAGAGAGAGAGAGAGAGCTCAGATGAAATTCTCCCACTTAAAGTAGACATGTTCACATTTACTAAGGATTACTTCTTATACTTTTTTACTACAGCAAATACAATATTTCACATCAAGTCTATAGCTGAATTGCTTTTGATCAGAGAAATATCTCAAGCCTTCGACAAGTCAATTGAAGATCAAATAATGGCCATAAGATCATAAGAGTATAGTCTAGACCTACTTGGTTTTAAGCATGTATCTATGAGTATATTTATACATGTTTTGTTTTCACTATGAAATGATTATGTAATAAAATCCACTCTTGAGTCAGCTCCTGTTTTGGGAGATTTGCAACATCATTATGCTCTGGTTTAAGAAAAATCTATCTATATAAATGTATATACAAGAACAACAGAAAAACGTGTGAGTACTACAAATTTAAATTAAAGGATGGAATGAGTGATCGGGTCGACTGGAGAAATTGGGACTTTAGACAGAAAGATGGATGCACTTGAGTGAAAGGAATTCTTGAGTGAAAAGAATTCTGAGTGAAAAGAATTGAGGAGAATGAATTGGACTGCAGTTATGAGCTGTAGAAACATGAAGAGGAATGAGTCGAGCAGAACTATGGAATGTGAAACTACAGGTTGCAGATTAAGGAAAGGTAAACTTCCAAGAAGGTCATTCAAAGTGTTCAGTGTCTTTGACTAATTAGAGGGTGGGTTGATAAGATTGCACTAAACTGTTCTCATATGTTGGTCCTCTTCAAAATGAGAGAATGTAGAAGAGAGAATGACAGTACTGAAACATCAGTCAGAATATTAATAGACCTGTTTCTCATTGAGAAACAGAGCAAGAGGTTTTCTACCATCACCTTCTACTTTATTAACATTATTAAGTGATTTTATTGTTAATTATTATTAAAATGAATACATTTTGAAATATATAGAATATTTATAAGATAATCCTATGTTGTCATGCAACAGGGCCTTCACAGAAAAAAAATCTGGTTGAAAGCCAGGCTATAGAGCTGTGGTTCTCAACCTTTTTGACTCCAAGGCCACCTAATGTCCATAGCAATATTCAAAGGACCAATAATTTTTCCAGTCATTTTTTATTTACTGGATAAGGATTGAAAAAATATTTTTTTACTCACAAATTTTACCTGATACCATATTTTAGACCTAGAAAAAATTATATTCTTTATGAAAAATGTATAGATTTCATAAAAGTACTTTACATTTCCAGATCTAGAAGTCACATTTTAAAATTCATCATCATCTTCATATCCAGGCTTTTCAAGACAGTGTGAAGCCAATGTCTTGATTTTTTTATTTAATTATAATTTTTTTTTTAGTAGTTTTAGAATTTTGTTAGCTTTTTTTTTTTTTTTGAAGTTTAAGTCATCTTGAGGCCCCCTAGTGGGCCTGGCTCCCTGTCTGAGAACCACTGCTTTAGAGTGTTTTTTTCCATAAGTGCAACAAAACCAACATGATGTCATGAGTACATTAAATATGTAAGTTAGATGAAGACAAGGTGATTTTATTTCATTACAACAACAAATGCATATCATCTACCCTGCAAAACCAGATGGATGTCCAAGGGGTTCCCTGTTAGTGCCTTTGTGCAATGTCCTTCAAACATTATTGGTTTTCTATTGTTAGCAAAAGACGCATTAGAGTCTGTAATGGCTGATATTTTGGAATGAGTATTTGGAGGTGCAAAATGCAGATAATAAGAATGACCACGACTAGCGTGTGGATTTACGGGTGGAGGTTCTGTCAGGAAGATGACGTGATAATGTCATCGAGACCATCTGCAGCGATGGCCCTGACACTCCACCACGATGACAGCTTCTTCCTTTAGTGTCAACGCCTCGCACTCCCTTTCCTGAAGCCTCTCCAGGGCCAACCATCCCAAATTCTCTCTTACACACTTTTATATACAGTGGCTGTAGAAAAGAATCACCCCCTTTAAAATAATCACATTTTGTTGCTTTGCAGCCTGAAATGAAGATGGACACAGTTCTTGTTTTATCCAGCTGTATTTACTCAGTGCAAAATTAAAAAACAATCACTGAGTTGGAAAAAGGATCACCCCCTTGTGTCAGTACTTTGTTGATCCACCTTTTGCTTTAATTACAGCCTTTAGTCTGTTCAGATATGTCTCTAACTTTGCACATCTAGACTTTGCGATATTTGCCCACTCTTCTTTGCAGAAGACCGTTTGTGGACTACAGTCTTCAAGTCATTCCACAGATTTTCAGTGGGGTTTAATTCTGGGCTCTGACTAGGCCATGCAAGGACATTCACCTTTTTCTCCTTCAACCACTGTGTGCTCAGTTTTGCTGTGTGCTTTGGGTCATTGTCATTTTGGAAGGTAAACCTTCTTCCCATTGACAACTTTCTGGCAGAGGACTGCAGATTTTCCTCAAGAATTTGATGGTATTTTGCCCCATCAATTTTTCCTTCTATCCTAACAAGTGCTCCAGTCCCTGCTGCAGAGAAACACCCCCATAACAGAATATGACCACCTCCATGCTTTACTGTAGGAATGGTGGTATTTGGATGGTGAGCGGTATTGGATTTCCGCCAGACATATCGTTTGATGTTGAGGCCAAATAATTCAATTTTAATCTCATCTCATCATTTTTCTAACTCAGTGATTCTGTTTTTTTATTTATTTTTTATTTTTTCTGACATGTTGGTGTTATATATTTCACTTGGATGTTATAAGTTGCACTGAGTAAATACAGATGGATAAAGCCTGCAAAGCAACAAAAGGTGATTATTTTAAAGGGGGGTGATTCTTTTCTATCCCTACTGTACATATCATACTCTCAGCATGAGCAACACGTTTAGACAACAAATCAATACATTATATGCTGGAAATTAGGTGATGGGCCTTAAATACAAGATGCATTGTAACTAGAATTACAAATTGTCTTAATTTTCTACAATGTCACATAAATACAATGTCACAAAAATAAATAGTGTTGTTTTTTTCTGCATATGTGTCTGTATCACTGCATGAAAAAGCAGGACCATTTACTGATTTGAGATTCCTTTCTTGAAGTCTTGTTAAGTCTTTAGGGGTATTTCATGCACTACACAGAAGGGAAGTGATTTGGAACATGTCTTCTGTGTCTGGGGTTTAGTTCTACTGCATCATTTTGCAGTGCTGGCAGATTGAACCTCGGCTGGATGTCACGCCTCAAAGCACTGGAGCCAGGTTCAGTGCCGCCTCCTCTTCCCCTGGCTTGTCTGTCCAAAACGTGGGCACAGGGGCACCTTCACTCCCTGGTGTGTCCTATGGTCTGGACATGCTATGTTAGCATATTATCATTTGTATGGTCACCGGCAATGTGATTTCTATTGATAGAGAGGAAAGATCTGCTCGGAGAGTGAAAGAAAGGGAAGGTGGAATTGGTGTGAAAAACAGAAAACTGAAACCCACATGCAGGTGTGTAGCTACTGTACTGCAGTGTATTATTTAAATAGCATATAGGCCTATATTACAAAGCTTTTGTGTGTGTGTGTGTGTGTGTGTGTGTGTGTGTGTGTGTGTATGTGTGTGTGTGTGTGTGTGTGTGTGTGTCTGTGTGTGTTTGATTGGCCATTATTTTTAGTGACACTTTTTGCGTGTACATCTTTCCACCAATAGGTAGCAACAACAAACTGCTTTTAAGAGTTAGTAATTGAATCAGGCACTCAACCTTTTTTTTTTTTTTCAAAACACTGACTGTTCAAGAATTTCACATGTGACTGGCTACCCCTGAAATTGCATGCTCTCTGAGTAGGTGTACTTACATTGCAACCGTTAAAAAAGTATGTTCTATATAGTTTGAATGTGTATGAATGTAAGTTACTCGATATTACCTTCTTGTTTTGCGAACTGCCATATAAAAGCTCTTCACTTTTCACAGCATTACAATTACATTACAGCCATTTTGGCTGTACAGGGAGAGATCCCATCGCAGCACATGTTTGGTAACATGGTTAATTACTGCTCTTGCACCAGTCAAAAAATAGCATTAATTCGCATTGCTCTGCTGGTGTTCCTAAACCCAAAGCTGATTTTGGGTCTGTACAGGATTGATTGTTGCTGGTGCTTATGCACAGTGCAGATGGGTCGAGCCTCCTTTACAAGCATCAAGAGAGCCACTGCCAGCCGTGGGCATCTGTTAACTTTGCAGTCAGAAAGGAATGAGAGAGAGAACAAGAGACTGCCTACACATCTCCATTAGTGTTTATGCTTCAATCTGCCCCTCTGTCACTTATTGTGCCATTTTCTATCTGTCAAATTCTTATCTCCTGTCAATATGTAATTTTGTTCCTTCCTTCCATCTCTCTTATTTTTCTGTCTTCATCTCAACTTCACCATCTCAACCTTCGTCATCCTCTCTTTGTAATTTCCTTATTCCTTCCTTTTCATTCACTCACTTTTCATCTGAAGAGACGTTTATGCTGTAAATACTAACAGATATCTCAAATTAAATTTGTTGACTTAAGCTTAAATTATTTTGTTTTGTTTTTTTTACAAATTTGAAAGTAATAGTTCAGCCAACAATGAAAATTTGCTGAACATTTACTGAAGCAATCCAAGATGTAGATGAGTTAGTTTCTTCATCAAAACAGGTTTGGAGAAATCTCAAGTTTTTTCAGGTTTGGGGTGATTTCATCACTTGCTCACCAATGAATCATCTGCAGTGAATGGGTGCCATCAGAATGAGAGTTCAAACAGCTGATAAAAACATAACAGTAATCCACAAGAAATCCACATGTCTCCAGTCCATTAATTAACATCTTGTAATGCAAAAGGCTGTGTGAATGTAAGAAACAAATCCATCATTAAGGTATTTTAATCCATTGCTTCTGTGCGGTGGTGTTTTAAAATGAGGAGGAGGCAGTTTATATATATATAAAATAAAATATGTGTGTGTGTGTGTGTGTCCCTGTTACACTTTACACGTAATGTTGTCACATTTTCCTGGGTAAATAAATATGATATAAAAAAGAGAACAAATATAATTCGATTTTGTATTTTATTAATATTATTTTGTATTTTATTTAATATTTTTAATACTAATTATACATTTCATAGTGTGTTTATCCATTTTTATATAATAATAACTAAAGGCAGTAACAATTTGAACAATACTCTGGAAACAGTTTACAATAAGGTTTCATTAGTTAACATTAGTTAACTACTTTAGTTAACATGAAGAATAAACAACTTCTACAGCATTTATTAATCTTAGTTCATATTAATTTCAACATTTACTAATGCATTATTAAAATCAAAAGTTGTGTTTGCTAAAGGTCCCATGACATGCTGCTTTATGGATGCTTTTATATAGGCCTAAGTGGTCCCTAGTACTGTATCTGAAGTCTCTTTCCCGAAATTCAGCCTTGGTGCAGAATTTCAGCCACTACGAGCCAGTCCCACAATGAGCTTTCCTTAGTTCAAACAGCTGATAAAAACATCACAGTAATCCAAAAGTAATCCACGCAACTCCAGTCCATCAATTAATGTCTTGTAACGTGAGAAGTTGCGTGTTTGTAAGAAACAAATCCTCCAGTGAAGAAGTATATATATAATATATATATATATATATATATATATATATATAGTGTGTTTATCCATTTTTATATAATAATAACTAAAGGCAGTAACAATTTGAACAATACTCTGGAAACAGTTTACAATAAGGTTTCATTAGTTAACATTAGTTAACTACTTTAGTTAACATGAAGAATAAACAACTTCTACAGCATTTATTAATCTTAGTTCATATTAATTTCAACATTTACTAATGCATTATTAAAATCAAAAGTTGTGCTTGTTAACATTAGTTTATGCACTGTGAACTAACATGAACTAACAATGAACAACTGTAGGATTTAAATACTGTAATAAATGTTAATTGTTTGCTCATGTTAGTTAACTCATTAAATGACACCTTATTGTAAAATGTAACCAATATTTTTTGTGAACTGATGTTCAGCTGTTCTTTTTAATAGTCAACTTATTTTCAAGATGTAATCGAATGTAATTCAAGGGTAATCGTCATAAAAGCTCTGTAAACACTGCCACAGACACGAAGATATATCTTTCATTTAATCACGCTGAATGCTCGCTAAAAACTGACGCAGTCATCACGTTTTTATTTTGACGTGACACAAAGTAGTGGTATCTAAGCGGGAGAGTTGTTTACTTACTTTATAATTAATTAGTCAATAACGACATAATTTTCTTCATTCAGACCGAGAGCTCGCAGAAAACAAGAGGCGGGATTTGTCGCAGGAACCAATCGCATCCAATCATAACCGATCATATCCAATTATAGCGCGACGGAGGCATTGCCTCCTCTCACGTGACTTTCTCCCATTCATCTTCAATGAGCCTCAAGAAAAGTCACGGCACGCTAAGGGCCCTTTCTTAAGGGTCTCTGACGCTCTGTAGAAAGTCAATGGTCCATTGACAATGGACCGAAGGGAGGCAAGCCTCTGCTGTAACTTTACCTGCGGTTGTCGCTGTTTGACAGCGTTACTTTATAAAAACGAGTGACTTTTATACTTTTAATGCCATATTTAGTAATATTCGCGATTTATGTTTGTAATATCGATTATTTTCTCATCCAGTTTTTTGAGGAGACACTGCCTCCCTTGCCTCCTCGGAGGAAACGCCCCTGTATATATATTAATAAGCTTGGAATATTTGCAGGAAATTATGTATTGTTCAATTACCTTGAATATAATCAAAGGTACAATCTAAATGAATCACATCAAATAGTTTTGTATTCATAAAAATGATGGTGCAGTCAGCTTCAGCGATTAAGTAGTATTTTTGTAAAGCTGCAAAGACGTTATTTCCTGACTACAGTCTATGGCTATCATATTATTTATTATTAGGGTATTGTAAATTATGTTTATGCTATAAAATCTTTACATGTATTAATACTACTACACATTTAATAGACAAAATGAATACATTTTAAAATTAATATGAATATTTAATAGAAAAAGAATGAAAAGATTTAACCTACATTTACAAAACAAACATTTAACCTAATCAATAGGCAGTAATCTAGCTGAGATGCATAAGTATGTTTATTTATTTTGACAAGTATTAAATCTGTGTTTCATGAGCACAGCTAGAGATCAACACAGAAGATAAAAACGGTCAATTCCTAGTTAAATTTATGACAGGCTTTAGCCACCAGGAGGCACTTCACACATACTTGTTGTCAGACGTTTATCAAAGCTTTGTTGGCAACAGACAGACTTCATTATTCTCAACCAACCGGGAGAAGGATAATATGATTCTGCACAGATGATCCTTACCAAGAAATATAAATATTATAATATTTAATATTTTATTCCACACTAACTTTATTCCATGCAAGGTATGCCCTATACTTTCAAAATATATTTCATAAAGTTAATTAATCAGATTTTAAAAATAGTTAAAACTAGTAACTATTTAGACAGCGCCTAGAGATTTTGTTTAGTGTACAATTTAAATCTTAATTATCATAATCCATCAGTTGATGTGTTTTCCTTTCTTAGGAGCATTTTAAAGTTGCCATCAAGAGAAAATGTACAGTACATAACCAAAATCTGGATTTATCCTCGTACTAACCTCGGGACTGTTATATCCATCAAAAGTACAATGAGCACACATTAAACAATAATGTACTCATCTTCAGGCCATCCAAGATGTAGATGAGTTTGTTTCTTCATTGGAACGATTTGTAGAAATGTACTAATGGATCCTCTGCAGTGAATGGGTGCCGTCAGAATGAGAGTTCAAACAGCTGATAGAACTAGAATTGTTTTGGACAGTTTTTGTTTGTAAACAGCATGCTTGATCTGTGCATATTTCTTTCCTGATTCAGACAAGATAACTTTAGAGGGCCTGTATTTTAGCCAGAAGCAACGGCTTGAAGTTAAAAACGTCTGAATGATGGGTTTGTTTATGACAAACACAACACTTCAAAAGACATTCATTGATGGACTGGAGTCATACGGATTACTTGTGAATTATTGTGATGTTTTTATCAGCTGTTTGGACTCTTATTCTGATGGCACCCATTCACTGCAGGGGATCCATTGGTGAGCAAGTGATGTAAAGCTACATTTCTCCAAATCTATTCCGATGAAGAAACAAACTATTTAACATCTTGAATGGCCCGAGGGTGAGCAAATTTTCTGCAAATGTTCATTTTTGGCTGAACCAAAACCCCACAAAATCAAGTTTTGTCATTTGAAGTCCATGTATGTTAGCTTTGTTGTCATTTCATGAAGATACTAATATTAAGATACACATCTTTGAATTTGTAGACAAAAAAAAAAGTCATGCTATTGCATAATAGAAATGCCGCCTGTGCATAAGAAGTATTTGCTGCAGGTATCTGAGTTTAACTCTCTATTAGAATCAGAAACTAGCCTGTCAACATTTCTTATGCCTACGGCTTAAACTGAAACGAAAGCGAAAACATCTAGAGTGCCAATCAATGTGTCACTGCAAGTCGTTTCTGTAGCTTGTAGTAATACTCTGGGCTTTTTACAACACTGATCAAAGTGCAAACCAATTAAGTTGATGTAGTTAGGCACTGCCATGTGGTTTTGTTTGTGTGAGGCCATCAGACACTTCCTTTAGTTAATGTGTTCCACTGTAGTACAGATGAAATGAGACAGACGTGCAAGAAAGTTGAAAGTGTATACAGTTGGGTGAGAATGTGGGGGGGATGACTCACTTTAATCTGAGAAAGTGAACAAGTGAATTTTGGATCTCTCAGCAGGTGTCGCCCTAAAGTTTGCTCCAGCTTTATCACCTGAGTTACCGCACAGGTCTGGTTGGTAACCGTGGTGAATAATTGAGAGGGTAAGGCCAGACAAACTACACAGTGTTTCAGGAAGAGAGAGAGCTAGATAGAGAGAAAAGAACCTTTTCAAAAGTATTTAACTCCATAGTTTAAATTATTTAACTGTTGTTTTGCTAATAAGCTACACCCACACACATTTGCGAACACACTCAGTCATGGAGGGAAACGTGAATGAAGATGATGGGACTTTTACTAACATTTCACTAGCTGATGATTCAGGTAAGACTTGCCTTGTCTTGCTTTAAAGCTGATCTGAAACCAGTTTTCTTTGTCCGGTAACAATTCAGTAATAGAACTGGGAAATGTGTGAATAAAAGCACACATGTGCACATTAAGATGACAGCTATAATCTGGATGAGGGACTTTCAGAGTTATAATAGTTAGCTAAAACAAACCTTGTGCTATGCTGAAAATCATTGGTGTTTAAAAATTGCTTGTCTCTCATTATCCTATATTAACACCACATCTTGAATACAAACTTGTTTTCTTTCTGTTAGCACAGGTTTTGTTTTGCTTTTTGGAAGTGTTTGATAATTTTTTGATCATAGACCTCATTGATCTGAGCGTATGCACCTCAGTTTTTGTGTGAAAAAAGCAGTGTTTGTGGTAAATTTTGGCAAGAAAATGTTCACTCAAAAACTGAGGTGAATAAGCTCAGATCAATAAAGCCAATGATCAATCCAATACAAAAATAATACAAAACCTGTGCTAATTGAAAGAAAACAAGTTGATTTAAAGATTGATTCCAATATTAGTCCAATGCGATAACATCAACAGTATTTTAAGAAAAAATAAAATCTGCTCCGGATCAAAACAACCAGCTTTGTTTAAACTGGTAAGTATAAGTTGGCACAATAACTTTAGCATCAAATGCTTTAGTGCTGTGCAGCATGTGGTTTTCTTGTCCAAATACAGGAATGAATGGAGAGGTATTGTGTCAACACATGCCAGAAACCTCCATTAGAGGCAGTAGGTGTGTGCTTGTGTGCAGGGACTGCAGAGACCAGCTCACACATAAGCATGTGTGAATGTAGCTACTGCCAGAGCAGCAAGTAGAACAAAGGCTGCATATTTCAGAAAACTCACGTCTACTCAGATCTGTCATTTTTAAAGGTATAATCCACCTAAAAATGAAAAATTGGTAATTTACTCACCCGTCTGCTGTTTCCAAACCTGTATGAATTTATTTCTTTTGTAGAACAGGAAGGAAATGTTATACTGGAATATATCATAATACTGGAATTTTGATTTAGGTGACAGATTTCACCAAAGTATTTATAATTATTATTAGGCTACATTTATTTTATTTTTTTTATTTTTTTAATGAGGCCATATGACAGCAAAGTAGCATACTACGATATGAATGATTAAAAATGATTCTAATGAGAATAAATGTTTATTATGTTGCATAATGCATTCTGTTTTACATACTATTCTTTAAAAAATAGAAGGCCAGGCCATGTGCTGAAAGCAGTTGCTTTGTGCACAGCCTCATATTTTTAGAGAGCTTTGTCTACCTCTGTCGGTGCTGTTTGGTAGTGAGTGTATGTGAAAGAGACCGAAGCGATGAGGTAACGGATGGTCTGTATCATTACCTTGACATCGGCTTTGGAGGCTTGATAATTTTTGAACATCTTTAATAACCCGGAGAGATTTAGTCTTATATCAGGTAGGGCTGTGTAAATTTATCAGTGTGCTTTTGTGTGTTTAAGTTACTTAAGTTCTCCACTTACTTGATGTTTATTTCGTCTCTGCGTGTATCCAAGTTCATTTGTTGCTGATTATGTAAATTGAATTTTATTATCGGGGTCATTTAAAGCTGTTTCTAACAAGTATTTTAGCAGCCAGTCTGCAGCGGCCTGTAATGCATGATAACCAATGGAGACTGATGAGTTGGACGTGGCATGAATTAAAACTTCATAAAACCAAAGTTGTAATGTCATGTCTCGAGTACTAATAGCAACATAATTACGTTTTAAGCATGAAATGTAAACGACAGTGATCTCAGTTCTCTGTGAACTATATTTATTCATATCAGGCGATGGTTTGTTGTGTTAGCCAATAGCTAACTAACTTATATCTTGATGCGCTGGGATCTTGAAACGGCTTAGTTTGCACTGTATTTGTGTTGTACTCCAACGAATACCAAGCAATTACTTTTGTACATGGCCAATAACATCATTATATGTTTGTATTAAAAGCATATTTTATACCACATTGATAATATCTCTCACAGCTGACGGAGAACCGACAGTCCTGCGCTTCAGACTGGAGGACCAGTACAGCACCATGAATTGTGAGATTGATGGTAAATATCACCCACAATTTGGTATAATATTTAATATTGTGTTGTTAAAATGCGTGTTTCTTCAGTTTAAATAGCTTTGGTGCAATTTCAGATTTGTATGTGTGTCTTTTCAGGAGATATGGAGAATCAAGTTGAGCAAGAGGAAAAGACAAGACTCATAAACCAAGTGTTGGAGCTTCAGCACACACTTGAAGGTCTAATTTTTTCCCCTGCACCTTGCTCTAGTGGTTAACTGTTGCTGTTTTGTAAGTCAATGTATACCCTTCATGTTTCTGTTTCTCCGCTAACCATTCTCCTCTGATCCATTCAGGCACTCTAAATGGCTGCCGGAAAAAGCTAAGTGATGCACTGTGTTTTGTCTGTTTCCATTAGATCTCTCTGCGCGTGTGGACGCGGTGAAAGAGGAGAACCTTAAGCTCAAATCAGAGAACCAGGTTCTCGGGCAGTACATCGAGAACCTAATGTCCGCCTCCAGCGTGTTTCAGACCACTGATGCCAAAAGCAAACGGAAATAACGAGTGGATCACGTCTACATACTCCATCTCCTCTTTCCAGCATTCAGACTACGAGCTCATACATATAAGCCGCTGTTTTGTATTTATTTTGTTGTACAATTTACTGATACATCTCTCAGCATGGTTTGGGTAATACCATGGACTGAGCTGCAGACTTTCCGTGTCAGCTAACTGTGTTACAAGATATAAAAGGATGCATGATGCAGTTTGTGATCAGATAAGTACAGAGCTGGTGTAATACCACTCCTGTATAATTCATTTAGCAGGTACGTAACCAATCTCAAGACCGTCTCATTGGCTTCACAACCTTTTTAAATACTAGACAGCCAAAGTCTGGTTTTGAAGAGTTCTAAAAATACAGTTATGCTGAATTTCAGCGTTTTTGGCTTTCCACAACTAACATTTACAATGTAAAGCAAGCACAGCTTGAACATAGAAATGTTCTCTTGAAAATGCATGACGTGATATAAAAGGCTAGGGATGGATAACCTAAATTAGTCCTCACTCTTTTGGCATGTGATTTTTCTATTGGCAATTATCGCAATGACAGTTGCTCAGCTGGTGCAGAAAGTATGCAATTACAGTAATTTCCTGACCCATTGGTTTAAACGAAGTACCTCCTCAGTATGTTACATTATAAGAGGCATCTGACTCACCGAATGACATTTACTCACTTTCATACTTGGATTTATCTTAAAAGGTCTGACTAGTGTACAAACCCAAGGTCTTTTGAGCAGGATCAATAGATTGAAACCGGCTTGCAGTGTAAACTGCAGCATTGTGTCGGAGAGTTTGCTCTTCATGGTCGTGTCGTTTGGATTGCGGGACTTAAAATGGATGAAATAAATGGATTTGAGCTTTTACTGCTTTCAAAGACTGAAGTGAGGTTGAGTCTGCGGAGTGATATTGATCTGATTGCTCCAAAGTGTCTGCTTGAGCGGCATTTACGAGGACGGATTCTTTGCTCAGTTTGCTGATGTGAAATTTCACTTACTATGAATTATTGACATGACACTGAAGCATCTGCAACAACACTACATACTCAATCTGTTTAATATTATTTTTGTAAAAGATTTCAGTCATGTAATTTAGGTCTGCAAGCACCCAATGTAAAGTACTGCCTGTTCTAAAAGTGTACATTTTAGTTTGTTACAATTATGCCTTTAATAAAATACTTTGCACAAATGAGTAAGCCGTGTTCCTAGTTGAAGTCATGTCAACGGTACACAGGATGTTATAGTAAATATTTATTTCCAAGAGCAATGAACAGTTTGCAAACATGTAAACAAAAGGCTGTCCTTGTAAGGCTGAACATACAACCTAAAAAAGCAGAAAAACAAAACTGTTCATCACTCGAAAAACAACCTGTCTGCTTCCAAAGCTCAGTGGTTTCATACATGGTGGTCAGTCTGTTTTCAGAGTGCTTGTGTCTGGGTCTGCTGTTAAGAGTGTCGGTGATGATGCTGAGCTGAGATCAGCTCTGACTGTGTAACAACTTTCTTCGATGCTAAAAAAGCAATACTGATTTGCATTCCTAGCACTTCACTGACCTAGATGTTTGGTGAAGACAGCTCCTGGTTTGACGGAGCTCTTCTCCAGAGCCTGCTAACAGTGGTTATGACAGTAGAATGCAAGATTAAAAAGTCCTATTCCTAAACTCAACTGCATCATTTTTCAAACAAGATGCAAACAATAAATACGATCAGAGCAATTTGATCATGTTAGAAAGCTCATAACTTAAAAACTCACAAGGAACTGAACCCTTTTTAATAACTTAAACTGAAATGTGATTAAGTGAGAAAGTGATTAAACTAAATCAACTTTCTATAAAATATTCATTGTACATTTCCCTTCACAGTATTCAGACTTACTAGTAGGGAAACACTGGCCCAGTACTACTTGAATTCTAATCTAAAAAGAAAAAAAAAAAAAAAACTTGGAGTTAAAACTCAGCAGGTCTGACTTTTGTATCTAAATCCCAACGGTAACTGATAAGAACTAAGTGGAAGACTGAAAGAGGGTTGGCGAGGTACAGTCGGATGAAGGATGACCTCTTCAGGAGAGCGGTTAGATTTGCCGTTTTTTTGCATGCTAAATGGCATAATGCCGAAAGCATGCAGCAAAAAGGCAAAGGAATGAGAGAAGGGAGGAAGAAATGTGGGGAAAATGTGGATTTTCAGTCCTTCCGTATTCTTCTCTTTCTCACAGCTTTGGATTCTTCTCCTGTGCTCTGAATTCCTTCATCGGCGTCCTTCATCTGTAAAGACCCCAAATTGTCAGTCTAACAACTATCAGTGGATCTAGATAACCAATACAAACTGAAATCTTAGTCTAGCAAAAACATGGCACAATCACGTTTCTTTAAAATAGAATCAAACGCTGTGACCATTCATAATACTTCTAGCAGGTTATTTCTAACTGTATTATCAATGATTTCAGATTTACACATTTCTAAATGTCACCTAAAAACCTAAAAAACTATGATTGATCATTTTACATGTTGTTCGAACGGTCTCTTCTCTGTGATTTCCATGATGTGAAAAACTGACGGAATTGTGGAATCCATGAATTTACAGTATAATACTGAATGTCACAGAATTTAGTATAGTTTGGATGAATAAATCAAAGATGAGTGTGTGTGAATATTTAAGTGCAAAGAGACTGATTTAAATATTAAGTAAAAGAAAAACAGAATCCAGAAAAATGTAAACTGCAAAAATGTATTCTGGTAAAATAAAACTTTTTTTTTTTAATTATAAATAAATAAAATTACTCTAAATACTCTAAAAACAAACCATGTTTTTTATTAAACAGTGGTTTGCTAACTATGTTTAAGTATTTAAAAGGTCTGTCAATATTGGTGCAACACTGCAGTTTATGGTGCTGTAGTTATTTGGGGGAAGAGATTTGAAGTGCTTACACTTTTGGATACAAAATGTGAGAAAATATTTTAGTTAGAATTATTGTGTTCGCATTCTAATCTTCTTCATCTATTTAACACAAGTGTGCGCCAGCACTCGCTCATTGAAGCCTGTAAAGTTAAATGCAGACTCACTTGCTGTCAGGATAATCCTTTATGCAAAATGCAAGTACTTGTCCAAACTTGTAGAATTTACAGGTATAAAAACATAAGATGTATGTTCTGCACTAAGGAAAACAAATCTCAAACACATTAAACACCACACATATCTGGCAGTAGGGCGAGATGTGTTGGTTTATCATTTAGTTTGAAGCACTTAATATAAAACACGTCTCATGTTTAAGACAACTTGGATTGTGCACTTTTCCAGCAGCTCATTCTGTGTCTGCAACATCAACGTATAGCAATATAAACTATACTGTCACTCCCCTACTGGCTAAGGAAGAATAAAAGTCAATGTGAACTTGCTTACTTCATCCTCTGAGGGACTGTCATTTGGCTTACTGGCCTCGTCCTCATCCTCTGTATCTCCTCCATCTTTTTCAATGTCCTTGTCCATCCCCTCCCCATTCTCATTACCTGAAAAGGGAGTCACAAAAGAAGGAAATTATGTATAACAACTACACTGGAAAAAAAAAAAAAAAGTACTTAAATAGCAAACAAGGATACATCATTTTACAAACCAGTAGGTTCAGTATCTTCCTCTGCTTTAGCTTCATCTTCCCCTTTCTCCGCCTCCTCTTCCTCCTCCTCCTCTTCTTCTTCTTCTTCTTCTGCTACCTCCTCTGGTTCGGCTTTGGGTTCATCGATTTTCTTGTATACATAGTCATCATCTGACTTCTGCAATACATATACAAGTGTGTGAGCTGAGGATATTCGAGAAGCAGGTGGCCATGTTCACCTGACCATGACAGGCACCAGCACTTTGCTCACAACTGAAGAAGCAGGAGGACACCATCCTGTTCATATCTGGTGACAAACCTGTAGAACGCTTCAGGGCAGACTGCTGATAGTCTGTTGCTATGCTACCAATAATAAATACTCATTAAGAGGATTTTGTACTTGCAAGCTAATCCTAAACACCCTAATCTTTAGCAATATATAAAATGGGGTTAGCATGGTAAACCAGATTTATCAACTGTGTTATGCTCAGAAAACGGCTAGCTGTAATGGGGTCTGCTTGTGTGGATCTCATCACAGCAAACCCACAACACAACAAATACTGCATTTGAGTCGGGATTCTCAGAATGACCAGTTGAGTTTGAGTATGACACGGTCAAGGCCATACGCAGGGTTTCAGAAATATCGAGGTCCAAAAACACAGCTTGCTTGGGGAGTTCGGGGGCATATAGCCCCTGGAAAAATGTTGATTTTATTTTAAGATGTCTGGAGGGCAAAAATTCGGATAACAGTAGCAGTAAAACCATGCCAGTCATTTCCATTATTATCTGCATTAGTGGAACAAAAAAATAAAAATACACATGGTCATGAAAAATAATTTAAATGATAACAGAATTTTCATTTTTAGGTGAACTATCCTTTTAAATTAAGAGCGCAGACCAGCCATAAACATATCAGTATACTGTACAAAGGCTGTAGACATAGCCACTTTTTCCCTTAATAGGCTAAATGTGACCCTGGACCACAAAACCAGTCATAAGTGTAAATTTTTCGAAATTGAGATTTATACATCATCTGAAAGCTGAATAAATAAGCTTTCCATTGATGTATGGTTTGTTAGCATAGGACAATATTTGGCCGAGATACACCTATTTGAAAATCTGGAATCTGAGGGTGCAAAAAAATCAAAATACTGAGGAAATTGCCTTTAAAGTTGTCCAAATGAAGTTCTTAGCAATGCATATTACTAATCAAAAATTACGTTTTGATATATTTACAGTCTGCTCAGTCCGATAATAAGTGAATTTACAGAAAGGCTATCAGGAAACTGTAACTAAGTTCATTAAATTCATGCACAATATGCACAAGAATTTTATCTTATGCTTAATATGCTGAAACTGTGCTGGTTGTGTTGTTCCATTTCTGGATATTACTGTTGGTCGATTAAAACTTTTAACGTAACACAGGTGTCATATTAAATATTTACATACTTATATCTTACATCTCACTTTTTGACCAAAGCATCATGCAAGAATTTAAAACTCTGTTTCTGTAAAAATGAACAGTAATGCCTGCATTCAAGCACTGTTATACCGCTCTGTGTTATCTTGGCCTTGTACAATATATTTGCAGCACCAAAGTACAGCTATTATTAGGTAATTATTTCCGGACCTCTGGGACCTCAATGGTGGGTACAGCCATGAACACAGTACCTCTTTTCTAAAGCCTTATAATAAAACTGAATAATTTCCATCTTGGATGCTGATTGGTCGATACAGCATTTCATCCCTTTGTGAAAATAACAGACAAAATAGCCAAAGCTGTGACACAAAATGCCTTGCTTTAAAAAATTGGACTGAATTTCCAGTTCAGGAAGTACCAGTTCTTGCCAGGCAGCAAATGAAATGAAATAAAACAAAAAACCAAACCAAACCAAAGGTTTTTAGGAAAGCTTAGGATTTCTTTAAACCAGGGCCCGTATTCACAAAACATTTTATCTTACCACTAAGAGTTCTCCTGAATAGCAGTAAAAGTTTTTAGCTAAGAGTTTTCTCTTAAAACCTATTCACAAAGCTGCTGAGACAAACTTTTACTAAGGAATAGAGAGAAGTCTTAAGCTAAGAGTAAGGGCGGGGTTGACCTCGTTGCTATGGATGATGTCAGCGTGCTTACTAACTATGCACACAGTGATTGGCTGATAGGGGAGGGGTCTCTGACAGAGATTTATTCATAGAAATATTGTAGAGCACGATGTTGCCATATATAAAGGTTTAAAAATAAAAATGTTGCCACATTCAAATAAAGATTTTAAAATGCAGACTAAGAGTCACTAATTAAACAAGTAGGCCTATATGTTCAGCTAATTGTCAGCCTCTTACATGTATGCTTCTAATAAAGAATGAGTGAATATGCATATAAACAGCCTTTTAATTAACAGAGTAGAATAATCAAGGCAGATAGTAATACATGCAAATGTAAAAAAATAAAATAAAAAAAATAATTTAAAAAACTGGATGCAAGCTGTTACTTCTCGCCCAACTGGTTAATGAAAACAAGGCTATAATCAAAGGACAATTTAGAGTTGGGATAACCTCCAAAACCAAAGGCGATACCTTTTTAAAAGGTCATTATCATCAAATGTTTCTAAAATGTTTACATTCAGAGGCAGATTGCTGGCAACAGCCATTTTAGCATAGTTTGTGGTTTGATCTTAGTAACTTAAGAGTCTTTAAGAGAACCTTTCACAGATTTAGGAGCTAGTTTTAGAGCTAAAACGCTTTGTGAAATACTCTTAGAACAAAAATGTAGGAGTCCTAATCTATTATTTTTAAGATTTTCTCCTAAATCGGCGAGTTATGAGCTACTTTTAGCCTTAAGATGTTTTGTGAATACGGGCCCAG
>NW_015555767.1:360803-364511 GCF_001515605.1 Sinocyclocheilus anshuiensis
TTACAGAGTAGAATAATCATGGCTGATAGTAATACATGCAAATGTAAAAAAAAAATTGGAGTTGGGATAACCTCCAAAACCAAAGCCGATACCTTTTTAAAAGGTCATTATCATCAAATGTTTCTAAAATGTTTACATTCAGAGGCAGATTGCTGGCAACAGCCATTTTAGCATAGTTTGTGGTTTGATCTTAGTAACTTAAGAGTCTTTAAGAGAACCTTTCACAGATTTAGGAGCTAGTTTTAGAGCTAAAACGCTTTGTGAAATACTCTTAGAGCAAAAATTTAGCTTTTTTTTCCGTTTACTCTTTAATCCTTGAGAATAAGAATTATATTGTTTGTTTGATGCTAATTATATATTAAGTCATATCAGATATGTATTTTTATTATAGAAATACATTATAGAAAATGCCGATCCATGTGTGAGATAATATAAAATGTAATAAATATATATAATATAGTAAATTAAACATTACCTTGTCATAATAGTGTTTTATAATTTATAATAATTTATAAAAGTTAGATACAATACAGTTATATATAACTATCTGTCACGCCCACTGAGGCTCGTCAGTAGATCATGCGCCGATCATGCATGTGCTGAACTGAACTAACCCTGGAACATAACCTGCTCCGGAGCAGGTTATCTTCAGAGAGCAAGTTGCTATGGTTACTTACATACCCTGAAAGTTAACTCCGATTTTGGAACCGAAAGCCGAGGTTATCCGCTCGCTTATCCTCAAACATACCTGGGTATGTCACATAACCTGCTTTTTGGACTACCCCCCTGGAAGGCCACTGTCCTGCAGTGTTTAGCTCCAACCCTAATCAAACACACCTGAACAAGCTAATCAATGTCTTCAAGATTAGAAATCTACACGCAGGTGTGTTTGATTAGGGCTGGAGCTAAACTCTGCAGGACAGTGGCCCTCCAGGACCGAAGTTGCCCAGCCCTGCTTTAAACCCACATCTCTGTGCTGGCCTGTACTGTATGTTCTAGCAAATTTTGGTGCAGTGTGTTTCAGCAGTTCTCCTCAGGATGAATCACTTGTGTAGTCCTCATTTGTAAGTCACTTTGAATAAAAGAGTCTGTTAAATGAATACATGTAAAATGTAAATGCAATGCAAATGTGTACAGTTAATTGTGCATGTGTGTAGGCAGAGTGTTTGTTTTATTCTGCTTCTCTTGTTATCCGCTTTGATTATGGTTAAACAGGACAGAATCTTTCTGTTGTGATGACCATGTAATGAATTATTACGCTGTACCCACACATCTATATGATTCACAGCAAAATACTGACAGCCTAAATATAGCTGTACCTCAGGCCTGCTATATCAAATGTTTTATTTTGCACTGAATGGGATCTCCTCTGTGGGGTCAGGGCATACCTTTGGCCAGCAGAAGAGCACAGCCAGTCCAATAGGCAAACCAACGGTAAGGATGTAAACCACCCACAGCCAGGGCCTCTCTTCCGCAGCCAGTGCCAACTGACTCAACACTCCAGGCTAAGACAGAAAAAGACAGTCTGAGTACGTCAAGCGAACTAAAGCCCAATGAGCAATAATGCCCAGAGCAAAACGTGGGTGAGAGGCAGTCAGGCAGAGGCATACCTCATTGGCATTAGCCACCAGTTTTTTGAGTCCCCAGCTGTCTGCTGCCCAGCGGTCCGCCACTTCCTTTTCCGAGGCAATGATGAAATTGTCAAAGTAAATGTCAGAAGTCATAGACCACAGCTCCAGACCCACAGCTCCGAATGACTCCATGCTAAACGGATGAAGATCCTCAAAGTAGTCAGGGTTTGCAATCTTCCGTGGACTCCACACACCCTTTAAACAAAGACACAAACTCATTGAATATCATTTTTTTGTGATACTTAAAGACCTTTGGCCAGTGTATCCAACTCATTAATTAAAAATTTGGCTAAAACAATGGCAGTTTACAACAAAGACAGGCCGAGTGTGACATTTGCTTGCACTGATTAAAATATGGGTGCTTTAGCAACATCTCCAGACTCCAGATGTCAATACCTGGTAGTTGGGGTTGTCTATGAGAGGAGCTTTCCATTTGCCCTTATACTGAGGATTATTGATCATGGGCGGCTTCCATTCACCACAGCCAGGAGCAGCTGAACATGCTGGATTTGGCACCTGAGGAGCCTCCCATTCTCCATCCATTTCTTCATCCCTGAGAGAGAGAGGGGGTGAAGAGAATATTACCGACAAGGTGCTATAAAAGGAGTAAAAATACAGTTCAAATAAAAGCATAAGGTATTACACAGTGTACTACAGATGATTGTCTACCAATTCTATCAAAGAAAGGGAGTCTAGACTGAAGTGTACAACATGATTCATGGAATAATTGCCTAATAATAATGTGTTTGGCATTGTACAAAATTTGCAGCACCCAAGATAACGGAGTTTCTCATCTGAGCTGACTCAGGGGTCTAATACAGGCACGTCAATGTCAAAATGATCGAGATGGCCAATCAAGTTCAATCAAATCAAAAGATTTTTATGTTCACAAAGGCCAAGCATGAATTCCAGCACAATGCTTTTATTTTAACTGTAAGAGTGTGAGGTAAACTGCAAGCATGTAGCTGTATCATATTTGACAGCTGTGTTACAATGGAAATGTTCAACGACCGATAGTAATATCCAGGGATGCAATCTACTTAACATCTGTCAAATTTCACTTGTGGTTCAGCGGATCACAAAACTCACGGTTTTTGAGTCACGGATCGGATTTATCAGCAAGAAAAAATACTTCTTTGATGCCACAGCAAAAACTACTAGCCTAACTAAGAAAGATCAAACATGATTAAAGACAAGTGAACAGCAAGTAAAAAAAATAAGAACAAATATACAAATTACAAGCATAGATAAATACAACAGAACAAAGTTACAAATAAAACAAGGTCCAGCAGTAGTATTCAGGCACAGGAATGTAATAATTAAGTGTGAATTAACACTGCATAGTGTTCTCTCTATAACTTAAACAAAGCTGTGTTTTGTTGTTTGATTAGCATTAATGACAGCAGCAGGTATTTATAGGCTGCTGTCCCTTTAAGACCTGATGCATGGATCCAATTCCGATTTTTTTTTTCTCAGTTGTTTTCATTCACATTATACATAATGGACTACGTTTACCAGAACAATTTTCGAGATGGGTAATTTGTCATAATTTTGTTTGTGTGTGTCTGTTCAAAAGCAAAGAGATGCGAAAGAGGATTCGGGAATCAGGAATAAATGTGTGCACATTGTAAATGTTAATATTATTCATATTATTATCATTTTGTGAAAATGCACTTCTAGAAAATGAAATGAACAAAACTCAAAGTTTCCATCCTCAGGGCTACACTAGGACATGGTAAACTGTGGCTTTGGCTCAAGTGCGTTTATAGGTTGTGGTTAGGACTAGGGCTGCACGATAAATCGCATGCGATATTTAATGCGCATCTTGTCAGAAAGCCGGTTCTGTAATCAGCGGTAAATCTCTATCACCTGCGTGCTTTCACATTGAGCAGCATTAACTACACAGAGCCGTTGTTCACTGACGAGCTGCGCAAAAAATCGCGCGAATATGAACGTGGTTTTGCGCAGCTCATCAGTGAACAACGACTCTGTGTAGTTAATGCTGCTCAATGTGAAAGCACGCAGGTGATAGAGATTTACCGCTGATTACAGAACCGGCTTTCTGACAAGATGCGCA
>NW_015555767.1:364594-366764 GCF_001515605.1 Sinocyclocheilus anshuiensis
GGGCTGCACGATAAATCGCATGCGATATTTAACGCGCATCTTATCAGTAAAGCCGGTTCTGTAATCAGCGGTAATTCTCCATCACCTGCGGGCTTTCACATTGAGCAGCATTAACTACACAGAGCCGTTGTTCACTGACGAGCTGCGCAAAAAATCGCGCGAATATGAACGTGGTTTTGCGCAGCTCATCAGTGAACAACGACTCTGTGTAGTTAATGCTGCTCAATGTGAAAGCCCGCAGGTGATGGAGAATTACCGCTGATTACAGAACCGGCTTTACTGATAAGATGCGCGTTAAATATCGCATGCGATTTATCGTGCAGCCCTAGTTAGGACAGTCATTTAGCCTATTAAAATAAATTATTATTTGCAAATAGTTCAAATGTATTACTTCACAATAAATTCTACTCTTTTAATTTTCTCTTTTCGACAATAAAACCCCAAGTGTCTACAAACTTTGTATTTTTCTATTTCCATGTCTGGTCAGTACTCAAAAAGAGACACACACATGAAACTTAAAATTCTGTTATGTCCTTATGCCATCCCAACCTGAAATATTATTTTTCATGAAATTATTCATGACCGTGTTCTTATTTTTTTTACTGATGAAAAAGAAAAAGACTGACAAAAATTCCTTAAAACGGCAACAATGCCCTTGGAAATCAATTTAAGGTGGCACATGTTGGCCCATAATGAAAAAGTTAATTTCTGTCATTGCTGTGAACTGACCACTACACATAATATGAAAAGCTTTGGCAGTCAACTGTCCACGACAGGCCTAAACCCGCTATAGTAAAATCCCAGAAAATACTGAGATATGATCTGTCAATTTCGCACACACATACTTCAAGAATCCATACATTATTATTTTACGGTACTTATAAAATAAATATTTCTATGAATATTTAAACTGGCAAATAAATTGATCCTCATTATTACTGAGAAGCTCCTCATTGTGCACTGACACAAGCCACTAGATTAAAGGAAACACTTTAGTTCTTACCAGTCATCAGGCTTTTCTGCAGTGGGTTCAGACACAAACTCTGGCTCATCATCCAACCAACCATCAGGCTTCACTGCATCAGGATCAGGCACCTTAGCTGGGGCATCCTCATCCCTAGGTAGATAAAGAAAAAAAATAGATCTTGACATACCACTGCTGCTATTCTCTTGACAAGATAACATGATGACCTCATCATAAATTCACATGGTTCCTTTCTCATATGACTACCAGTGAAATTAAATACAAACTGTGAAGGTAGTCACAACTGTATGACGCAAGTAACTCTGGCATGTAAACATTCATGTAAATGAAAAGGGAAGAAAACACAAGCTGCCAAATACATTCTCTCCATTTTGGCTCTTTCATAGACCTCACCAGTCATCAGGTTTGACTGCTTCTGGGTCAGGGATTTTGGCTCTCTCATCCCAGTCCTCTGGCTTGGAGTCTTTGGGATCGTCAACCTCTTTTGGAGGGTTCACAGGTGGAACGACATCGGTCAACAGACTTCCCCTGCTAACACTGGACTGGTCTATAAAGATCTCATAGCTATTGTCTGGATTTAAAACTGAGAAAAAGAGAAGAGAGTACAAATAATTATTTAATAATTTACCATTGAATAATATTATATAAATTGTTACATGTAGGCAAGATTGCTTTCAATTAAACAAAAAAATGGCTGTACATTAATGTAACATTTCATATGTAATACGGTGAAACAATTTTTAGATTTCACCACCAATTGTAACATTTGATTAATTCAATTATTTATTATATCTATATAATATTTGTAATAATAATAATACTGATTAGTAATGAGTTCCCACATGCTTTCTATTATAGGAATATAATGGCGCTTTTCCACTGCATGGTACGACTTGGCTCGGCACGGCTCAGTACGGCACGGCACGGTTCGGCTCGGCACGGTTTGCGTTTCCACTGCAGTTCAGTACCACTTTAGAGTGGGCGGGATTATTCACATGTCGTTATAGTTGCGCCGCCTCTACTACCACGACTCCTAAAAAAAAAACTTTTTCATTCCGCGTCGCCCCATCAAGCTCTCGCTGGATCCGCTCCTCTGCTATCAACAAGAGGAACGTCTGTTCTTCCACAACAGACAACAAAACTTTTTGGTTGTTAAAAAAAGGTGCGCTCATTCAAAACAGTTGC
>NW_015555767.1:367143-370036 GCF_001515605.1 Sinocyclocheilus anshuiensis
ACTTTAAAGCGGGACTAAACTGCAGTGGAAACGCAAACTGAGCCGTGCCGTACCGAGCCGTACCATGCAGTGGAAAAGCGCCATAAGTGAGTGTACGCACAAAGTGTATAGAGGTGAGTCTTTTTATCAGTGTAGATCTTCTTCAGATCAACATCTGCTCGTTTGGAATGTTTTTCTTCCACATCTCCATTAAGGGGGTTTTTATGTCTGAAGATGAAGTGCAGTTTGTAGTCCTCTCCACATTTGTCCGGCCCAAACATGATACTGTACGGTGTCCGGTCATGAAACTGATCCTGTGAGTCAAAAGACACACACATTACCCTTAAAATTTGTGATATCACTTATTTCCTTTACAACGGCAATTTTATATCGTACTGCTGTTCAAATCCAGTACTACTTACTATTTCAATGTCTATAAAATCTATTTTTTGTATTTCATGTTATGTTTTTATAAATCTGTTCTGATCATCTAAAGCAGTCGATGAACATACCAGGTCTAAATCTTCTGAGTCTGACAATAGCTTGATGTAAGCGCCGCCACAGTCAATTCCGTTTTGAAAATTGACCTCATACCTGCAAAGATTGGATTTTGTTAGAATGCACAATCTTTATTTTTCAAATTTCATAGAAATTGCAACTCAGAACCCCACTCACTGCACGATAAGGGGCTTGTCCTTAAATACGAACGGTCTGTTAAGCGGAGCCGCGATGGCATGGTGCTTAGCACGAGATTTCAGCACCAAGCCCAAATCACCAGGCACCTTGTTTTCCTTCAGGGGCTCAACCTCCCATTTACCTAGAGGCATGAGAGACATATAGAAACATGTTTTTAGAAGTCGGGTTAAGGATAAAATATATTTTTAGCATTATTTAATAACAGATAATCATAAAGAAACACTCAAAAATCAAATAAACCATGTTGGAAAACTAACCATCATATTTTGCAATATCTTCATCAGCATCCTCTTTCATTGTTTTAGACACCTGCCAACTGCAGAAAATAATAAAACATGGAAAAGCTAATAAATAATTAAGAAAGCATGCTGTGTGAATAGAATATATATTCAAAATACATTTTGTGATCATGAAATCATCGTTGATTGGACAAAATTCTGAGGAGTGCAGAATCAGCTATCAATATTTTTGGTCAGTTCGCCTGCAGAAAAGCTGCACATTTTAAAACGTGTATATTATTAGAATAATTTGTGCAATAAAAATCTGATTAAGCTTTACAAACCTGCTCAAATATTCATCATCAAACGTCGCAGTGAAGTACACCTCTCCTGTTGGAACTGGGGTCTTGTATGTTACCTACGCTTGTCAAATAATGCATATTTACATACAACACGGAGAAGCTCATAGCCCACGCTATTTTGTTTGAACACTAATCATGGAGAACTCTTCTGATACACATTTCATTATTTCGGATGAGAAATGTCCATTTTAACAAATTCTTATATTTTGAATGAATGGTATCTTACCTGAAAAGACACATTGGCATCTGCTTCAGTGCTTTCTCCACTGTCTGCCTCTATGTCCACATCTCCATCTTCCACTTGAGCCTCCTCTTCATCATCCAGCTCTTCTTTCTGGGCCCATGTTGCCATGGAGATGCAGAGTAACAAGAGACACGTCCAGCCCCACCGCAACTTCATCTACAAAAAACATGCAAAAAAGAGCATGACCAAAAGAAAACACCATCAAAATGTTATATTTTTCATTTCATTTTCTTCTTTGGGGAGGTACGTCTTATCTTATGACACGTTGACCCCGATATTGATCGACACATCTGCCATCAGAAGAGGATCTTATTGTTTACTGTTGTTTCAATATTTTACTTAAGGTTTTATTACATATTGATAGTTGCTCAGAACAGCAAATAGCAGACATTATGCCAGCAGAAAAAATAAGATAATTTACAAAAATTTAAATGCCATATTTTACATTTAATCACAACTGCCTCCAGCTCTTTGGTGTTTTGGGTTTTTTAAAATAACGTCATGAAGCTTCATATTTTAAATAAGATCATTTATAATATTTACAACAGTACATTACAGTATAATAACGCCCTCCGGCTAGCTGCGGTACCGTTAGCTGGGTGATGACGATGAAGATGATGATGATGGTGGTGGCTGTCTGCACGTTCAACGTTTATAGTGTTTAGCCAAAAGAATGTCTTTGTTCACTCACCTCCTCCAGCTGAATTAATATTTGCAATATTTCGGTTAACTGTAGCTCAAGCGGATGGGTTTGTCATCCAGTGTTTCGGCGCGAAGAGTCCGCTATGAATGAGAGCGATAGCCAGTGTTATCAGAAGCGCAGGATGCCACTGACAACCACCCCTCTGCGATAAAAACCACTTCCACAACACCTGTCAAAATAAAAGTCCCATTTATTTACGCAAAATAAAAGTCCCCATCATATATCCAGGCATCCGCTGAATCCGGAACCGCATACTAACCTACTACTTTTACCACATTGTTACATGGTAGAAATAGTAAGAGTAGAATGCTAGTACGTGGTTCCAAATTCAGCAATTATTTAGCTGCTGGCATCTGCTCACTTCCGCATCACCTATCAAAATAAAGGTCCCGTTTATTTATCCAACCTTTTCTGTCTTTATGTACCGTTTATACACTCCCACTTGCTCCTCTGACTACTGTGATTAAAAAACAGTAGTTTTATTACTCTATATGTTTTTCTGTATGTTTTCACAAAATAAAATCGGCTTATACATCACTTTAAAAGATTTAAAAAGGTCGATCTAATCACACCCATTTTTAAAGGCAAGAACTGCACTGATTCAGCATTCCGTTTTTAATTAACATGTTATGAGCTTAAAAAACTGACTTAAGAGTGTATGTTGAGTCTATATTATAAAAACATCCATATA
>NW_015555767.1:370455-374853 GCF_001515605.1 Sinocyclocheilus anshuiensis
CATTGACAGCATTCTGTAATGATGTTACAGAAATTATCAATACACATTTGAATTTTGTTATTATTATTATTATTATTATTTTATTTTTTTTTAAGTGTCTGGGTAACAAACCTCAACGTGCAGCCTTAAATCTTAAAGATCGCATCTGACCAATGTGTTAAACACCAGAGAAGTTGTTTAATTGAGCTATATCTAAAATATTTAGTAGATAATAATGCAGAGGATATATCCTTTGATGTATTGGACGTGACTGTAGATTATTCCTGTGATTTCTGTAGTAAGCAGGGAAACGATATTGGATTTAAATAAAATTCCATATAGAGGGGAAATTAATCCAATTAATCCATTATACAGTGGAAGTATAATGATGTAATTGACATATCTGCAATGAGCCTATTAATATTATTGGGGAAGTTCCATATACATAAGACGAAGATTATTATTAAATTATTATTTTATAAATGACTTTATACAATACAGAAGTGTTTTATATATAAATGTATATTATTTCTATGTTATAAAATTGAAGGCCACCTTGTGTTTTATTTTATTAGAATCTAGCACCTTATTATTTTTTTCTAATTACTGATTACATCCAATTTAACTAATTATACTTTTTTTTTTTTTTTCATTATATAATAGAAACATTTCGGTTACACTTTACTTGAAGGGGTGTGCATAAGACTGACATGACAAAATAAAATCGGCTTATACATCACTTTAAAAGATTTAAAAAGGTCGATCTAATCACACCCATTTTTAAAGGCAAGAACTGCACTGATTCAGCATTCCGTTTTTAATTAACATGTTATGAGCTTAAAAAACTGACTTAAGAGTGTATGTTGAGTCTATATTATAAAAACATCCATATACAAACAATGTCATCTTTGCATTAAAAATTACATAACTGAGCGAATGACACTTAATGACAGTTGTCATAAACATGCATAAAACCTCCTTCATATTCATGACGTGTCATGTCATGATTATGAAGGTGTCATGTCAGTCTTATGCACACCCCTTCAAGTAAAGTGTTCTCTATTGTTGTTTATTTTCATCTGACTATTCGTAGTAAAAAATATATGACCTACAAATGGCGCGCCCCCTGCTGTCTGTGACGAGCAGCAGAGGAGCTTGACCCGGAGGAGAAGCGCCGCATCGGCCATTTTGGGCTCAAAGGGGGCTTTTCTGTCACCACGTGAGGGCTGGGTTAGTTAGTCCGAGACGGGCACTAAATCGAGCCGAGCGAGGACTCAGAGAACAAGGGGGTAAAAATCCAGGAAGACTCTGCCTCACACACCCGCACTCATTTCACATGTGCTGATAGAGAGAGTGTAAAGGATGCCGACAGTCACTCTGCCTCCCAAAGAAAACGCTCTGTTCAAGAGGATCCTGGTGAGTGCTAATGCTTCAGTGCAACAACATCCATCTTCCAAATAAATCCCGCGGTCTGCCGTCATGAGTGTGATAGAGAGCTGTTAATGCAGCACTTTTTAGTGCGTGCAAAACTGAACAATCAAAGAGTCGCTTTCTGTCAAATGGAGGTTAGCTTTTAGCCTGTTAGCTGCTAGCTGTCAGTGTGTTGATGTAGCTTAACATACAGACACAAAGCTGTTCTGTTGGAAAGAGACTGTCAGTGGTTGGATAAAACCATACGAGGCTTGTAGTCTTCGTTTATTTGATTTTAAACGCCATTAGCACTACGTTTATACGGTCATGCTGCTCTGCTGTGAGGCTAAATGTTGCATATAAGTGGCTCAAGTCGGTCTCTGGCCTGTTCATCCAGCAAACCACTCTTAAAGATTCTCAGGTTATTTCTGTACAATTACAATTTTAGTCGAGTTTTGATTTAGTGAGTTTGATTCCAGAGTTGTTTGAGATGATAGGAAGAGATTAACATGTTTGCACGGTTTCTGCTGAAGGAAAACCTGGAAGTTTAGTGATGCTCAACTTCAGAGCTACAAACACTCGACGAGTTTATACACGCCTCATTCACTGTCAAATCGAGCGGTCTTTTCACTCATTATATATGTAATAGTTTAAACTGCTGACTTGATTAAGGATTTTGACAGCCAAGGCTTTTAAAACAAATTACTGTGATTGTGTTAGCTGCATTTTGCCTATATTGTCCATGTTTCTTAAGACTAGGGCTGCACGATAAATCGCATGCGATATTTAATGCGCATCTTGTCAGAAAGCCGGTTCTGTAATCAGCGGTAAATCAAATATCGCATGCGATTTATCGTGCAGCCCTACTTAAGACTAATTTGAAGGACTTTGCATGGCTTTTCTGATTGCAGACCTTTTAAATGTATTAGATTTGGATAAGCCTTGCATATGCAGTCTATTCCATGCATATGTAATGTTGAACTGTACTTATAACAAGACAAGTCTACAAAAACCAATGATGCTCAAATGTTTAAAAAGAGTTTTATGCATTATCACTCTTAGTTCATTTATCTAAATTGCAAAATACAAAACTGCAAAATTTTCGACACGGAAGTAGTAGTTTATCATGTAAAATTCTTTATACTATATAAACGTTTATGCTCAGACAGTATATCTGATCTGTATGATTAATCACATTGTCACCATGAATCCACTGAATAATTTAGCTGAACTTTAAAGTTGTGGTCGACCATTATTGATTTTTTTGATGGCTGATGCTGATATAGGCCAATATATCACACTATTTAACCTTGCTTAAAGTAAATAAAACATGCATCACAATTTCTGCAATTTAATCTATATTAATTCAACATAATATTATGTCAATTTGAAAAAATTCCTACATGAGGTGGATTTCATATTTCTGTGTCATTAGTCAACTTTGACAGATTGTTGAACATTGTTATATCTGAAACTAGGACAGGCAGCTGGATTGTTTTGTTATATATACACATGACTTTAATCTTCAACCTCATGCATGTCCAGCTTTTATCCTGGTAGCTACTTGAAAAGTTGGACTTGTAGTGATAGCCTGTGTATATCTCGAATGCACTGTAAAGGCCAAATCACCCTGCACCGACACTCACCACATTACAGTGTGCAACTTCTCAGACGTCCCAAAACCCGACAAACGCAGATTCAGCATGCCCAATTGGCGAAAACAAGCGCTGCCCATCGGTAACCCGACGTCTGAGACATGCCACGTGTCTGTTACTGTTTTCTGTGTCTGTCGGTGCAGCATGAATTGACCTGAAGTCGCTTTAGAGAAAAGCGTTTGCCAAACACATACATGTAAATATAAATGTAAATGTTTGGTTTGGAATCTGAGAAACTGTGTTACCATGGTTACGGTGTATAAAGACTTTTGATGATTGTGAAGCTGAATGACAGACCCCCTGGAACTACTTGATTTAAAATCTACCACCTTTGCTCATAAGCGCTTTCCTCTCCTGTTAGAGTGTTTTGAGCCAATCATTCTCCTTACATTCATGGTCAATGTAAAAAGATGCTCATTGCTGTCAAAGTGTGTAGTTATGTCATTAACCGGCAGGCACTAATTGGGCTGTGCAGCAAAACCTTGACCTCTCAGTTAAGACTGTCTGAGGGACTCAAGATCATCATCCTGACAGGGAGCCTCAGGCCCCGTCCACATGGAGAAGCGTTTAGCTGTATACGCATACATTTTGTATCGTATAGGCGTTTCGTCCACACGGATCCGGCGTTTTGGGAGAGTGAAACCCATATTTGTTGAAACCGGGTCCCAGAGTGAATAAATCTGAAAACGCCGCCATTGCGTTTTCGTGTGGACAGCGAATCTGTATATTTTCTGAAACGATGACGTCATCAGCCCACGTCTCGCCCCTAGTCAGACACTGCTACGTCACGTAACAGCAACAAAAACATGAACAAACACTGAACGATTGTCTTTTTATTAACTAACATCAACACAGATTAATAAATGTATTGTTCCATGTTCGTTTGTATACCGCACGCAAGGTTTATGTGCATAGTCCAAGTCGTCTTCTTCGTTTTTAGTGCATCTCTGTGGCAGAATTACAGCGCCACATACTGGTCTGGCATGTATACTACATCGTTTTGTGTCAGTTTTGTGGTTTCGTGTGGGCGCATATATTTCTTGAGACGAGGGGAAAAAAAAGATCGGATAGGGAAAGCTCTGGCTTCGTGTGGACGTAGCCTCAGTCACTTTGTAATGCCAGAGAATTAAAAGGGCAGTCACACTAGATTTTGATTCCTGTTTACTAGGGCTGCACGATAAATCGCATGCGATATTTAATGCGCATCTTATCAGTAAAGCCGGTTCTGTAATCAGCGGTAAATCTCCATCACCTGCGTGCTTTCACATTGAGCAGCATTAACTACACAGAGCCGTTGTTCACTGACGAGCAGCGCAAAAAATCGCGCGAATATGAACGTGGTTTTGCGCAGCTC
>NW_015555767.1:374863-375736 GCF_001515605.1 Sinocyclocheilus anshuiensis
CTTCCACCACCAAATAGCCGCCTAGCCATCTTGCCATTTCCATGCTTATTAGTCACCCTGTCATCCTTGATCCATGAGAGAATACACATTTAGCTTGTGTACATTATTTCATCACATTTAAAACCTGGCATTGGGCTTAAATGCATTGCTTGCACTGCTGAGTGGTGTAAATGGAATGTTTTATTTTTTAGACGTATGCTGTACTAATTTAAAGGGGTCATATAATGTTATTTTTAGCAACATCATATGACCTCTTTAATTGAAATGAAAAAAAAAAAAAAACTAAAATGTACTGAAACTGAAGTACTGTTACAGATCCACCGATATTTGATTTTCTCAATTTTTCTACAATGCTTTAATTGTCACCCTACAAATTTTAAAACACATTTATTCTGTGTAATAATGTGTGTTTTGCCCCTTGAATTTCTATGTATTCACACAGAATGGTATAAAAATCACTCAACAGAGAAAAGTATGCAAGTACGTCCACAGAGCCGACAGCAAATTAAGGAAAAATGCTTAAATATGCAGGGCTCTACACTTACTTTTCTTTTTAGGAGCACTTGTGCTCCTAACTTCAAAAATGTAGGAGCACGTAAAAATTTTTAGGAGCACCTTCTAATCAATAATCCACAATTTTGTCAAAAATTAGCCTTCCCATTACGAGATGATATAGTGTTATAGTCAGACAATGTAAGTCACTTAATATCAACTTCTTGTTTATTGAACTGTTGTATTTAATCAGTATCACATCTACAAACTCCCTTGAAAATCATTAAAAGCTGTCACTCATCTTAGTTCATTGCGATCTCACATTTATAATCAACGAAGCTCTCTACACTGCACAATGAATCTCTTATTTACACCCTGTCT
>NW_015555767.1:376065-396983 GCF_001515605.1 Sinocyclocheilus anshuiensis
ATTAATGTTTTAAATATAACATTTTGAATATAGAAATATTAAATGATTTAAATAACTGAAAAGATACTTTAAAAATTAAACTAAAACTGCCAGTAGGTGGCAGCAAGTCACAGATTTTATCACTGAATCATTCATTCAGTTGATTCATTCGATTCGAGGAATGAAGCAAGTGACTGTCTTTATGAATGGGAAATCATGAGTCACTGACTCATTAGATTCGTTAAAAAAGCCTGTTCATTCATAAACGATATACTGCTGTGTTTGAATGGAGATGCGCAGCGGCTCCGCTGTGTCTTTGTTTTAATCTATTTTCGACACACGAAATAGAGCAAAATCAGTCAATAGTGTTATAGTCAGACAATGTAAGTCACTTAATATCAACTTCTTGTTTATTGAACTGTTGTATTTAATCAGTATCACATCTACAAACTCCCTTGAAAATCATTAAAAGCTGTCACTCATCTTAGTTCATTGCGATCTCACATTTATAATCAACGAAGCTCTCTACACTGCACAATGAATCTCTTATTTACACCCTGTCTACACTTTGCTTATGAAAGGATTCGTGAGATATGTCTGTGATACATTACTCAACGCTGCAAAAACACATAGAAACATTTGAAGCTCCCCTGAGCGCAATCACAAATATGATGATGATCGGGTCAGTCGCACTGGTGCTCCTAAAAATTTTTCATAGTCGCACGCAGTAGTTTTCAGTCGCACTGTAGAGCCCTCATATGTGAAAAAAATATTGATAAAACCGATTATCGGTCGATCTCTTCTATCTATCTATCTATCTATCTATCTATCTATCTACTTTCCTAAACTTACACGAACCCTGAAGGAGTGTATGTGGCACAGAAATACTCGTCCAACTCATTTGTTTAAACTTTGGCCATGTTTAGCATGAGAATCCAATTCTTTAACAGTGTAAATAAGTCAGAATGCATGAAATGGCATTAGACCACCCCTTTACTTAATATTCCTTAATGTTCCTGGTGTTATTTTGCAAAAATTAATCTGGGCATGTTATTTCAAAGAAATAAACATTTGTCTTTCATCAAAATGTAAAAACATGCTTTGCTTCTGAAATTTCCTCTTTGGCTTATAGTTGAATATTTTGTTTCCATCTCTGATGTGTGACACATCATAATGTATGACTTTATAATAACTATATAAGAAGCTTAAAATAATTAATCTATTAAGAGAAGCTAGATTGTTTGCATTTCCATAGGAAACTGGAGTAGGTGGTGTACTTTAACATTTTGAATTCATTGTTCTATTGTGCTAAGCCCCTAACACAAAGTTTTTAGCATCTGAAATCATGTCATATTGTGGGGGCTGCTGTCTTAATAGATTCCAAAGCCTCTGTTTTTAAGGTTGTGGTATATAGGATGCCCTGAACTGATCTGAAGTCACTGATTCTGTAGTGCTGTATTGAATGTGGAAAAGCAGATTCCAGATTTGCTGACAGAATGAAGTGATGATAGTGATCTCACCACCTGCTGGCTGAGCAGAGGCCTGTGTAATAAAGAGGAAACAGAAGCTGCTCCAAATAGAACTGCTCAGAGTAAATTACCATCATTTACATAGTTTGCAGGGGATAGCGCAATTGTGTGTGTGTATCAAGTTTAGCCTGCCATGGATTGCCTTTAGAAAGCACTAGCCATAAGTGACTAAAGTTCAAATGAATATAAAATGAATACATGTAATATAAAAATCATGAAAGTAATCTTAAAAAAAAGTGAATTTTCTTCTGTATATACATTCATCGCATACATTGGCTTTTCTTTCTTTTTTTTAATTACCAGAACTCTTAATTGCCAACATAAAAAAATAGCCTATTTTAGTTATATTTATATAGTATTATATGATAGTATTTTAATATACTAGTATTTTGTTATTTTGAATTGTATTTATTTATTTTTATTTTATTTCTTTTGTTTTTTTTTTAGATTTAATTTTGATTCAAGTTTTAGTATTTAGGAATGCACATTTATAATGTTTTTCTTTTTATTATTTCAATTTAGCTTTCATGTGTTTTTATTTCATTTTTAATTTTAGTACATCGGTTAGTTGCCAATACTATACATTTCTAGTTTTTGAGATGTTTATTTTCAGAGATATTTTTTTTCACCTTCATTTCAATCAAAGATAATTATTTTAAAAGTTTTAGTTAACAACAACAACAACACTGTCCTAGAAGTTTGTTTTTTTGTAAATTGTAAGTATTTATTTTTTTAATCTCTCTTTATGTCATCAGAGATGTTATGAACACAAGCAGTACAGAAATGGACTGAAATTCTGCAAACAGATTCTCTCCAATCCCAAATTCTCAGAACATGGAGGTAAGAACCCCACCTGGAAGAGTTCTTGACATACAGGTACACTCGGATTTCACTGCCTATACAATTTAATCTGAATAACATGGACACAAATCTAAATGAATTGAAATTAACATATTCTAAACAATATTCACTCGAACATGTCATATCCATGTCCGTTGACAAGACAAAAATGAGTGGTGACTGGGCAGAATGACCAATAAGGCTGTTATCATGGATACTGATCATTTCAAAATAGCCAAATTTCAGTCTGGCACATTAATACTGCATAAAAACATACATATTTGTATATTTTTATACTGCAATGATATAATCAAAGTTATCAGCTGAAATTTGATTGTCTTCAACATAAAACATTCTTGAGTGAAAGGTGTAGGGGCTTGTTTACTTATCCCATGTAAGCTTACTAAGGGTTAATGGGTAAGGTAAAGGTTATGATCATTGCAGAGACACTGGCGATGAAAGGCCTGACCCTGAACTGCCTGGGGAAGAAAGAAGAAGCCTATGAACTTGTCCGCAGAGGTCTCCGAAATGACCTGAAGAGCCATGTCTGTATCCTTGGATATAGAGACCAACACACACATTTGAAAGCTTTCGGTTTGACATTTATACACAGTAGTATGATAATGGTCCATGTGTTGGAGCAGTTGGAATGAGTTTATTTCCTCATGTACACAGCAGCAGAATTAGCACTTCAGTATTTGTCTCAATTTGAAGCCCGTCGCGGCCGGTGGGGGTGATGGACCCCTGCCAAGATTCCTGCCCTGTGTCTGACTATGATGTGCAGTGACCCCATGAACTGTTTAGAGAGTCAAACACACAGTACAGTGCTTCCTCGCTGCTAGTCAAATGCTTCCAGTGTTTTACAGAGAATAATACCATATAATTAATTACTTCCTCCTTTTATTGGTTCTTTCTTCATGAGACACCATTACCACGTTTTTTTTTTTTTTTAAATGCTTATATTTATTTGAATTTAATTGAAGATGTTTCTCTTCAGGTTTAAGGATGGGTAGACAGAAGACAGACCAAGTCAGCTTAATGTTAGATATTTTCTTGAATTTTTATTAATGGAGACTGGCCTTGAGGAAAATATGTAGTATAAGCCAATTATGTAAATTTGTAACATGTTGTTCATGCAACTTTATTTATTTTTGCTTACTATCATTCTGCCTTCTCCATAGTATAAATTAAACGTATAGCTGTCTTAATATATATTGCATGGGGATCTTTATATATGTCTCTGGCCTTGCAAATTTTAGTGATTGTCCTGGGCACAGTATTGTACTGTCATCAGCTCTGTAGTGTCTCTGCAAAGTTCCCCTGCTGTCCTTAATGTGACATTTTCAGGCTGGCATGTGTACGGTTTGCTCCAGAGGTCTGACAAGAAGTACGACGAGGCTATTAAATGCTACAGAAACGCACTAAAATGGGACAAAGACAACTTGCAGATCCTTCGAGATCTCTCCCTCTTGCAGATCCAAATGAGAGACCTGGAGGGTTACAGGGTGAGTATGTGTATGAGTACGTTTCATTTTATTTGCTGAACAGTACAGTACGGTGCCCAATTTTTCAATTCTTTATTGGGTTCAATATGATTCTTTTGAAAGAAATTGTGGGTAATGCGCACAATTTCTATTTCCTGCAGTTTCTGCCTTTATAATGCGGGAGGTTCCCTCAAACAATATCAACTAAAGCATGTAGTTTTAGTAATCCACACAGATTATAAGATCAAATCAGTATTTTGAAAAGTTTCTGTGAGACTGTAATTTCACAAATAGCATGAATGAATCAGCTTTTTAAGAGATGTCAATTCTTGAGTGAATAATGTTCGTAAGAGTGAAGACTGTCCAGTGTTATTTTACATTTCATTACTTTATTCAATTTCTGTAGTATTTCTGTACCTGAATACTAAATGTAGACTTAATATTTTTATTATTATTATTAGGAATTATAATTATCCTAATCCTAAGATTTTCCTAATCATTATTATTAATATTATTAATGTTAAGAAATTTATTATGAAAATATTAGTAAATTTATAATTGTATATTTATTCAGCTGTATTTGTTTATGCTATATATTTTATTACTGAATGTTTACTTCTCTTTAAAATAAATTCAATTCAGAGTTTGAAATCAAGATTCCTTGCGTCGTGTGAATCAACACAATTATATAAACTGTAAAAACTTGAATGCTTTGAGTGAGGAAACATTTAGGTGAGATAATTGTAAAATATGTCTAAAAAATGAGCACCAAATCATATTACAAAGATTTCTGAAGAATCATTTGACACTGAAAACTGGAGTAATGGCTGCTAAAAATTCAGATTTGCCTTCACA
This sequence comes from Sinocyclocheilus anshuiensis, assembly GCF_001515605.1. Taxonomy (NCBI): domain Eukaryota; kingdom Metazoa; phylum Chordata; class Actinopteri; order Cypriniformes; family Cyprinidae; genus Sinocyclocheilus; species Sinocyclocheilus anshuiensis. The sequence continues at coordinate 380,753 of NW_015555767.1, forward strand.
GAAATAAAATACATTTTAAAATATGTTAAAATAGAAAAGTTATCTTAAATTGCAATATTACTGTTTAATATGTAAAATATATTGAAAAAATTTATATTTATTGCAATTAATAGCCCCATATTATTGCACAATTTTGAGGTGAAACACAAAGCAATGCATGTGTATGTTGGGCCAAATACGGGGGCTATGAATCAGCAATGTTCATTTCCTGTCTCTTGAGCTTGCTTCTCTCTCCTCTCTTGTGTCTTTATTTCTTTGTCTTCTGCACTATGATAAAGTGGGTGCTTAATGTTTCATACCCTCAGGCTACTCTGATACCTGCTTTTATCACTTAAATGAAAACCTTTCAGATTTGGGCTTTGTGCAATATGGCTCCACTGTGTTATTCTGTAGTTTTAAATGGTATTTGGTTACATTATTTTGAAAGGGGTCTAATTTCACCTCTACATTCAACAAGAACTTTATAAAGCTTGAACCTTTTAATCCTAACAGCAGAGAAATCCCTTGTTCTGACTGCATTGACTCTCTTATAGGAGACCCGGTATCAGCTGCTGCAGTTGCGGCCAGCCCAGCGAGCGTCATGGATTGGCTACGCCATTGCGTATCACCTCTTGGAGGACTATGAGATGGCTGCCAAAATCATTGAGGAGTTTAGAAAAACACAGCAGGTAAATGCAGACATGACGGGCAGATACAGCAAGATTTGTGTTCTCAATTTTGTGGGGTGGTCACAATACCAAAATGTTAGTAGTTCATGCCAGTACCACTGAAAACAACATCTTAAACCCTAATTTTTGATAGTGAAAACAAGTATGTTAATGAACACGTTAAATATAATATGCTTTGAAACAACATGGATTGTGAAAAGTCAGAGGCAAATTAAATTAAAACAATGGTATGTACCAGTCATATTAAGTATTATTTGTACACATTTATAAATTTGTACAAATTCATTTTTTTTTTATTTTCAGTTTTCATTTTAATATTTTTATATTTTGTGCATTTGTTTTTTTAATTAGGTTTTTATTTTTTATTTTAAATTATATTTTTTATGTATTTACATATTTCTATTTAGTTTTGTTTTAGTAATTTTAGTGCTTAAATTTATTTCAGTTAGTAACCACGGCAACATTTCTAATTTTCGTTTTTCATCTAATATTTCTGTTTTATTTTATATCAGCTTTATTTAAATCATGCAGCAGTTTTTAATTAATTTAGTTAACAATAACAAGTAAAAGTATTAAATTAACTTAAATGCTCGTTCAAGTTTTTCAAAAATAAAAAAAAAGACATTTACGTTTTTTCATAATGTTGTTTGACTAATATTAAGGACAGACTTTTTATCTTACTGTGTTTTGTGTTTATTACATAGGACAGTGGAGATTTGATATGAAAGTGGAGGGAATTTTCTGCACACTTCTGCATTGTATCAAGACACAAACACTCTCAGAGCATGCAAGAAATATCCAGCTTAGTATCAAAGTACATGTATTTTTTTTATATCCCTGTTTGCTTGGAATAGATTTGAAAGAACAGGGACAGAGGTCACAGGAGTGGTTAATGAGGTATTGTGAAGACGTCAACCTGCCACTCCAGGTCAACAGGCAACACAATGGCAAACGATTGTTGTGGCGTCCAAGATAAGACGCTTACTTCCTCTCATTGGTTTCTAGCACAACTGGAAACTACAAGTTGGCAGGCTAAATAAAAGATTCCTAACTGTTATATAGTGCTTCGGAGGGATTAGTTTACACAACAAATCCTTTCTGTATTTGTTTCTTACGATGTTTATGAATGTTTGATTTTTCAGACGTCCCCTGACAAGGTGGATTATGAGTACAGTGAGCTGCTGCTGTATCAGAATCAGGTCTTGAGGGAGGCGGGACTCTTCAGAGAAGCTTTGGAGCATCTCACCACCTACGAGAAACAGATTTGTGATAAACTGGCCGTGGAGGAAACCAAAGGTACATCAGTGCGCCTCTTTCTTCCTCATCTTCCACATTTTTGCTTTTTTTTTTTTCTGCTTTTATAATATTTTGTCCATTATGCAGTTTTTCCTATTCACATTTTGCTTGTCTAGCAGATTGACTTCCTGTTTGTGATGCCCTATGGAAAATGATCTCTCTTTTTATTTTCTCTCTTCGTGTTGTGGATGTGTAGGGGAGCTGCTGTTGAGTCTGGAACGGTTTGAGGAGGCGGCAGATGTGTACAGGCGACTACAGGAGAGAAATCCTGAAAATTGGTCTTATTACCATGGCCTGGAAAAAGCCCTCAAGCCTGGTACACACACACACACACACACACAAAAAAAATTATTTGTCTGCATATTTTTGATCTCTCGTCTTATACACACATTAGTAACCATTTAACAAAACACAGCAATTCTGGTGTTTTTTCAGCAAGTACAGAAGAGAAGCTGAAAATCTATGAGGAGGCCTGGGAGAAATACCCTAAAGGCCTCGTACCTCTCAGATTACCACTCAGCTTCCTGTCTGGTAGGCAGCGTTTCCTAATAATACATCAGCTTCTTCTGCAAGTTGTACGTATTTGAATGAAATTGTTTCTGTATTGTTTAGGAGATAAGTTTCGGGAGTGTCTAGATAGATATTTAAGAATGAACTTCAGTAAGGGCTGTCCTCCCGTCTTCACCACACTCAGATCTCTCTATCAGGACAAAGAGAAGGTGAGGACATAATCAACTTACACAGAACATACTAACTAGGGTTTATGTCCAGATGTGTTTTTCACATTTTGTGTAAATTGCAGGTGTCAATAATTGAAGACTTAGTTGTTGGTTTTGAAACGTCCTTACGGAGCAGTCGAATGTTCAGCCCAGATGGTATGGTGATATTTTTTTTCTTTATTCCATTTATTTACTTTTTTATGGTTTGAAATATTAGGGCCATGTCATGAGGAATCAAATTTTATTTTATTTTTTAAATAAAATATTAATCTGTACTTTAACTTTCAGAACACAAAACCTCCTCAAAATTTGTATTATCAAGTCAATAATTTCATACTAAACTTCAGTTTAAATGTCACTTTTCGATGTTTTTTTTTCTTTAAAGCTATAAATTACTTGTTTATTAAGTTTATTTTTGTTATATACAGTGGGGCAAAAAAGTATTTAGTCAGCCACCAATTGTGCAAGTTCTCCCACTTAAAAAGATGAGAGAGGCCTGTAATTTTCATCATAGGTATACCTCAACTATGAGAGAAAATGAGAAAAAAAAATCCAGAAATTTTATTTTTTTTTTAATTTATATTTTGTTTTACTTGCCCTGCCAATATTTACTGCCACAAAAAAAGTTGCTTTTATCGTCATTTTTTTTTACCCATGTTATCTTTTATTCTAATAAGCGTATATGACACCAAAATTTGTAGATACCAAATACATTTTATAATTCTTGATTCCAATTTTGATACTACAGCAAAAACTACTAGCCTAATAATTATAAAGTTCAAACTAGGGCTGTGCGATTAATCAAAATCGTCATAAAATCGCGATTTGAGCATGCTCGATTTCTAAATCGCTTTACAGCACGATTTTCCACGCCCCCGACCTCCCGCAGTATGCTATCCGAACCAATCAGAATGCAGCGCGCCTAAATGGAGCACGAGAACACGATCGTTTCCGCACGGAGTCTATTTCTGCTGTGCTGCATGCACAGCACATTATTCGCGGTAAAAATGAACATGGATTGACACAGAAATGTAGTAATTACACCATAAATGCATATAATTAAAGTCTACTGTTTCACAGTCAACACATGGCTTTTTGGCTAGATTTAAAACAAGGAAAAGTGCACTTTTAGATAAACAACGCAATAATAGATGGCACTTGTGGTGGTGGTAGTTAAACAAAGTTATATTTATTGAGTTTAAACGTGAATGTCTATGTAAGATTGTATTACTGTACTGTGATAAAAGAGAATCACAATGCTGAAAAAGCATTTTCAGAAACAACGTTTGGATTTGAAATCAAAATAATGGATAAATGTTGTGTTTGTGGTAAACAGCCGCGGATCAGGAGCGGACTTCAAACGCGTCCTGTATAAAAAAGAATGAGTCCGTGCTGCTTCTGCACTGCATACACACACTGTATACGCACTGCAGACGGAGTACGTGTGAACTTGGCGCAACAAATCTAGTTCAACATCGGAGGCAACGCCACAAAGAGCTCTATGACCAATGCATGGCAAAAAAAATCCCTGGACACAGGATTTTTCTGCCATATGTCTATTCTAGAGACATTTTGTTACACCTTTACTTAGTGATTATTTTGCCTTATGTCTGTTCTAGAGACATGTTACAGCTTCTTGATAAAGCTCTAATTGGTTTTCTTTTGGAAATATGTTTCAAATTCACACTGAATGCATTTATGACTGTAAAGCATGTCTGTGGGTGTCAAAATCGTGATTAAAATCGAAATCGCAAAATTGATCAAAGAAATTGCGATAGGTTTTTTTTGTCCATATCGCACAGCCCTAGTTCAAACATTATTAAAGACAAGTGAATAGTCAGTAAATAAGAACAAATTAACAAATTACAAGCAATAGCACAAATGAATGTTTAGAACAAATATACAAATGAAATGATGCTTTCTGAAAAACAGCAGATGGGCTGAATGAGAATGCAAGTTCACTCTCTGACAGCAGGTGGTGCTTATGGAACAGCACTTCCTTGGTTCCCGCTGTACTTATTACCGTAAATCCATAAAACACCATGTAAACTTTTCTGAAGAAAGTCAGTTCCCCACAGAGATACATTCATATAAACCCCTAATTCAACATTTAGGATTTTCTTTCAATATTTTGCTCATTGTGAACAGTGCTCTTGCTCTGCCTGCTACAGTGTTTACTAATATTTGCGTCTGTCTTCAGTGTCAACATCCGTTTACACACAAAGTAATATTTACACACAAATGACATTTTGAACTATGATTGCAGTGCAGTTTGTATGCAAGCCCGGAACGGAAATCGGTTGAAATAAAACAAAAAATGGCCAGTCGAATGGTGCATCTGTACTCCACTGTGTAAATTAAATATATATTAACTAGGGATGTACCGCGAGCCGGTTGAAAATCGATTCAAATATGTGACAATTTAAATCGGTTGAGATGCTAAACAAATCGCGATTCATTTAGGTGTAGGAGTTTATATGAATGTATGTCTGAGGGGAACTTACTGTCTTTAGAAAAGTTTAGATGCTATTTTTTCTTTTCGTCTTGCCTCTGCATAATGCATATTAAAGTTCATGACTGCAGCTCTGCTGTGTTTACAGCGGAAACCAAGGAAACGCTTTAAGCGCCACCTGCTGGCAGAGAGTGAATCTGCGTCTCATTCAGCTCATCCGCTGTTTCATGCAGATATTTTTTATGTATAGTTTCACAAAACTGAAGTCAAACAATTCTGTTTTTGCTTCAAATTTCGGAATTATACAATTTTATTTAGATTAAAAACTGCTCATGTATGCAGCATCTTTGTTTGGATCATGATTAAAATGCAGTGGTTGCCTCTCATTGTAAATGGAAAGAGCACAGACAAAGCCTTATTTTGTTTATATGAAGAGATTTATTTGTGTTACTTATTTATTTGATTTGGGGCTTGTTTTAAAATTTCAATTTAGTTTTGTTACTTACATTTTAAAGTATATTTAAATTTAGTTATTTAGCAGACAGTTTTATCCAAAGTGACTTACAAATGAGGACAATAGAAGCAATCAAAACCAACAAAAGAGCAATAATATGCAAGTGCTATATTAGTACTGTATATTATTATAGTGTTATATTTCAATTTCACAAAGAAATGTGCAGCATTTTGTCCATAAAAACACGTGCAAATGCTAATCTTTTGTGACAATGCAGCAGTGGCCCGATCGGGCCAATGACAAATCTGTGAACTGTCCCAAGTCTTTCACGCTGACCCCGTGCCATCTGGCAGTCCTTATTGTCGAGCCCAGATATATATATACTTTTTTTTTTTTTAAACAAACATTATAATTGGAAATTATGGAGAAATTAAATGATGAAAAATTTGACGCTTTGGTGAGCCACCTGATGTGTTAGTGCATTAGTATTACCTGATTGGTTCTTTTGATGTTTACATATAGATGATGGCAAGGAAGAGCCGCCCACTACATTACTCTGGGTGCAGTATTTCCTGGCTCAACACTTTGATCAGATCAGCCAGCACACCATGGCTCTCGACTACATCAATGCTGCCATTGAGAGCACACCTACTCTGATAGAGCTCTTCCTCATTAAAGCCAAGATATACAAGGTGATGTCCAAAACACATTGCATACAATTACCATTTTGGAAATTCTTTTAATTCAAATCGCAGTATGCTAATTGAAGCGATGATTGCAACAGCTGTGTCTCACCAAACAGTGTGACTAATTAAAAGAAATGCAGAATAATTAGGTGGGTTCAGTCATTTGATTGTCATATCCCGGCTCCATTGGGTCCCGTTTGTATTTTCCTCACTCAGCATGCTGGGAACATCCGGGAAGCAGCTCGTTGGATGGACGAAGCTCAGGCCCTGGACACAGCAGACCGTTTTATTAACTCTAAATGCGCCAAGTACCTGCTTAAAGCAGGTCTGGTCAAGGAGGCTGAGGAAATGTGCGCCAAGTTCACAAGGGTAAGGGAAATGTGTGTGTACTTTCGTGTATATATTCTACTCACCGGTGTTTTGTGTGTAACTGCTCTGTTCCTCTCTCTCAGGAGGGAGCGTCTGCGGTAGAGAATCTGAATGAGATGCAGTGCATGTGGTTCCAGACTGAATGTGCTCTGGCCTATAAATCAATGAAGAAATATGGAGAAGCGCTGAAAAAATGCCATGAGATTGAAAGGGTCAGTCATTTTTGCTTTGTCATTATATCATGGTATTTGTGTGCTGATTTTACCTCCTCATCTGATTACTTCGCTCTCACATTCGTTCATAACAGCACTTTGTAGAGATAACAGATGACCAGTTTGACTTCCATACGTACTGTATGCGGAAGATGACGCTGCGTTCCTATGTGGACCTGCTTAAACTGGAGGACGTGTTACGTATGCACCCATTCTACTTCAAAGCCTCACAAACCGCAATCCAAATCTACCTCAACCTGCATGACAACCCGTTAACGGATGACAGCAAGGAACTACAGGCTGATACCGGTAATATGCCATAAATCTATGGAAGCCAGATTCTGCTACAGATTAAAAAATGAAGGTAACTGTGACTTTTTCATCTCACAATTCTGACTTTTATCCTTGTAGAATTGTGAGGGGGGAAAAGTCTGAATAGTGAGATGAAAAAGTCACAATTAATTTAGTATTTTTTGTTCTGTGGTGGAAATGACAAAACTGAATTGCGAGATGTAAACTCAGAATTCAGAGGGGGGAAAAGTTAGAATTATGAGATGTAGGCTTAGTATTTAAAGAAACAAAGTCAGAATTCCGAGTTTGTATTTAGCAATTTTGAGTTTATTTTCCAAAGTGTTTATTTTGCAATTCGTTTTTTCTCAGACCGTTTTCTCACAGTTCTGAGAAAAAAGTATTTTAAATTAAATTGTGAGAAAACAGTCCGAATTGTGTGAGGGGGAAAAAGTTGCAATTACCTTGATTATTCCATGCCAGAAACGGGCCTCCATAAACTGAAGCAAGCCTGTATATGTTTACTTTAAAAAGAAGTGTGCTCAATGTTGCTTGGGTTTTCCAAACAGGGAACCTGACTGACAAAGAACTGAAGAAGTTAAGGAACAAGCAACGGAGAGCACAGAAGAAAGCACAGCTGGAGGAAGAAAAAAAGAACGCGGAGAAAGAGAAACAGTTAAAGAACCAGAAAAAGAAAAAAGAGGATGATGACGAAGAGATCGGCGGACCTAAAGAGGAACTTATACCAGAGAAACTGGCCAGGGTGTGTTTGTTTTGAGAGGAATGTTTGTGAAAGTGGGGAATTCTTCATCTGAAAGATTTTCAGCACAGTTCATCTCTTTAGTAGGAATACCAAGGGGAAATTCGAAGAAACTCGAAGCCTGTTCTTTGTGCTTGGACAAAAAATATTTTGTTTCTCTTTCATTTTTAAGGTGGAGAACCCATTAGATGAAGCTGTAAAGTTTCTGACACCCTTGAAAAACTTGGTGAAGAATAAGATAGACACACACCTTCTGGCCTTTGAGATCTACTTTAGGAAAGGTACATGCATTACATCTCTGAACTCCATTCTCATCTCCATTTGTACAGTCTAATAATAGTTTTCCTTTTTTAATAATCCATTTCTCTTGGATGAACGTCAGAATACGAAACAAATTATCTGTTGCTACATCTCAACTTGAATAGCTGCATAATTTCAGTGTTCCTTGTCCTCAATTTCCTCACAGAAAAGTACCTGTTAATGCTGCAGTCAGTGAAGAGGGCTTATGCAATAGACCCGGACCACCCTTGGCTTCACCAGTGTCTAGTGCGCTTCTTTAAAGGAGGTGAGTGAACCCAGGGTGCCTCTTGCTATTAGTTTGGTTGTATTTTCTTTACATTTTATCAATCAGTCACTATTATGTCTTAATTTGTTGCTTTTGACACCATGTTCACCTCCATGCGTTGGTTGAATTGCAAATTTGGTTGGTAATGTGTTCCTGTTGATTGGCTAACAGTGTCCGAAAGTAAAGACCTAGCAGAATCGGTCAGCATGGTTCTCAAGCAGGAAATCTCCAGGCTGTTTGGGGAAAGTAATGCAAAGAGCTTCAACCAGGCTTTCCTCACCAAGTACTTCAATTCCATCCCTCATCGAGTAGCAGGTGCACATACACAACACTTTATGTGCTCACAACTTTCAAACTGCTACTTTTTCATGTTCAATGTTCAATTTCACCTTTTTTTCTTGCTTTACAGCTGCCAAAATGATGTTCTACTTAGACCCTTCAACACAGAAGAAAGCGGTGGAACTGGCTATAGCACTTGATGAATCACTGAACAACAGAAATATTCAGGTACATAATGGGCTACATGACCTTAAAAAGGTCATATGATGCGATTTCAAGTTTTCCTTTTTCTTTGGAGCTGGAAGCTGTTCGTGAATAGATAAGATCCCTAAAGTCTCAAACCCAAAGAGATATTCTTTATAAAAGTTAAGACTGGTCCACGCCCTACCAAAACGGCTAATTTAAACATGCCCCCACATGTCTACGTCACGATGTGGGAAGATTTGCATAACGCCATCCAAATGGTCACACGTGTATTGTTGCTGCCACTGCCGCTGCCATGTTGTGAAGACGCTGTGTTTTCGTTGTGAAAGCGAAACTACTTTGTTTGGCCTTCCAAAAGAAGACGCGACTAGAAATCAGTGGTTAAGTCGTATTTACAACACTGTTCCAGAACAGTTCAACCCAAATATTCAGATGTGTGCAGCACATTTTATGGAGGACTGTTTCCTGGTAGAGTAGACTACAATGCCGGCTGTTCTGACTCACAGACTGTAAGTACGTTTTCATTCTCGCTTTTCAGACCGATGAGCTTTGTAAGAATAGACACGTTTCAGAAAGGAGGGGCATAGAGGAGAAACAATAATGTACAGTATGTGGAAAATAATGTGTTTTTGATCCTTAAACACATTTCATTACACCAAATACACAAAATAATGTTATTTTTAGCAACATCATATGACCCCTTTAAGAGGATTTTACTAGCTGGTTAATGTATAAAAAGTGGTAAGAATGGAAATGTTTGGGTAAGTAGTGTAAAACAACTTTGTGATTTCCTTCACAATACTGAATTGACCACAGTTTTCTGTTTTTTTTGTTTTTGTTTTTTGAAAGCTGATGTCCTTCGCAAACCCCCAATTGGGAAACCCTAGTATATTACATGCTTATATTACTATTTCATTTTTGCAGATCTGTACAGAGGTTTTGGAAAGCCTGCGTGATGGCAGCCTCGGAGAGGCTAAGGAAACCGCAGAGTTATACCGAGCGGAGTGTCTTAAGATCTACCCCTATACGCTGGCCTTCATGCCTCCAGGCTACGAGGAAAACATGAAGATTGCGGTCAATGGAGACGTCTCCACAGAAACTGAGGAGCTGGCCAATGATATGTGAAGATCTGAAGAGGGTGAAGGACTGAGGGAGGAGGTGGAATGGGAAGCGGTGTGGCACCGCCACTGTCAAACACCCGAGATGGTTGCAGTTGACTAATGCGATTCTGTGAGGAACTTCCTGCGATCTTCTATGCCCCCAGAAATTGCAGTTAGGACTAACAGACAATGACTGTGTTTTGGAGTGGAGGAAGAAGAAGAGGCGGAGTGTTGGGGGGCGGAGAGAATAAATTGCCCATTTTACTTTTTTAACCTTGCTGATGACTACTCTCTAACTGAAAACTAGTCAAACATGCATCCCATTTTGAATACAGTATGTCTTGTAAATGCAAACTTTGTGCAATGGCGAGAGCAAATCCCATAGTCAACAAACCAAGCTAGAGAAGCGCACTCAAACCCATCTTTCCCCTGTTTTAAAGAGTAATTTATATGAAAAATGAAAGCTTAAAAAGGTTATGTGGCTTGTGCAAAAGATCTGGTTTGAGTTGGTGTGAAAAGGCAGCTGAACCGTTGGATGTACTTTAGGGGGGAGACTGGACATGGACAGGAAGTGATGTCATAATGGGAAGCGGCATGTGTAGAGGTTCCTTGTTGCATATCTTGAAGAAGGAAGAGGCTGTATCCAACAAACGACAGTAAACTGTGATCAAGAGCCTGTGAAATTGACAGAAGAAAACCCTTTCCCCCCTTTCTCCTTCATCTTCATTCTGTCACTCTGTTTGATCCAAATGGGTTACAGTGTTCAAAGAAGAGTTTGTTGTATGATAGATTTTTTGTAATAAAAAAATCGTGAGAGCACACATTTGGCACCAGTCCATGCACATCACTGTTCCTTCACATTGACATTGGTAGAGTCTTCAAAACATAGTAGATAACATAGATAAGCATACTTTGCCTCAATTACACTAGAAACCGTTCTAACTACTGAGGGATATGAAATAACTGTGGGCTGTTTTGGTTTCTGTCCAAGCTGGATGTCAGACTACCATTTTAAAAACGGTTCTTACCCCCTTTTATTGTATGCATAATTGCATACATGAATTCATGCATGCAATGAATACTTGTGTTTTTATTATATTGTAAAAGAGAGAGAGAGAAGCTTAAATTTACTTAAATTACGTGCTTTGACGTCTTATGAAGGGTGGTCTTTGAAAACGAGTCCAAGTTTCTCTTATTTAAAGGGGAAGTTCTTCTAATCTAACCATCAGTCATGGGCATGTGAGGAGTGCTCTGAACATTTAGCCTCCTTTTAACATCCATTTCACATGTTTGTTTCGCCACTGGAACTGTAGATGGATTCGTCCATAGACGATTGGTGCGCTGCCGTCGTACCTGTAAGATAATTGTGATTGGAGATGCCGGTGTCGGTAAGACCTGTCTGAGAGCTCCGGTTCATCGACCGGTAACCCGGTGCGCTGCCGTCGTACCTGTAAGATAATTGTGATTGGAGATGCCGGTGTCGGTAAGACCTGTCTGACTCACCGCTTCTGCAACGGACAGTTTCCCAGCAGAACGGAGGCTACAATCGGGGTGGATTTTCGTGAGAAACTTCTTGAGATCGAAGGCGAGAAAATCAAAGTAAGACTTCTAAGTTTAACGGTATTTTGGTTTATTATGAAACACGTTTATATTGTGAGCTAATTACAAAATGTTGCTAGGATGCATAAAGCTAATTTAGGCGGTGCAATAAAATCGTTCCAAAAACGCGATTTCATTCATCACGAATCGGTTCTTTCGAACGGCGTTTAAAAGGAAAAAGACGAGATTTTACGTCGTGCTGTAAAATCTCAACATCACGTGGCTGGAGAGGTGTTCTGTGTAATTTTTGTGTTTTTAATCAAGTCAATCATTATCAGAACGGTTTATTTGTAACGGTTAAATTAACTTTTCACCCCATAAACTGAATCATATGTAGCGTTACACAAATCCTCTTAATATCGGGTTACTCATCGTTTAAATTGAATGAATTTGACTTGTTCGAAAGAGACATTGCTCTAGTTACTCCGTGAATTGTTGACTCGTAAACTGAAGAATTTGGATTTACCGGCTCTGATGTCAATTCAATAACCGACGTAAATGTTTACTTCTATAATTTTTAAGTGGTAGATAAGATTTATTGCGTGTGAATCCCATAGAGGAACAAGAGCAAAACGTGGGATTTCACCGTTTTGTTGTGATCTTTTCTGAGCTTCAAAATGAGGAATTGAACTTCACTTTTAAGAAAAATAGTCCTATGCACAAACATTAAACAACAACTGCCTTAAAGATAACCACATTACATTACGTTTGAGTACATTTGCCTGTCTAAGAACAAATTAAGTTTGTGATTTAAGTATGTCATGTTAATTTTAAGATGTTGTCTAGACTTCAGCAGTACATTGGCATTTTCTACTTCTGCAAAGTCAATGCAGCACTGTTGTTTATGGGTCTGTCTTCTGTGAACATCTTACTGTCATATTTGTTCGCATGTTCCTCTTGTGATATGAATTAATCAGATTTGCTTTTGCTTTGCAGTATTTATGTGTGTATAAAAAAATACAACTTTTCATTATTATAGCCCAGTGTAAACTGGATTACATAATTATATATATATATTTTTTAAAGTAGGTTTTAATAAGTACTTGTAATTAGATTATATTACATTTTAAAATACTCGTAATCAGAGTAGGCTACACTTACTTTTTTATTGATTACATGATTACATATTATTCACAAAAGTCTTTGTCCTTGGAAGGCTTTTGTCTTTCAAACACATTAAAATGCAAAAAATGTACATTATTTCTTATTTGCATGTAATGCAGGGATTCCCAATTTTTTTTAAGGTCATATATGAATAACACATTTGCATGTTCACGGTTCTCTGACGTTGGTTAATGGCCACATGACATGCAGGTAAACAAATAAAATATTTTATTTTTATTTTAAAGATTTATTTTAATTCTACATTTTTCATGATTTAACTATTAGCTTTTCATTTAAACTCACAAACCCCTGCAGTTCCTGCGTGAACCTCATTTTATGAAACCTTGACGTAATGTTTAATGCTTCATTTTCTTAATTTAACAATTAATATTTTCAATCTCTTTGCATTTTTGCATCAATATGATAGTTTTATCCTATTTAAATCAATGTGATTAACAAGTTAGGTCGCAAGTGATCAAAAAGGAGTCCGATTATATTACTTAAATGTGCAATGTAATGGATTACGTTACTAACTACAATTTTTGTCAGATAATTTGGAATCAGTAACGGACTATAATTTGTAAGTAACCTACCCAGCACTGCCCTTAGGTCAGATTAACCCTATGGAGATTTAATTTCAGTTTTCAATGATTCTATAGCTCAAATGGTAAAGCATGTCACTAGCAACGGCAAGGTCATAAGTTAAATTCCAAGTATACAAAAATATGAATCTCTTCCTTTTCTGTCTCACCTCAGATGCAGCTCTGGGACACGGCAGGTCAGGAGCGTTTTCGTAAAAGCATGGTGCAGCACTACTATCGCAATGTGCACGGAATTGTCTTTGTCTTTGATGTCACTAACCCCACTAGTTTCTGCAATCTTCCCTTGTGGATGGACGAGTGCCGTCAGCACTCTCTTGGTCTGGATATACCCCGTGCCCTCGTTTGCAACAAGGCCGATCTGGTCACTTCGACGACTGCTTCTGTGTTAATCGTCCAGGCTCGTCACTTGGCTGAAGTCCACGGAATGTCTTTTTATCTTACTTCAGCCAAAGGTCCCAAAGGGGACCAGGTGGACAGCATCTTTGTGACATTGGCACAGAGGTTGAAGAGCCAGAGAAGGGAGAGTGTGAACGAATGTGTATTACACTGCAGATCTGAGAGCTTCAATATCCCAGCAAGAGTCATAACAGCACAAGAGAGCAAGAAGAAATGGGCCTGCATCTGCTAATGGATGGATGAACTCGAGAGTTATTTTAGTATATCCACTAAAAGAGGCATAGAAAATAACAGTAGGTACTTTGGTCTCTATGTGTGATAGTATGAATGCTGGTTTAAATGGCAATTGCCATTTGGATTTTTATAGTCCTCTGGCCATCTTGGTTTGGTAGACAAGGTCTAGGTTACTTAACACAACATAATCTGTATGAAGAAATGCCTTATAATGAAACAAATTGCAAGACAGTGAGATTTGAGAGTTTCTCTGGGGTTTTCCTGACCGCTGAATCTTCACTTGTACTTGCTGCTCTTTGCACTGGGTTTAGGCTATAGTGACTAACATCCATATAAAACAATTCAAATATATTGTATTTACAGGTAGCAAAGTGTTTGTATGATTCAGTAAATTAATAAAAGTGTCTCTTTGTTCTTTTTGGTTCTTTGTTCTTTTTCTCTTTACAACTTTCTACTCAAATTATTGAATGATTGGGAAGCAGAAAGGAAGGCGAGGTATGAAGAGGAGCAAATGTAGATGCAGTAAAGATTTAAGATATGATCATAATTCAGGTTGTTCCAGTAAACATCTTGTTAATGGAGCCAAACTCTCAGCAACCAATCATAGTTCAAGTGCAGCTGACTATCTGCTTGATACTGACCAAAAAGAAACATCTGCCATTTTTTCCTCTTCTTTTTGAGGCTTCCAATAATGCAGTGCATTGGAAAAGAGATGTGCCAGAAAATGTTTCGTTTCCTCAGCTTACCACACTTTCTTTTTCATCTGTAGATGCCAGAGTGACACCAATATTTGTGTAAAAACATCCAATTTATGTTTGCAAATATTTAATATTCTCTTCAATTATCAGCGTTAGTCATTTTTAAATAATTTGGCAAGTATAAAAACAGAGGCTTACATTTAGAGCTATACAAACTAGCACTTGACAGGTAGCACATCCAACTCGACTGAAAAAAGGAGCGAGGATAATAATCAACAGAATAGATGTTTCTGTGTCATTGAAATAAATGTACCAAATTTAGTGGATTAGGTTGGAAATGAACAAATATATTCACAAATAAGCTATTAATTTTGCTCATTGTGCAACGAGTTGTGTTCTGACCAGAATCACAGTCATTCTGAGCATGCTTTCAAACTAATTTTCATTTTTTTTTCTTTTATTTATATATATTATCTTAGCGTTCTTAGTGCAGTTTCTGTTTTATCATGTGGGTTTGTGAGTATGCTTATCCAGCCTTTCAGTGTAAGAACTCTTTTCATTGTTTAATATTTAATCTGATCACTAAACCTTTTGACTGTTTAACTTAGTATTTGTGCAATTAAATAAACATGAGATTTAAATTGATTCGTTGTTCATCTTTCTACTTTTCTTTCAGTCATCATTTAAGATAACTTCCGATGAGTCAATTATCTTACTGAAGCTTCCCATAAAAAAGTACATTTGCTAAAATATGTTTCAAAATATATTTGTGTAAATATATTTTCTACCAATATATTTTTGACCATTTTTTGTATATTATTGAAAATATATTTAAAAATACAACATTTAAATATTTAAAATATATTATTTTAGTTATATATATATATATATATATATATATTACTATATAAATAACATATTTAAATGAAATAAAACTATAACAGAACTTAACAATCGTGCTTCTCAGGAGCCTCCAGTCGCATACCTGACTTCTGTCCATCAAAATACAAATTAGCTACTATATACATATGGGCCTAAAAAGAAACGCTAAGCTGGACATTAACTACAGTTAAGTTGGTTATATGAAGCAAAAAAAAAATAGGCATCCTTGTTTATTATGCAAGAATAATCATGTCCATTATGTTGTGTTTTGTGTAGAGCTGTTTCATCTCAGCACAAATTAATATACCCCATTTTTTTACAAGGTATTTACAGTTTTTTTCAACTGCTTACATTTTCAAAAATGTGCCTCTTTTTTTCAAAACTTTACACACAAATCCAAGAATTGCACACACAAAATGCAAAATGCCTCACATCTCTTGCTAAATGAAGTACTGCATTCAAAATATCACAAACACATCTCAAAAGCAAACATTTGTCTTAAGTTACAAACACCTTTGCCATAATATATTTTTGGATATATCATATGTGACCATGGACCACAAAACCAGTCCGAAGTCGCTGGGGTATATTTTTAGCAAAAGCCAAAAATACATTGTATGGGTCAAAATTATAGATTTTTCTTTTATGCCAAAAATCATTAGGA
>NW_015555767.1:397100-401774 GCF_001515605.1 Sinocyclocheilus anshuiensis
AATAGCCAAAAATACATTGTATGGGTCAAAATGATTGATTTTTATTTTATACCAAAAATCATTAGGATATGAAGTAAAGATCATGTTCCATGAAGATATTTTGTAAATTTCCTGCTGTGAATATATTAAAACTTAATTTTTGATTAGTAATATGCATTGATAAGAACTTAATTTGGACAACTTTAAAGGCGATTTTCTCAATATTTTGATTTTTTTTTCCAGATTTCAGATTTTCAAATAGTTGTATCTCGGCCATATATTGTCGTATCCTAACAAACCATACATCAATAAAAAGCTTATTTATTCAGCTTTCAGATGATGTATAAATCTCAATTTCGAAAAATTGACCCTTATGACTGGTTTTGTGGTCCAGGGTCACATATACACACAGTTCAAAACCTAAAGCTCTTCTTTCATGAGCTCCTACGTTTCTGTTCAAGATTGAAAGTAATTGGCAGAGAGATGTTGAAAAATTCATGGTAAACACAAAAGCAAGATTGAAACCAAACTTTTTTTTTTTTACTGTAAGCATTTGTGGTTGTGAATACATGTGTAGTTGTGTAGATGTGTATTTATAGGCCCATTCTAAAGCCATGATTGCTTGGTGTTAAGTAAAGCAACGTGTGTTTGCACATGTGAAGGAGTTAGTGTGAGGCACTGATGAATTAGTGTGGCATTTTGATTTGTAGTGCTAATGTTCGCCTCTGGGTGGGGTATTTTCTCCTTTTTGTGTCCCTTTGTAGGCTATTTTACCCTTGATTTTTGCTGCCTTGTTTGATATTATAAATGGTTGATTTAGTAGATCAGTAACAATATTACAACATATAGGTTACACTACAATAGTCTATAATATATAACATATAATAGTGTGTATTGTTACATTTTGAAAAAAAACCATGCAAAACATTTCATAACATTTTCACACAGGTAATGAAAATATTTACCAGGTTTTGAAAATATTTAGGTCTGATGATTTGTCTGGCCAGGGGAGATGTTGAAGTTCATCTTGGTGCTCCAACTGTCCAGGTTTTATAATTATAATACCATCTTTGCTGTATTTTGGCACTGGCGTCTGTGATTACACAATCCTTAGTAGTGTTTAAGGGGCCCTTTCATTCACTTTAGGTTGTCGCCCACTGTTCTTCTTCACTGATTAAATTTTGCCATGCTTTGACTACACAGTCATAATCATAAACACTATTACTCTTAAAGGGATAGTTCACCCAAAAATTTAAATTACCCTCTGATTTACTCACCCTCAAGCCATCCTAGATGTATATGACTTTCTTCTTTCAGATGAATACAATCTGAGTTACATAAAAAATGTCCTGGCTCTTCCAAGATTTAGTGAATGGTAGTCAAGATTTTGAAGCAAAATAAAGTGCATCCATCTATCATAAATAGTACTCCACATGGCTCCGGGGGTTAATAAAGACCTTCTGAAGTGAATCGATGCGTTTGTGTAAGAAAAACATCCATATTTAAAATTTCATAAACCATAATCTCTAGCTTCCCCTAACTGTCATACTGGCGTTCACGAGAGAGTGGTGTTCCAGCGGATGACGTAGGAGGTAGGCGTAGCGTAAGCTCCGGTGAGAAGTGACAAACCCGGAAACACCGATCACGAATTAGAAGTACAAAACGAAGATTTGTAAAGAAAAATGTCGGACGATTTCGATATAAGCCAAGAGGAGACTGGTTTTCCTTTGCTGTAAACAAAACTTGGTTCTCGTGAGACTAGCATATTCTCACTGTAGCTTACGCTATACCTAGGCTATTTCCTACATCATCCGCTGGAACACCACTCTCTCGTGAACAAGCGTTTTAAATATGGATATTTTTCTTACACAAACGCATCGCATCACTTCAGAAGACCTTTATTACCCCTCCAGAGCCGTGACATATGTACATTTTATATATTGCTTCAAAATCTCAACCACAATTCACCGGCATTATAAAGCTTGGGAGAGCCAGGACATTTTAAAATGTAAGTCTGATTGTATTTGTCTGAAAAAAGAAAGTCATATACACCTGGCTTGACGGTGAGTAAATCGAACTATCCCTTTAAGAGCAACAGTTTTTATGATTATGACTGTGTAGTGTAGACAAAGCATGGCAAAATTCAATCGAATAAAAGAACAGTGGGCGAGAAACAAAAGTGAATAATAGGGACCTTCGAACACTAATTTTGCACTTTTGGGATTTGCCCTTTTTGGAAGTCTAACAATAAGCACTACACTGAATACAACTTATACTACACTGACACAAGCTAGAGAGTAGAGACAACAAAGGCGAAATATAAAAATAAGGTAATCACAATGTTTTTTTCCCCCCACTGTAGCCTACAGAAATGATATTAACTCCTATAATAATGAGTGTTATAGTCCAACCCCTGCAGTAGGCTATAAATATCACTTTACAATCACGCCAAAACAAACGTATTTACATACGTATATTGCTTTAAAGAACATTAACCGCAGCAGCGTTAACTGAGTTTAAGAGTATTATCCTATATTGTGCAGACACCCCAACCAACATCGTCGCATAGGATAGTATTGGCTGTTACAAAGCATTTTACATCCACTCTAATTTTAGTTCTGCTTATAATGTTCTGATCTGACGTGCTCGATCTGTACTGGACAGTGGAGCAATGACTGTTGATTGGTGTTCTGCAATCTGCTCTTCTCTCATACCTCGCACTGTGTGTGAGTGTGATTAGCCATCAAAAGCAGTGGAGTGGAGGGAACGAGTGCTTGTCTGAGTGCGAGAATCAGGGAGACAGTATTCTAGCATAGCACAAGGAAGAGCATTCGACACTCTTAAGTTTTAACCTTAGGGATTTTCATATCAAACACACACACGTCATTAGCCTACATCAGCGTGCTGCTCTCCATGGAAAAATCTTACAGAGAATTGAAGTCGTAGCTCAATGAACAAACTAGACACCTGAACTGTATTTCTCAACTCGGAAACAGACGGAATGCAGCCAATTCTGTTTGCAGCAGCAGTGCTCTTTGCGCACGACCTCGCCGTGGCCGAGCCGAAGACGAAATGTCCATCCAAGTGTGATGTGAGTAAATGTCCGAGTCCGAGCTGCCCGAGCGGGTATGTGCCCGACCACTGCAACTGCTGTCTTGTGTGCAGCCTGGGCGAGGGCGCGCCGTGCGGTCGGAAGGATGATGCTCCGTGTGGCGACGGGCTAGAATGCAAATTTCCAGCCGGTAAGCGACTTTCCAAAGGTGTTTGCCAGTGTAAAACAACTCACAGAGTGTGTGGCAGCGACGGAAAGACCTACGGGAATGTCTGCAAGATGAGGGCAGCCGCGCGTAAAGCGCAACAGCGAGGGCTCCCCGTAATAACCCAAACGCAGAAGGGTCCATGTGCACCATCAAGCTCAGGTCAGTCACTGATCACTTCAGCTACTTATTTTATGTGTGTGATACTTTTTTAGACATGTATGTCATGTGTATATCTATCCTAAAACCCGTTAATACGAGTAGATATTATAAAAGTACCCAGCAAGCAATTTTTTATTTAAAAGACGTCTATTAGACGTCTAAATATAGCCTAGACGTCTAGGCTAAAACGAGGCTAAATTTGGGCTGTCAGTGAAAATCTAATAGACGTTTAATCATAGCCCATTTATAGACTAGTCATCAATTAGACGGCTATTAAACGACTACATATATACGTCTAATAGACGGTGAATATGGGTCTAGGCTACAACAAGGCTACATTTGGGCTGTCAGTGAAAATTGAATAGACGTCTAATCATAGCCCAAGAATAGACTAGTCATCAATTAAACGGCTAATAAACGACTACATATATACATCTAATAGACAACAAAATGGCAATCCATACATACAGGTTTTATTAAGAAAAATAACATTGGACAACTTACGACAATACAAAATGATAAAAATACAAAATAATTAATGACAAAATAAAATGTTATAAATACAATACACTTAAATATAAATATTATGATAAAAAAAATCTGGAGTTTTTAACAACTTAAGATAATAAAAATTTAAAAATTAAATATTTGAAATAACTTAAGAAAAATCGAATACAAATCAAGAGCATGTTATCACACTTAACATTAAAACATTACGGATAAATGACAACATAAAAAAATTGTCAAAGATGAGCGCTTTAGTGAGGAAATATTGGTTTGGAGAGGGTTTTTTTATTTTTTACCATTGCTCCGGATCTTTTCCAGATGTTGAAACTCCTCCTCAGTTTCTCCAATTCTTCTGAGTGTGTTCACTGTATAAATGAATATGGATTAATCTTTGTCAAAGCTGTGTTTGTTCTGTTGTTTGCTCTTTGCTCTTCTTGCGCTGTTTTAAAATCAATTGAGTTTGTAAACACATACAAATGATAAAACTTTTACTCTATTAAATTTTGCAATTAAGCCTCTGAACACATGCGTGCTGAACTGTCACAATGTTTGATTAATGTGGCAAGATTTGTAGGCTTTACCTGTAAAAAGTAACATTACTGTATTATTGTAACATTACTTGTACAATGACAAAGACATTCTATTCAATTAGCTCATGCTCTCTCTGTATCTAACAAGCCATTGTTAAGTCATAAATTCAATATAATAAATTAAAATAAATGATGGACTTTGTCAAAGATGAGAGCTTTAGTGAGGAAATGTTGTTTTG
>NW_015555767.1:401928-407416 GCF_001515605.1 Sinocyclocheilus anshuiensis
TTTTTTTTACCATTGCTGCCCGGATCTTTTCAATTTCCAACCGCTTTTCCAGATGTTGAAACTCCTCAGTTTCTCCAATTCTTCTGAGTGTGTTTACTGTATAAATTAATATGGATTAATCTTTGTCAAAGCTGTGTTTGTTCTGTTGTTTGCTCTTTGCTCTTCTTGCGCTGTTTTAAAATCGATTGAGGTTGTAAACACATACAAATGATAAAACTGTTACTCTATTAAATTTTGCAATTAATCCTCTGAACACATGCGTGCTGAACCTTGGGCCTAGTCACGGATCACTATCAACTACGATCTGCTTCCTTCACTAAAATGTCACTGTTCCTAAACATGATAACAAATAATATAAATAATGAACACATGTCAAAACGAAAACACAGATACTTACAAGACCAAGTAGGTATGTGTTTTATCGCTAATTTAAATGAGTCAAAAGTTTACTTGCATTTGATAAGAAGCTGCGTGGGCGAAAATTACATGTAAACAATTTTAAGGCTATTTTGGCTATGCTCATCGCTGGTCTGGTTTCTGGTGTAGGGCTATAGCCAAGCCGTTAAAATTAGACCACAGATTGCCTCGATTTCGCCGGGTGGGCTAAAAGAAGACTATACGTAGCCCGTCTAATTTAGAGCTAAATCGTGGCTATAGACCATGTCATAAAATGACACATATCTTTGTAGATATTATTGACACTGCGAACACGATGGGATATCAACCATCTCATGCGCTGCCTGGCCAAAAACTACAGTGAATCAGGTTTGACTGGAAGTGGGCTACAGATAGCCGCTCTGACTATGAACTAAATCGTGGCTACGCACAGGCTGCGTACTGAACATGTCAAAGAAATGAAACCAAACACCTTGTAAACGCTGTTACTTTGCTTACATGATGCACTATGATGGAATATCATACATCTCACAAGTTATTTTGCCAAAAAACGACACAAAACCAAATTCAAGGTTATTTGGGCTAGATGTGGGTTACACATAGCCGGACTATATCGGGTCTATACTTAACCGAGACGTTGAAATGACGGCTATTGCTTGCCGGGTAAATATAAAAGTTAGACATGTATTTAAAACATTGATTATAAAAACATAAACATACAGATTTTTTTTTGTATGTATGCTATTTTAATAAGGTTGTATATATAAACAAAATATTTGTTGTTGACATATATGGTTGCTAATCAAATCATGATGTATAGGCTACACACACATTTTACTATGGGGATTTTATATATGTTATAAACGTATGTCTTCATCTGCCCAGAGAATGTATGTACCGGTATGTGAAAATTATATATCACCTTTATAGGTAACATAAATGGAATAAATATGCTGTATATTATATTTCATTATAGGTGCTATCAGAGTTTACTGCAAGATGGATCTGGACTAATAATTAAAAATAGTAGCCAATCCGAATGAAGCATGCAGTCAATAGTTCTGAGTCAGTCAGCTGTAGGACAGTTGTTATATATCCACTAGTTTTGACTTCCTGTGTGATGTCTGATTTTGTCTGATTGAGACTTCATGGAATTTCACATTGTCTCCAATTGCGTTTTATCATTCTATATTGAACTTCCTATACACAATAACAACCTTGTTTTTTTCAGCAGGAGACAATTACTTTAACCCTGCTTAAAGTGCTAAGATTTGCACAAGGCAGAAACATCAGTGTGAACTTGGATGTTTAGTGAGATGTGGACTCTTAGTTCCTCTTATTATTCCCGTGCCAACTGTAGTTTCACTCAGAGTCAGAGAACATAGACACCATCTAAATGCAGCTTTTAGTCCTTTTGTACTGAAGTGCAAAACAAAATATGCAACACTGTTTATAGATTCTACCCAAACCTTTGGGAAAGAGGAAACAATCTAGGCAGAATGCCATCTGCATCCAGCCCACAGAATGTGAGGGAAGTAATAAATGTGACACACCTAGCCACAGATGAGCAGAGATCAAAATTATTACAATGGATTATCTGTTCTTTGTTATATGCTCTATGGGAGTAACACGAACCTAATAGAACAATTATTTCTGAGCAGTACTGTGGAGGCCTCTGATAGTTACACTACTGGTCAAACATTTGGAATAATTAATTTAAGATTGCATTTATTTGACCAAAAATACAGTAAAAAGTGATATTGTGGATACTGTGAATACAGTAATATTGTGAAATATAACTTATTATAACTTAAAAGAATTGTTTTCAATTTGAAAATATTTTAAAATGTAATTAATTCCTGTGATGGCAAAACTGAATTTTCAGCATCCTTACACCTGTCTTCGGGTGTTCAGGGGGCCCAGAAACCATAGCGGCGCCCATGCCAGTCTTCAGTGTCACATGATCCTTCAAAAATCATTCTAATATGCTAATTTGCTGCTTACTAATTACTAATAATGGTTCTTATTATCAATGTTGAAACCTTAATAAATCTTTAGTCACATTTTAATTGAATGCACCATTGCTGAATAAAATTCTTTCTTTCTTTTTCTTTCTTTCTTTCTTTTAACCTAAATTATCTACTGTACCAACAGTTGTTTTCAAAATAATAATATTGAGCAGCAACTCAGTATATTAGAATGATTTCTTTCTAAATGATTAAAAACAATTTAGACAGATTTGCTGAAATATGAATTTAGTGCACATTTACACATGTATAGGCCTTTTACCAAAAACAGTAAAATATTGCCAATACGTCCCAGTAGTCTTCATATCTGGCATATCATGTAATATCATTGACGTGAATGGTTCTTCCTGCTAGTATAGGTCCTGCACATTTGAACAGCCCAAGATACAAGTTTAACTTTATCGCTGATGTGGTGGAGAAGATTGCCCCGGCTGTGGTACATGTCGAGCTCTTCCTCAAGTAAATACAACTCTGGTCTTCATGATATTGATTTGGCAATGTTTATATTGGCGATAACTATTTTTAGAGCTAAATATATATGTCATTTTGGCACCTGATTGAAGACTCACAAGAAAAGGTGTTTTTAAATAATCTAATAATGAGGCAATCTACTCATTTCACCTCACTGATGGCCAACAGTTGCTTTGGCATAATTTTTTATTTTCAAGTACTACTAGAAAAGAAATGTTCACCTAGTCATGCAAAAACCACTGTTTTCAATGTTTGTGTCCAGCCATCCACTGTTTGGCCGTCATGTACCTTTGTCAAGCGGTTCTGGATTCATAATGACACAGTCCGGTCTGATCGTGACCAATGCTCATGTGGTTGCTAGCAGTGCACCAGTAACGGGCCGTCAAAATCTACGAGTGCAGCTACACGATGGCCAGACATACGAGGCCTCCATCAGAGACATAGACAAGAAATCTGACATCGCAACTATCAAAATTAACCCAAAGGTGAGAATCATTTCACAAGCATTAATGACTTTATCTGTTTAAGACTGTTAAAAACAACAGGACAACGGTTTCCCTGGTCTCTCTTTTTTTTTTTTTATTGTACAGTAAATGTGGAACAAGGCCTTGAGGCTGAAAAATTTTAATTTTCAACCTTTCTTGCTGTCACCACATTTTTCTTTACAGTGTTTTCTGACACAAAGCCTATTAGTCAATAGTCCAGTTTATCTTTCAAAAACTTCCAGAGTATAAAACCTCAGCACACATCATCCAAAACTGGCTACACTTTTGACTCTTAACTCCCATGTTTATGACTCCAGAGGCAGATGGTTTATATCACACAATCCGCCTCGTCTAGACACACTTGGACTTGTTAATGGTAGCCTGCTGCACATGTTGACCTACATTTGTGTGTGGGAATTCAAGAGGTGCTGTGTTGTAAGAGCTGTTTTGTTTCCTGATTCATATGGATCTGATTATGGAGATGCACATTTGGTCTAGTGCAATATTTCCATAGCCCATTTTTGATTTAGAGTATCAAAGAAAAAATATTCAGAGTAGGGACTGCTTTCGAAACAAAAGTTGAGGAATGTTCCCACGTCAGAGAGTCTGGATTGCTTGCAAATATTTTGTTTCTGTTTATAGCAGCTCATGTCATTTCCCCATCTTTTGCTCTGCAGCCTTAGACTTTTTCCACACTGCACCCAATTCTGATCTTTTGGACAGACTGCCCATGTGTTTTTGCAAGTAATGAAATCAGTCCAGTTTGTTCAGGTAGTGCTTGTCACATTGGTGAACCCAGTGGCAGAGAGGTGTAGGATCAAATGCAAGCAGTTTATTAGAATGAAACAAGAAAACCAGGAATCTAAAAAAACAAGGGCTGCATTCAAAATTGCACACTTCCATACTATATAGCAGGCGAAAAACAGTATGTGTCAAAGGAAGTATGTCCGATTTCACAGTACTCATAATAGAGTATGCAAAAAGTACCTGGATGACCTACTACTTCCGGTGTGATTCTGAAATGTGCATATGATGGACAAAGGAGAGAATTTGTGAATGGCGGTGAAGCTACACAACTGACGCTGGTAGGTCATGTAACAATGACAACATGGCGAATGTAGTACATCCAGATTACATTCCTATTACACACATTCATACTATATAGAGCAGAGGTCCCCAACCACCGGGTCGCGACCCACTACTGGGCCGTGGAAGAATTGCTACCGGGTCGCAAGAACGTTCTGGGAAAAATGTGTATAGATATGACACTCTGTTATTTATTTATGTTAATGATTGTTCTAATTATTCTGTATTTTCTTTGTATGCGATTGATATGGAGTAGCAATTTCGACAATTTCATGTTAAATAAGTAAATGAAAGATTGCTCTGATCTGTCACATATTGGGAGTTAAACGGATCGCAGTTGATCCGTAATACGTACGGATGAGACCCTACCATTCAGCACGCACGTGATTCACAGATTAATTTGCCAATTTACACGTACAAGCAATTTTAAACCACAAGAAGAAGAAACGAAAGAGAGCTCAATTCGTTACTCACGCGCTGTTCTCGCAGACAATCAAACCGCGCAAAAGCATAGAGACGTGTTTCAGACAGCGCGGAAATACCGAGTTGCGTATAGACCAATTATCGGTTTGTAAACATTCAGGATGCGCGCGCATCATGGTTGCAGAAAACCCGGGAGAGATAGCCTTTACAGCTAGAGAATTTCACGGATACGGTACAAAATAGTTAGGTTTAAAAAGATTATAAATTATATTGATAATATGTCATTTTCAAAATGTTCTACGCATATTACAAGAGCTTGTCATCCAGCGATAAGCACTGTTATTCAACGAAATTGTCGTTAGAGAGTGCGATAGTCTTACAGATCCGAAACAGGGGTGACGTTTTTTTGTGGGTGGAGCCTATCTGGAGGCAGAAAATGACGGTTCCCTTTCATGGGAACTTCGAACTGCGTCCTCTGGGGGTCGCTATGGGGGACCGCCTCGTCGTGACCCGTGTCTGAAGCATACATTGAAAAAACACCAACTCGTTGGCCGGCGACAGCCATGACGTCACTACCGGTGCGACTATAGTATAAATAGG
>NW_015555767.1:407803-426645 GCF_001515605.1 Sinocyclocheilus anshuiensis
TTCATGCTGTAACTGTAGGGCTAATACAATATGTCCCCTAGTAACAGCATATGTGAATATTATGTAGACGTATTGTTTAAATCGAATTTATGCTTTAAAAGTAGAGTAATCATAGCAGTTTTCATCCATAGTATGTCCATTTAAACGTCTGCGTTTAGCTTCAAATGACGACAATATTCTATAAAAATTATTTGCATTCCGATCTTGACATCAAAAGGCACAAAAATATTTTTTTCTTTTATTCCATGGATTTTACCCGTTTCCCTCCACTTGTTCCCAGTGTTTTTCTGCAACCACTATGCGCGCGCAGCTGCAAGTGACGTAACTGTGACGTCTACTCTAAATTGGTCTATACATACACATGAAATTAGTCTATATCAAAAACCCTTCACGGCATTGTCATTCTCTGTGCTTTAAATATTTTTTTTTCTTGCTTATCCGAAAAAATAGTCCAATCTGTGACTCAAAAAAACACAATATAATGCGTTGAACCACTATATAATGCTATTATAATAGCCTACTAGGCTATATCCTAATATATATATAATTTAATAATAATAGTAATTTATGCATTTAGCAGACGCTTTTATCCAAAGCGACTTACAGTGCATTCAGGCTATACATTTTTATTTTTTTTTTACCAGTGGGCTATGTGTGTTCCCTGGGAATCGAACCCACGACCTTTTGCGCTGCTAACGCTGCCACAGGAACATTAATATTATAATATAATAATATATAAATAAATGTTGGCTATATATAACCTCAAAACTAAAAATTGTTAAAAACATTGAGTATTGATTTATGGTAGTAATTCAATTAATTAATGACTCACTCATAAAAACAGGGGCTTAATTGGGAAAAGCACACTACTACTCTACTATTTATGCCATATAAAAATCTACAGATATGCCATAAATATATAAACGTTATTCCAAATATAGCCAGTTACTTGTTTTGTTCAGTGTTTTTTAATGATTCTTTTGAACAAATGGTTTAAAGACTCAGAAAGACTTGTTGCCACCTATTAGCGTAAACTGCAACCTGTAGGAAGTGTTAATGAAGAAAAAAATTCTGTCAGTGGTGCACAGATTGACTGAATCATATTTCAGTTGATTTTATTTGCATGAATTGTTTGTGTTATTTCACCTGCAGAAAAAATTACCAGTGTTATCACTGGGTCAGTCTGCTGACCTGAGGCCTGGTGAGTTTGTGGTTGCCATTGGCAGTCCATTTGCGCTTCAGAACACAGTCACAACAGGCATCGTCAGCACAACACAGAGAGATGGAAAAGAGCTCGGCATCCATGACTCTGACATGGATTACATCCAGACTGATGCTATCATCAATGTAAGACAAAAGAGAATGCTGTTTGCAGGCTACACTGATTGTTAAAAAAAAACAGTTTTGGCTGAATTTGATTCTCTCTTCCCCTCTTTATTCATCAACAATGGGAAGTATGGAAACTCAGGAGGTCCACTTGTTAATCTGGTGAGTAATAATGAAGATTTACATCTAGTTAGACACTGGTTATATACATTTAATAGTACTAGCTTTTTACATAATATTTCTGTCATGTTAGGATGGTGAGGTGATCGGAATAAACACACTAAAAGTCACTGCAGGGATCTCTTTTGCAATTCCGTCAGACCGAATCAGTAAATTCCTTGAATCTAATGATAAAGAGCAGAAAGGTAAGCATCAAGCACAGAAGTAATGCACTAATCGCAAAAGTTTCATTTTTTGTTAGTATTTACAAAATGAATGCATCAACACAAATATTAGCATGCAGAAATCTGAACTGTCAATGGATGTTCATTTTCATTCAATCAACTGAGATTACAATTTTGTGAGTGCCACCTCTTAAATGATGGTCTGCCAGTTGAAACAAAATGGCTACAAAACACAAATGTGTGAAACAGCCCCATCTATTACATCCTTGGTGTCCTTTACTTTGATTTCAGTCAAACAAAGGGTAGTCAGGACAAACTTCACATTGTCTCAAGCTATGAAGACTGCCTCAGGTGAGGTGATTGCTAGCAAATTTCACTTTGCTAGCTAGCGGCTAGTCATCTTGCCAGCCTGATGACATCAAAAATGCAAGCTACAACAGAATCAACATTTAACTGCTCTGTCATGGCATTAAATTACCATAAGAGGAACTAAAGAGGATACATTCTGAATGTTTTGGCCAGAAGGCTGAATTCGTTGGTTAAATGTTTCTTGAACATAATGTGAAACTGCTTTGCATGAATATGTCCCAGTAACCTGCGGTTAGCTAACTGCAAGTCAATATAACTCTTTGCTTCAGTGTTTAACGAATAAAAAAGACAGGTATTTGTTCAATGCAAGTGTTCATGCTAAGCTACTGTTTGTGAATAACACTCAGTCCAGGGTACTACAGTTATCTAATGGTGTGTTCAAGTCCTCCTGGGAAGTTTGTATTTATGAGTTGGGAAGTCATAATTACGAAATCAGATGCATTAAAATCACTTTGGTTGGAGTAAGAAACAGAAACTACAGAAAATAGAGCAAGATGTTTTAACTGTAAGGTTCTGTAAACTGAACCGTTATTTATGTATTTTATTGTAATTGTACCGTAATATCATATTTTATCATATCATATACTTTAAAGTGATCATTTCATTAATTTCAACAAATGTAACATCACCATGTTTTCTAACTGACATGCCTCCAACCTGGAATCTCGAGGCTTCAAAACCATCCTGAGTTTCTCAGTCAAGTTGACTAGAGTGTGGTAGCATTTATGTGCGTTCAACTTGTAAATACAATCTTTCTGATATAACTTGAATGCACCATGAAATTGTACAAATATCTAAAAATAATAATTTCTTCCAGATCTAAAAGTCCCCAAGAAAAGGTTTATTGGAATCAAAATGGTCACTTTAACAGAGAAGTATGCTATGTCAATCAACAGCAATGCTTTGCTCATTTAATAGTGTCAAATTTACAAAATAAAGCCAACATACCCTGATTCCATTGCTTAAGTTTCTAGGTTCAATCAGTAACCTTTCTAAGAGGAGTCATATGTGTCTGCTTTCTTTTCCTCAGCCTAGTCCAGGGGTTAAAATGGTATAATCCAGACTTTCCAGATATCGGCAGTGGAATTCTTGTCCATGAAGTTGTCCCAGACTCCCCAGCTCAGAAGTATGTCTCATCCAAAAAAATAAATAAAGATTATTTTCAAAATGCCTTTTAAGCTTAAATTTTTAATCATGTTGTTACATACAGTACGTTTCTACAACATTATGAACTGATTAATCCAAAACAAATCATTCTCCTCTCATTTTCACAGAGGTGGGCTCGAAACAGGTGATATCATAGTGAAGCTAAACGGCCATCCTTTGGTCAACACTGGAGAATTACAGGAGGCGATTCAGGAAGACATGCCCCTCCTTCTGGAAGTTCGGCGTGGTAATGATGATCTACTATTTAACATTGAGCCTAATATCCTCATGCAGTGACAATATCAGAGATGGAAACCCGGAGGAGTGATATGAAGGACAAACAGCAGATTGGTAGAAGTGTGCTTGACTTTCTATAGATAGATGGAAATGTGCAGCTAGAGGAGCACAATTAACATGTCATTGCATCTGGGTTTCAAAGGACAAATGGAGGGGGAAAAAAACAATTGTGTACTGAACTACTTCTGACCAGTGTTATATATTGTATATATTTTTTAAATTGTCTCTTAAATTGAGTGTTATTAATGTCATGCTATTTTACAGTAAAACGCCACAGTATTACAGTGCCTTTCTTTCAAGACTGACATGGGCTGACTTTAGAGATCAGTAATCATTTAGAAATATAAAAAATAGGCAATTTGTTGATACACTTTATACATACACTACTGTATGTTTTTGCACATAAAGTGTAATATTTTAATTTCGTATGATACTGTTGCTTTCAGGAAATTCACCAGTCACAGTGTTCTTTGCCCACAACTATTGTAATGACAATTGCTGATATTGTTTATTAGTTTTAATGAAGGCAAAATATTTGTACAATGAATATGTATTTTGATAAATGACTCTGGAATAGCTATTATTTTTCAAAGCTGACTTAAAGTGTCTGACACGGTTTTAAAATTTACAAGGACTTTTGTGATTGTAATCAAATAAATGTTTAGGTTCACATCACAATCAATTTACTTACTATTTGTGTCACACAGTGTATTCTGGAGCAGCAACAGGCAGAAGTAATCCAGACTTTGCGACATTAGTTCAGTCCTGTACCATCCTACATGTAGAGGAATAAATAAAAAGAGCTAAATTTAATATTTTTATGTTTATATTT
This sequence comes from Sinocyclocheilus anshuiensis, assembly GCF_001515605.1. Classification (NCBI taxonomy): domain Eukaryota; kingdom Metazoa; phylum Chordata; class Actinopteri; order Cypriniformes; family Cyprinidae; genus Sinocyclocheilus; species Sinocyclocheilus anshuiensis. The sequence goes on from NW_015555767.1 coordinate 412,118, forward strand.
ATTTATTTATTCATATTCCAGAGCAATGTCAGTCTCATAAGGATTGGCTTTATAGATTGTTATGCCAGTAGATGATGACAAGTGAAAATCTTTGTGAGTGAGTCATTTGAATCATTCACTCAACTAATTCATTCAAAAACACTGATTCATTCAAGAACGAAACAGGTCTTGATGGTTCATTGCATCATTTACTCAACCGATTTGTTCAAGAACACTGAATCATCCAGGTACAAAACACCACTGTGTGTTGCTTGTGGTGGTTTTGTTTGGAACTATTTTCGGTTTGGTAACAGACAAAGCAATAGTTAATTGTTACCTTAATAGTAAATTCAGGTTAATTGGTACATGTTCCCCCCAGTCCTCTCAATGGCAAAGCTGAATCAGTGGTCTAAGAAAAAAGTTACACCCATATGAGGGTCCATCAACATAGAAATTTTTGCATTACACTGTGCTACTTTTCCATTTTTTTTTTTATTATAATTATTATTTTTAATGTAAACATGCATTAGACCAGGGGTGTCAAACTCCAGTTGCTGGAGGGCCGCAGCCCTGCAGAGTTTTGTTCCAAAGCTGCTCCAACAAAGCCTGAAGGACTTAATTAAATAGCTGGATCAGTTGAGTTTAATTAGGATTGAATCTAAACTCTGCAGGTCTGTGGCCCTCCAGGAAGTGAGTTTGACACCCTTGCATTAGACGGATGTCTTTGACCAATGTGCTCTTAAAAAAAAAAAAAAAAGGCGTCTGGAGACTTTGCATTTTTTCCCCATTCCACTCCTCACCTCTCACGTCTTTCAGTACAAAAACACGTTCTGTGTGAAGGGCTGCTAAGACATAAGTTTTCAGCATTAAAACGATGCATTTAGAGCTAGTGCTTGTTAGCATGGTTAGCCATTTAAAAATAATAATTTTTTCTTGGTTCTCTTTGAGTTTGGACCGGTTGAGGATGAGTTTATACTTCACTTCCTGGAACTGTTTTTTCTCTCGTCACTGTCCTAAATCCTCACAGACAGATGTTATGAAATAACTTGCTGCAATCCAGAACTTCCTCTGTTTCCAATAATTCACAGTTTATAGTTTCTCAAAATATATTTTGAAGAATGTTGCTGGATAACATGTTCTCAACAAACGTTGTAACCTACTTTCCTTTTAAGGTGATCTCAGATGTTCTGCAGTGTTATTTCATCAAGGCACAATCCAAAACATCTTGCAAAGCCTGCGGTGACTCCACCGCTGTCCTGAAGACAGGTAGGTGTGATTGGCACAGTGGTGGAATGTGACACTTATCTGTGCAAACAAACACATCTCATCTACACGGACAGCACAAACAAATTATAACACACTTGATTCTGTTTCTCCAAACATATTAGCAGTGGTTGCAGAAAAAAATACAATAATTTTAGGTGTGTGATTCACATGGTCACTGTAGACCAGGGCTGTCCAAACTCGGTCCTGGAGGGCCCGAGAGTTTAGCTCCAACTTGCCTCAACACACCTGACTGGAAGTTTCTATGCCTAGCAGGAGCTTGATTAGCTGGTTCAGGTGTGTTTAATTAGGGTTGGAGCTAAACTCTGCAGGACACCGGCCCTCCAGGACCGAGTTTTGACAGCCCTGCTGTAGACACTATTTCACACACAATTAAGTCAGAAAAATTAAGTAAAAATTTTAAAAGATAAACAGGGTTTGGTTCAACCCTCAAAAGATGATAAATGTCAAACACTCTGTGTTAATAAATTGTATTATTTGACAGGATACATAATCCTGTGAGTGGATGATTCCTATCAAGTTCAAGTTCACAGGAAACCATTTTCTGGAAATAGGTCACTTCTGAACATGTGTCCAGACACTGACTCACACACTAGTTCCTCTCTACTCTGTTCTGAGGTCGTTTAGAGGCAAAGTGTTTGTGTGTCTTGGGCAGTTTGTTGTTTACTAGTTAGAAAAGTAAAGACAAATATTTTTTTACATTGAGAATCTTTAAGGTTATGGTTATAGAGTAATTTTTACATATTTGCATTTTTTTTTACATGGGCTGTGAGACTGTGTGCATGTAATCAGTCACAGCAATAATTTAATAGCATTGAGCAAGATGATGTTGCAAATAGTTAATTGAAGGACATGACTAAGTGCCTGATTTTTATTTCAGGAGGTGGCAAGGCTGAACATTCACAAACATTCTAGCTTTGCTAACATTATTGTTTACTCGAGTATATTTGTCGTTCTCAGTTTGTTTGTGAGCTGTTCTTCCACCACAAGTTTGCTTAACTCTTACACTTGCACTGTTTTATTTTTTTTATTTTTTTACAGTTACAATATCCTTAAACAAGATAAAATATACTTAGCAAAATTATGCATGATGTTAAGACTTGACAAAAATATTTTGTAATGTTTTAACATCACCTTGATTTATGCCAATTTTTAAAAAGACAATTAAACTTATATTCTCTGGAATCAACTCTTTTAATATCATATGTAATTTTGCTTGTCAAGTGAACTTGTTTAGAAATTATTACTAGATAACAAGACAAAATAATGATTATGAAAATGTATATACAAGACCTTAATAAATAAGATTCTAAATAAGTGAACATTACAGTCACAACAGCAGCCTAATATAGTATTGCTAAGCAAGATGATGTTGCAAATGGTTTGTCAATGACAAGAATGACTAATCTAAATTTTAGTTCAGGAGGTGGCAAGGCTCATTTACGCAACATTGACAAATATTCTAGCATTACTAACATTAGAAAAAAACAATATGCTGGTCAGAAAGTGCACATAACTGAACCTGATAATTTAGCGTTTAAATTTTCCCTATTACACATTTATTGTAGTCTGTATACTGTATGTTAGTGAGAAAGAGTAAGGTCTTGAAAAACGTGAAGAGTCAGAAGGATGATGTAGTATTCTTTTTGGCTGCCAACACACTTTCACATGTACGTGTCCTAGTTTATTTTGGAGCGAGTAAAACCAAAGCTGTGACAAAGCAATCTGAAAGCTCGAGACCTTCAGTGTGGACTTGATCTAAACTTCAGCAAACTTTTGTCTGGTTGTTTTGATTCATGTTGTGGTAGAGCTGTGGGATTGTGACATTACTGTGGATTTGGGGGCAGACTTCAAGAGTAGTTATTGTATTTTCTATAATAAAAAAAAAAAAGAGTGGTTATTGATATGCTATAATACCTCAAATATTCTGGACAGACTGCTTTGACCTAACAAAGCTCTGAGGGTAATACCAGAGCCACAGCAGTAGCACACATGCTTATGGCACATAAGGTTTTTACTGCTCCTGTGAGGAGCAGTAAAAACAAGGCCAAACAGCGACATTTCACAATTCCACCCACTCCTCCTCCCTCCTACTCTTTCCTGTCATCTTTCTGTAATAAAAGGCATCAACCTTTCTTGGCAAAAGTTAAAATTAGGTTCTTTGACATCTCCATTTCCTACAATCTTGGATAAAGCTTAAGGTGATGAAGGCAGACAGATACTTTCTATCTAAACCAGTCAGGTTTAGGTTTGCAAGGCTATACTAGGTACAGTATGAGCACCCTCTGGAGGAACAGACCATAAGAATAAAACCAAACCAGCTCATGCCATATGCACCTGTAGCTACTATATAAAAAGATATTACAGATTGTTTGACCCTTATTGATCCTATTGTTTTAAATGCTAATTAATTCATATATTTACATTATATATGTCTGTCTTTTGTAACTGCACTGTGTATAGTGCTTGAGTGCACTTGTTTGATGATACTGCATGTTTTGACACAAGAAATCCATTGTGAGATGTTTCATTTTACTATAAACACTGCTTGGTTCCAGCTGTGACTGATCTACTCAAGCTGCCAATAGCTATAAATATTTTCTCATCTTTTTGAAGCCAGTAGGCTACTGTTGACTGACCACTAGATGATGCTGTTTGTTTAGACATCAGGGGCCCGTTCTTCGTACATCGCTTATTACTACATCTAAAACGTTTTTTTCGTCTTGTTTACAGCTGAAACATCTCATGAAGTAGTAACAGTCCATTTTCCCAGTGTTGCAAATATTTATCCACCCGTTGATTTAATGCAAAGTCATTCTCTCTGTGTATAGTTTTTAATGTTTTAACATCACCTACATTTCTTAGCTTTAAAATAAATTAAATATGTATATGTTCTCTAAAAGCAAGCCAATGTAATTTTGCCTGTCAAGTGAATTTGTTTAGACATTTCTACTGGAAAACACACAAAAAAATGATAAAAAAATATGTATTTTTGTTAAATTATAAAGTAAATAAGATTTAGTTTGCACAAAAATCAAGAGAAAATATGCGTGGTGGTATACTGTAAATACTGACACTGCATGCCAGATCTCTTTGTTTGTCCATGTGCCAATGATCTCTTTCATGCTAATTGTGAAACAGAGCATTATAACAAGAAGACAAGCCAGAAATTATTTATATGTTCCTGTCATTTATAATGCATTCTGGTTTTTGCACTATTGAGCATCACTCACAGAAATATACAATCACACATTGAGTTGGTTCAGAGGGGCCCTCCCACATAGAGACCCCTTTTCCCTAGAGTCCTCCCCTGGTAATGACCTGGCCGGGATTTCTCAATTGCCTAAAATGTCTGGGTTTTGGCTTTGAAAAGTAGTTTGACCAATAGCATGCAGGTATTGTACGTAATCAGTTGTGGTGTGCAACAAGGTGGGATCTACAGAGAATTGTCAAATCAATGCAAATACACATACATATAATGTATGACTGTAGAGAGCACGTCAAAAAGAAAACAATGCCATCAAACAATGCAATTTGCAAATCCCGGTCAGGACATGTCCAGGAAAAAGAGGACGTATGATCATCCTACCTTCTGCAAGCGGTAAAAAAAAAGCATTGGGGATTTATACCTCTGAAACACATAGTAGACAAAAGCGGTTAAACTCCGGTCACAGACACACATGCATCTGCTCCACTGTCACTGCGCCAGTAGGCTACAGATAATCTGTTTCCTGCACACGCTGTGCTAATGCTCATGTCATGACATCTGGTTTATTGATAGAATAAATTATGATGATTTTTGGATAAAAATTAAATGTTGTTAAACTCAAAGCAAAATGCTTGATGCGAACTACCTCAAAATAGAATTACAGTACCTTTAATGCTCACCAAAGACCAGTTAAAATCATTTGGGAGTAGTCAATTGTTGTTATTCAAACTTGCTAAAAGAAACCACTGAGTAGAAACACTGAATCTTTTGGTCGATCTGCCGGGTTCATGGCTGTGATATGTAAATGACCCATCTGTCAGAGAAAGTCATCCACATGGCAACTACATTTCAATGAGTCCTGAGTTGACCCCAAAAAGCCCACAAGCTATCCATGACAATTTGTTGTCTCGCAGTATATACTTGAAATATGTGAAACTTGCTATGTGTAATGCATGTCAGTCATACAGTGATTATGTGGTAAAGGTCACATGGGGAGACAATACAGGATCTTATTGGCTCAAACCCAGACAAAAGAAACAATCAGAGATAATCTATACTAATCAGAACAGATAATCTTTCTAATCTCTGGCACTGACAGTTGAGAGATTAGTTACAGCTGTTATTAAGCACCATCAAAATGGGGAGACTAACAATATGGTAATTTCATGATTTTATTAACTAAAGGTGTATATCATATATGCAGGGGCTGAGCTGTACGTGCATGAGTTTGTATTTGTGTCCATGAGCTACATCTCAGAGAAGAGTATGATTCATGTACTGAATAGATGTTGGACTGCTGACTAATGCTTCCTTTAGGCCTGAATGTCATTTGCAGTTATAGTAGTGATGACACTGGCTACAAACCACAGCTAATTTATGAGTTTGGGTTATGGCGATTCCCAAATGGCAATATTGAATATGGGTATTGATTGGTTTTATATGACATATATGTCCAAAAATGAATTACACATACATACATACACATTTGTATGGGCTAGATATATTTTAATATATGATTTTTCTTTCAATTTTTAATAGCTTTCATATATGGTTTTTACTTTATATGACAATATATTTCATAAAAATTTAAAGGGGTCACATGATGCGATTTAAATTTTTCCTTTCTCTTTGGAGTGTTACAAGCTATTGGTGCATAAAGAAGATCTGTAAAGTTGCAAAGACTAAAGTCTCAAATTCAAAGAGATATTCTTTATAAAAGTTAAGAGTCAGCCACACCTACCTAAAATGGTTTGTTCTAACACGCCCCAACATACCTACGTCACGATGTGGGAAGAATTGCATAACGCCGCCCAAATGTTCATTTGTGTATGGGAAATGTTATTTTTTATTTAAATTGTTTTTAGCAGTAAAATTTTTCTCTCATTTGCATGACATATGCATGACATATTGATGAATCATGGTTTCTGCATGAAAAGTGCATATATTACTGAAACTTTTCTGAAAAAAATACATTTGTATGACAATTTAGCGCACCCACGTACAAAAACAATTTGACTGATGAAAGCATGCAATTTTGTTTGTTAGCTTTATGTAGGCTGCAAATGGTTTATGTTTGTATTTCAAGCCTGTAATAAACCATTTGGAAAGTACATTAAAATTACTGTTTAACATAAAATTATTACTGTTTAACATTAAATAACATTAAAGGCCAAACAAAAATTCAGGAAGTGAAAACTGATTTAAGGCCGCATTTAAGGATAAACTAAACACTTGAGGGATGTAAAATATGCAACTCTCTTGCACATCAAATTTAGTCCAAGGGCCAGTAGTTTGAGATGCCTGATCTAGACTGTTAATATCTCCCTTAATCTTTGGCTTCTTCCTTTTATAGCTCATGACTGCAGTTTTTTTTTTCTTATGTCTTTTTCTCTTTTGTCAATACACTATTTCCAGATGTTTTATTTTCAACAATTGAGGCCACCTTGTGGTATTTTGATGAAATTTAAGACAATGGGCCTGGTTCACTGATAATTGTATATGAATACACTGCAGGTGTGTACACTACACACATACTGTATTTGTTCTTATATTCCTTGTAATGTTGATGATTTTGACTTATTCTAAAAGAGGGTGTACTGTATGTCCACAGCTAGTATTTACATAAAACACACTCAAACCATGTCTATAAGTGCTTTCACCTTTCTCTCTCCTGCTCTCTCATGATCACCTTCTCATGTATTACTCTTGCTTGAGCACACATAGAAAAGATCTTTGAGCAAAGCAATTCCCAAAACCAGTTAAAATACAATATAAACTGTTTTTAGACCTTACACACAGTTGTGTTTTGGACCTCATTTTCATTGTGAAAAATGAGTGTTTTGGACCACAATCAGTATTTTGTCATTTCATTTTTATTTATTGTTATTCAGAGAAAAAGCAATTCTTTGCTTGGTTATTCTATTTATGATGTTTTATTAACAGATTTCAGGAGGAGCACGTTCAGATAATTTACCTAATTAACACGAGAGGAGCACAATCAGTAATCAGTAATCAATTACCAAGATAAGAGGTGTATATATACACAGCAGACTTGCCTCTGTTGCTTGACAGTTTCCTAGCATCCCTCCACCACCCCATCACCTCACTTCTAACTCCTTTATTTTATTTATTTGTAAAGCGCTTTATACATACAGATTGTACTAATACTAACTATCCCTATCTCAAACCGGGGGTACTCTGGGTTCGGGCCAAAATTCCAAGCTCGGAGCGCCAATTATGCTTAACTTTTACTCTATTTATTATATGTAAGTGTGAACTTGTGAAATGATATACCCTTACATTTCAAAAGTTTGGGGTTGTTAAGATTTTTAAATGCTTTTGAAAGAAGATTTATTTGCTCACCAAGGCTGCATATATTTGATCAAAATAAAAGCTGATTTTTCAGCAGTCATTACTCTGGTCTTCAGTGTCACATGATCCTTCAGAAATCCTTCTAATCAAGAAACATTTCTTATTATTATCAGTGTTAAAAACCGTTTTGCTGCTTAATATTTTTGTGAAAATTGTGATGCAATTTTATATCTGTAATCTCTGACAAATAGAAATATCAAAAGAACAGCATTTATTTTAAATGAAAATCTTTTGTAACTTTTTAAATGCCATTACTATCACTTTTGATCAATTTAATGAATTTATTTCAAAACAAACAAATCGATTTTACTGAGCCCAAACTTTTGAATGGTGAAAAATTTCTTGTTTCTAAGAGCACTGGGCATGTGATTTTTTTTGTGTGGAAGTGGTTTCAGTTGGTTTTAAATGTTATTGTACTTTATAATACATGTTAGTGTTAACATAATGATGAATCATGATTTCTGCATGAAAAGTGCATATTTTACTGAAAATGTATTGAAATGGTCAGTGAATGAGACCCATTGTCTATGCATATGTTGGTGTCCCCTGTCCCCTGAATTTTCCTCATAACCTCAGAGGAACAGACTTTTAATCACTCACTCCTTCAGAGTTCTGTTTCTGGAGGCTGAAGTAAGCACATGTGGCCATTTATGCAGCCCGCCTCGCTAGAGAGTTTGCACACAGACTGCTATAGGGGAGAGGGAACTGCAGAGAGTGCTTTTGCACAATTATACTCTGGCAATTACTTACTGAATCTCAGCTCCACAGAGACACACACTATTACAAATGGAGCATCTAAGCCATGGTAAATCACCTTTGAAGGTAATCTGAACGCATATTATGCAAAACCATTATGATGGAGATGATGAGACCGAGCGAATAGGGTGTTTTATTTTCCTGGCTGAAAACTGGCAGTGTTTGAAGATTTCAAATAGCAGACACATGTTCTCTTAACACTCACCAAGATTAAAGGGCTTCCAGAAAGCATATTACACCTTTTTCCTCATATACTTTTCCCACATATTTTCTCTCCAATTAAGGTATTTGTGTCTGTCTTTCTCTGTTTCTGTTGTTCTGTTTATCTCCTTTTGTCCTTGTCCAAGAACATCTTTCCAACCACATTCTTCACATTCATTCAATTAATTTTATTCTACAGATCTGCCAGCAGATGGGAAGAGGAAGAGAGCACTTGCTTTGTTTTTTTATTTATGCCACTCCAGCAGTAGCAGACCCACCGTCTCTCAGAGTAGCAGGTGCTTGGGGGTGATAAGAACTACCTGTCAACTGGTTCACTCTCACCTGTCACATTCAGGCTGCTGTGGAGTGCTAGACATGGTCAGACCACTGCAGTGTGTGGCTGTGTACATTGAATGAGTAATACATGCATTAAGTAAAATCAAAGCAAATAATCACATAGAAAATCATTGGTTTAATTAATACCTCAAATTCAGGTTCATTCAATTGAATTAATGAATTATTTTCAATCAATTTTAATTTGATTAATTAATTAAATGGAAATAAAATCAAACATTTTTAGTTTCATGGAGGTACAATAAAAATTAACATTAGTTAATGCATTAGTTATCAATATGCTCTATGATCAGTATTTTACAGCATTTATTAACCTTTCTCAACTTGTGTTAGTTCACAGTGTGCTAACTAATGTTAACAGATAAACTTTTGATTTAAAAAATTGTATTAGTTAATGTAGAAATTAACATTAAGGTGTATTAATGTTGCAGAAGTATTGTTTATTTGTGATTCATGTTCACAGCACTCTTAAAAATAAAAGTTCCAAAAGAGGAATTTTGCAGTGATGCCATAGAAGATTCAATTTCGGTTGCCCAAAAGAACCTTTAAGTGAACAGTTCTACAAAGAACCATATTTTCATAGTGTGAAGAACATTTTAATAATCTAAAGTACCTTTTCCCATGGATTCCATGGATGTTATAGGTTCTTAATGGAACCATTGATGCCAATTTTTTTGAAGCTTAAAAGCTGCAGTGCCTATTAAAGGGTTAGTGCACCCAGAAAATGAAAATCATTATCCCCTTATGTTGTTCCAAACCAGAACACAAAGAAGATATTTTGAAGACTGTTGGTAACCAAACAGTTTCAGCTCCCATGTTTCAGTATGGACAAAAAATACAATGTAAGTCAATGGGAATCAAAACTGTTTGTTTACCAACAATCTTCAAAATACCTTCTAACTTCTTGATTCCAATACATCCTCACTGTATGGTGCATTATTGTATGTGGACTGTAAGTATCGGAGACTATGGAGTACTGTGATAATCCTGTGGAGCCAGTACTGATTATAGAGGTGCTGTTTGCAATAAATTCAATACTGGGGGGCTTACACAATTCCATTATAAACAATGCAAAATGAAGCTAAGTGGCTTGTAAAAACAAAAGGAGAGATGGTTTACAGGCTGGGTAAGAATGACTTAGTCACACGGATTGAATTAAGAGTCCAAGTAAATATAAATGAACTCACTGTTGTAAATACATATAGTTGTTAAAGTAACTGTAAGTGTAGAATTGCTGAAATTAAGCTAATAAACAAAATGCTGGGGTTTCCATGTTTTATGGGGACATTACATAGACGTAATGGTTTTTATATACTTTCTATCCCCTTACACTACCTCTAAACCTTCACCTCCCACAAAACTTCCTGCATTTTGATTTATGAGCTTGTTTCCTCGTGGGGACCAAAAAAAAAAAAAAATCTCCTCACAAGGACAAAATGTACTGGTATTACTATACTTGTGGGGACATTTGGTCCCCATAATATAAGGAATACCAGGACCACACACACACACACACAGGTTTATTTTTGTGAAAAGTGGGGACATCCCATAGGCGTAATGGTTTTTATACTGTACAGACCGTATATTCTGTTGCCCTACACCAACCCTACCCCTAAACCTACCCCTTACAGGAAACTTTGTGCTATTTCAGATTTTCAATACACTCCATTCTGTGTGCTTTATAAGCGTTATGAAAAGTGGGGACATGGGGGAATGTCCTGAAAAGTCACCTTCTCCTTGTAATACCTATGTCATACCTTTGTCATTATACAAATTTATGTCCTCATTTGTCACAAAAACGCGCGCACACACACACACACACACACACACACACACACAATTGGAATCAAACGGGAAAACAAGCTCATTGCAAAACTGAAATTCCAGTCATTTTAGTGTAACAAGTTGCTAACAAAGGAATTAAACAGGAACTATCACCCACAGCAGTGAACTCCTTCAAACCCCAGAGTGCTTGAGAAGCTGGAAAATGAATTGGATTTTTGTGTAGGAGTAGCATATTTCACTCCAGGCTAGCCTGGCTCTGGGTCCACTTTCACTCAGTGTGATTAAATCTTATTTCGTGTTATTTCATCAACATTATTCTTGCGAACTTACCCTCTGATGATCAGCCTCATCTTTCAGGCATAAACCATCTGGAGGTGTTTTCAGCCACCATAGTCACACAAGATGTTAATCAGCACCCACAACATTATGTAGCAAGCAAGATAAGAAATGCAAACAAAGCAGTTTTCCTGAGAAAAACATGTAGTACAACATATAGATGCTTACACTATCAGTTAGTGACAGAAGTTGTCTCTTGAATAATTTATGGAATGTTTTTATTGCCCCTTTCTTTACATTTTATGACCTGATATTTTTGTCTGAGTGTTGTGAGATATTGGGTTTGTTGTGATAATAGTGCTAGTGGAATCTGTGGGAAAGATGCTCTTTAGAGTGTCCAATAAATATGACATGTGCTGAACAATACAGGTGCAACCCTTTTATAGGAACAGAGGAAACTGTTTCCCATCCTTGCCTTAAACTTCCCCAAACTGGACAGGGAAAATTATGGAGTTAAAGCATTTTAAACTAAAACATCCCATTAATATTTAATCTTTAAAAGACAATTACACATTGATATGATTGAGTAAACATGCCTACACACGTGACATCACAAAGAAGAACAACAAGAACTGCACGCAATGAGCCCAGTTCTATACTCAGCTGAACTTTCAGTGACAGGAGTTTTAGTGAATTATTTACTAAAGCCTGCAGTGCAGAGGAAAAAGCATGTGCATTTAAGCGCTTTGTGTACCTATATTTTCAGATTTCAGTATTCGATAAGGAAAATCCAGTACATTTAAAATATACAGTATATACACTCTTAAAATTACAGGTTCTTTATTGGCAGCAACCTTTGTTTACACAACATGTTACTTAAAGTGGAAAAGGGTTCTTCAGATTATTAAAATGATCTTTACACTAAGGGGAAAACATGTGCAATTAAATGTATTTTTTGTTGAACCCAAAATGGGTTTTCTAAAATCCTTTATTTTTAAGAGTGTACAGTAGAGTCATTCCACAGAGATTCAGTTTGTGTTTGCAAATTCACATTACAATGCCCATTTCATTTACTATATTTATATATATTCAGGCCATTTACAACATTACTAAATGAACTAGTCCTCCACCATACACAATATCTTGTAATGTGCTTGGGGAAAAAACATTATGGCTGTTGATCATAACTGAAAGTGCATTCTTTTACATCTATACATAGATGAAAAGAGTTTGATCTTTTTCAAATGCTAGCCAGCCTGCTGTGCATGTGCCTGTGGCGCAGGGAAGCTGAAGGGGGTGGATGGTCAACCTGTCTTATCCTATTAACATAACTGAAGCAATAGCAGAACCACCAGTCTTCTCTTCCTCTTCTACTCTTGTTCTTATATGTGTTTTCATGTAAATTTACATTACTTGCTTTTAATATACAAAGAAAATGAAAGTCTGTTTACAGTAAATTCAAGCATAACTATAGTGTTCTTATCGTACCTTTGATAAATATGGGGTGTAATATTGGAAGTCATGGTTTACTTTGGTTAGATACAGCTTACAGTCTGTTGATTCTATGACATTTTATTAGGCCGCTTAATTTGAGAAAGACATAAATATAGCATCAGATGTGATCCTGGATCAGACCAAATGTAGGTTTATTACTGCTGTTGATGCAATAAATGACAATATGGTGTGTGTGTGTGTCATGTTTTCCTACATTACTATTCCCACAAGGATGGTAAAATCTGAAATCACTATTGTGGGAACCAACCATCAGTAGTCATGGGGAAAATGGCTTGTTAGACATACTATATTTTTCTTAATGTAACTGCAGAAAGGTAAGGTAAGGTAAATTCCCCACAATGACAGAAAAACAAACATAAAAAACAAACATGTTTATTATGTTTAAACAAAACTTACTTTGTTTATGTGCAGAAAAAATGGCTAGAGGTGTCCATGTGGATGTGATTCCGTTTTCTGGCTCACAGTGTACAGTACAGTACACCTCCATATGCAAAATAAACAACCGCATCCTGACTTCTAGACATCCTGTTATGTAATCTCTCTCTCTCATTATATATATGAAAATAGAGAGGGAAAGAAAAAGACCAAGGTATGCCCTGACTGTTGACATCTTAAGTGGCTCTGGCATCAGCACTTTATTGCGTAACGTCCTCCCAGGGTCTGAACATGTGAACACAAAAAAGTTTCCTTCTTTACCACAGGACACTTCCTCTGTACTCTAAAGAGGTTTTCCATCAACATACTGTAAAATAACTATGATCAGAGCAAATAGCTAAACATATCACGAGAGCATTACACCTATTATCTCAGTGTCAGAGCTTCTGAACATAGTGCTGTAATCTGTTTTATTTGTTTTTTTCCCCACCAATTTAATCACAACAGAGACATTTTTCAGTTGTATTCTGTGTCACAACATAATATAATATGCAGTATGATTACACCATGTTGTGTTACCAAAGCTACGTTTAAATGAAGTGATAAACTCTCGGATTTTGTTGGTGGCACTTTGCCATCAAATAAGGAATACACAGTCTTTAACCTGCACTGCACGGTCATCATCATCATCATCATCATCATCATCATCATCACCACCACCTGGCTCTGAATACAGAGGACTCTTATTTGAAATCATCTTAAAACATAACAGATGTTATGTTAACAGAAGAAGACAGACACTGAATTGATCTCATGTAAGGTAATTTAACCAAACTGAGATTATAACTTTAGTTTTGGATGTATTTAGCAAAAGTCACCTGCAAACATAGCAGTTTTTGTTTATGTGATTTGTAGTTTAACTAAGTAGAGTCAGACACTGGTTTTCTCTCAGTATTCAATGAATAATTTTTCAATGGCCATTTTGCTACAAGAAAGAAAATCCTTCAGAGGAATCTTTAGTCCCATTGTACACTATAGTACACACACCAGCAGCCGCAAAATACTACAATGGCAGATGTGTTTCAAAAATTGTCCTTGATGATTAAAGAAGAAGGAGGGAAAAAAACTAAAAGACGGAAAAAGAAAGAGTCCAAAATAACTTTACAAGTTGCCATGGCGATGATGAAAAATTAGCCCTGGCTTTACCTGTCGAGGGCAGTCGTGTGTGTGTTTGCATGTGCGTATAAAATAAACACGTGTTTCACATTTGTTCTCCCAGGAAAGAAAGAAATGCAGAAGGAAATGGAAAATGTTGTGTACATATATATATATATATATATATATATATATACAGTGGGTACGGAAAGTATTCAGACCCCCTTAAATTTTTCACTCTTTGTTATATTGCAGCCATTTGCTAAAA
>NW_015555767.1:426847-448748 GCF_001515605.1 Sinocyclocheilus anshuiensis
TGAACTTAAATGATTTTAGCAAATGGCTGCAATATAACAAAGAGTGAAAAATTTAAGGGGGTCTGAATACTTTCCGTACCCACTGTATATAAAAAGTCTTTACTGTACTATTTACTTGAGTCATGAGAGGCTATGCAATATAAAAATTACAGTAGGTCTATCTCTCAATCTTTCACTGATCAGTGGCTAACTTTAGCTGTTTATTTCCATTTTATTAGGTACCAGACTGTTAAAAGCAATAGTTAAAAATGTAAAAATGTACTCACCCTCTGGCCATCCAAGATGTAGATTCTTTTGTTTCTTCTTTGGAACAGATTTAAAGAAATGTAGCATTACATCACTTGCTCACCAATGAATCCTCTGCAGTGAATGGGTGCCATCAGAATGAGAGTTCAAACAGCTGATAAAAACATCACAATAATCCACACGAATCAAATAGATCAACTAACATCTTGTGAAGTGAAAAGCTGTGTGTTTGTAATAAACAATTTTTAATTTAAAACCGTTGCTTCCCATCTGAATGAGGAGAGAAATATGCACATATCAATCACTGTTTACAAGTGAAAACAGTCCAAAACAGTTATAAACAAATAAATTGGTGAATTTTGATGCGAGAGGACAACAGGGGATGGACTTTATCAGTGGAGGAAGCGTTATTATGGAATATATGGACTGGTATTTTGGCCAGAAGCGAAGTTAAAGTTAAACCACTTTAATGATGGATTTGGTTTTTTACAAACACATAGATTTTTGCCTCACAAGACGTTGACTGATGGGCTGGAGTCGTGTCCATTACTTGTGATGCGTTTACTCTCGCTATTGTGTATATAATCAAGCTTCTGTAAGCTCTGGGATATTCTTTTTCTTTTTCTTTTTTAAAGCTGTCACAGAGCCCAACTGTATAACATGAATTCGTTTACTTTTGAACAGAGCTTTGCAACTTCCTTGGGCTCAAAAGAACTCATATCTTCCATCGACAATCTCTCCCACTGGCCAAACTGCAATTTGTCAAGTAAACGTCACATGTAATAAACTGGCTGCACGTGAGCCGGGAGCGCTCAGAGAATTCGAATACGCATGAGCACGTACGCGCACCGACTGCGCTCTCTCTCTCTTCACCTTCTGTCGAACGTGTTGTATTACGGTGCCTAATTTAAAACCATACAAAGATTAAGATTTTAACTCCGTAGATGCGGACGACGGGATTCAGTTCAATTAAAGGTGATAATGTGATGATAATCAAGTCCGTTAAAGGTCTTTTCAGCACACTGGACAGCACTCCTCGACATGACCGATACTTAACGGCGTTCATTTTTACCAAAGCAGAATGGAAAGCAGCATAGATGAGCCACCGAGGACCCAAAGAGAGATCACGGACAAAAACTCACAACAAATCAGCTGCTATTGACATTGGACAGGAACATGAACTGGTTGGATATATTTCTAGAGTCGCTCATCGTTGTAATTGCAGTTGTGTCACTCGTGGCGAACTTGCTGGTGTTACTATGTTTCACCTGCAGCGCACAAGTTCGTTCACAGGTGCCGGGGATCTTCATCATGAACCTCTCATTCTGCAACATCTTCATCGCTGTTCTCAACATGCCTTCTACCCTACTTGGGGTCGTAAAACACCAAAAGCCTTTTGGCGACCACTTTTGTTATACAGTGGGTTTTATGGATACTTTCCTGACTACCAACACAATGTTGAGCATGGCAGCTCTCAGCATTGACCGCTGGATAGCCGTGGTTTTCCCTTTGACTTATTCCAGCAAAATGAGACTCAAGAATGCCGCACTAATGGTCAGCTATGCTTGGCTTCACTCGCTCGCATTCTCGCTCACTAGTCTTCTGCTGTCCTGGGTCGACTACAGTCCCGCGTACGCGTCATGCACCTTGCACCTGAGAGAAGATGCTGAGAGCCGTGTTCACTTCATGGTGTTCACCGCGGTGTTCCACGCATGTACTTTCGCCCTCTCGCTTTTCATCCTTTGCTTTACCTACCTGAAAGTGCTACAAGTGGCGCGCTTCCATTGTAAGAGGATAGATGTTATAACGGTGCAGACGCTTTTACTACTTGTCGACATTCACCCAAGGTACATGTAAAACATTATATAGTAAACATTACAGTATTTTACATTACATATTATAAGCATGTGTATTCGTGACTTGTTCTTTGAAACTTTTTAGTGTGAAACAACGGTGCTTACTGGAGCAGAGGAAAAGGAGACAGAGGGCCACCAAGAAAATCGGCATATTCATCGGGTCGTTCGTACTGTGCTTCGCCCCCTATGTCATAACACGGTATTACATTATTACAATTCATTTTAGTGGAATGGAGAGCATAAAATAATACAAATAATAGAACACGGTATTACATTATGACAATTCATTTTAGTGGAATGGAGAGCATAAAATAATACAAGTAATAGAATAATAATTATAAATATTCGAAAAATTTTGCACATACTTTTGACATGATATAGTAGGCTACCTGCGAGAACAGATATGGCAATAATAAGTGTTTATGTCTACAATAGTACAGTTGTCACATTTTTTTTTCTTCAGTAAATATTTATCTGAGAGATAATAATACATAATTATAAAACATTTTTACATATGACATGATTTAGTGTCTATGGAAACATATTATGGTAATTCAATCGCAGTAGTAAGTGTTCATATGTATAACAGGTAGACTGGGGCTAGTTGTCACATTTTTTACTTCAATAAATATTTCTCATAGTGGGTTATTTTTGAAAGCCAGTTTCTGTATATTTACATATATACCTTAAAGCAAGGAATACGATAAAGATATTGAACATTTACACTGTTATTGCCCTGTAAAATAATAATAATAATATTACAGTTTGTTGCAAGTAAGCCCTATTATGTAATTTAATTATTAAATCTCTATATTAATTCGACTAATACACTGCGTGCCAGAAAACATTAATTTATAGTAATTTGTTTACAACATTGCCATGAATCGTCTATTTCTTAAATACAATGCCATATTAAATGTTTCTATAATAATATAGATCATTCTTTTCTCCTAGAATGACTGAACTGTCTCCTTCAGTAAAAATCGACTATTATTGGGGGATCATGAGCAAGTGCTTAGTGTACAGCAAAGCTGCCTCTGACCCTTTCGTCTACTCCCTCTTACGGCAACAATATAAAAAGACCCTTTTTGGAGTTTGCAACAGGATTTTGGGACGGAACACGCTTTCTGGTCACAGCAGTCCCTCATGCATGGAAAATGAATGCTACTCACAAAGGGTTAACAAGCTGATGGAGGATAACTGTCACTAGAGCAGGTGAAAAAGGTTGACAACTGACACCTTCAGAAATATGTGCTCAGCAGTGGTTTGGTTAGTCAGTGGCTAAATGGCACACGAAACTGCCTATAATTTCTGAAATAATGGCGTACAGTGTGTCATTTCTGTCTGTTAAAACCTTATAAAGTTCAAAACGTTTGCCAATCACTGGATCACCATGAAGTTTTGCACACTCTGTTATAAATGTATGACTCTTTATTCACAACATAGCATTGTAATGTGTATTATAATGTACATTCTGAAATAAAATTATAGTAGAAGAGTAAGATTTGTATAGGTATTTATCATTGTAAAAAGTGATGACCTGCACAAAGAGCTATTTCTACCTGATTTAACCCATAACATTTAGTTTTGTTGAAAATTAATGGATTTAGGTTGATTCAGTGCTAAAGTGCCCTTTCGGTCCTATCTAGGTGCCGCCAGAACGCTATTTTTAGTGAGGGGACACTTCCACTAACCCTACCCCTAAACCTACCCCTCACAGAAAAGTTTCTGCATTTTTAGATTTTCATAAAACTTAATTCTGTATGATTTCTAAGCTGTCAAAAATTACTGATATTACTATCCTTGTGGGGACACTTGGTCCCCATAATGTAAGGAATACCAGGACCACACACACACACACACACACATGCACGCACGCACGCACGCACGCACGCACGCACACACACACACACACACACACACACACAAACAAACCATAATAGTACATTAAATAGCATGAAGACAAACCTACATCTCCCATGTAATTAAATAATTAAATATTCAGAACTTTATTCTGCCGAGTGCAGCCTTTGGCTGGGCCACAAGGTCATTAAAACTTAAAGCCACTCCAGTGTTGTCTTGGTAAGGTGTTGTAATGCTGAAAGGTGAAATTTAGCCCTAGTTTAAAAATTCTGTTTCTGTTTGATTCAGTATTATCTTCATCTGTTGACCTCATCAAACTGCAGTCAAGTACAGTCAGCTTGAGTCAGTCATTCTTACAATTTAATTCAACACATTAAGTTAATAGTTTTTACAGTGTATGTTTGGAATTCCATAAAGATAAAATCATAAAAAATGTGCAGGTGTATAAATAGTACATTCCCAGACATACTACATCCACAATGCAGGCATTGTCCTTTGACCCCTGTGCTCTTTGAGCTATAACATATGTACTAACAACAAACAATAAAATATGTTCAAATGAAAACAAAAGTAACAACTTTTGTTCTCCAATTCTACTCCATGTTTTTTATTTTTGCTTTATAACAGCTCCAGAGAATAATGATTGGATTCTTACGCAAATAACTTACTGCTTTTTTTTGCATATTATATTGTGTTACAGTTTTTTCCAATTGCTAACATCTCTTTGTCCAATCTGTAGTCACATTTTCAAAACTCTACACACAATTCTGTTGTGACCATACCATTAACACAATTCATGTTGTTTTCACACAATATTCAGTCAATTAACACGTTTCTAAAATGCTAAAATGTTCTTTGCACACAAGCTTACCCCATACCGAAATCATGGATCTTTCTTATCTTTTTTACAAATGCTTAAACACAGCATGACAGAAATGAAGACCTAATGTTCCAAACTTTAAATATAGTGTAAAGCCTCTACTTTTGCAACAACAGCAGCTCAAAAGTACTGAAAAAAATCTCTCTATATAAAATATTGTAACAACTGATAAGCATTTTTTAAGTAACAGATCACTGAAATATTTATAAATAGCTGATTCCAGTCTCAGTTGTAGGAACAATCAGGTGTTGATGCTCTTTCCATTACATCAACATACAGTAGAGTAAAAAAGACCTCTTTGAATTGGTTTTGTGGATGCAGAACAACACAAAGAATCAGAGAAAGAAAAAATAATGCCTGGGGGAGGGAGAGGAATAGTTGTAGGAGGGAGAGGAGTAGTTGGATCAGAAAAAGGGAGAGGAGTAAGAGGAGTAAGCTGGGCTATGCATTTTTATGTTTGTTTGTTTGTTTTCCCCCTTACACATGTCATGTGGAACCTATGAAAGCTTATTTCTGCCATGGAATATAAAGGGTAAAGTGTAATTGTGACTTTTTTATCTCACAATTCTGACTTTTTTTCTTGCAATTTTTTTTCTTTTCTTCTGATAAAGTCTGAATTGCAACAAAATATCAGGGAGAAAAAATAATGCCTGGGAGAGTAGTTGGATCAGAAAAATGGAGAAGAATAGGTAGGGAAGAGGAGTAAGAATGTGTGCTGGACTGTGCATTTTTATGTTTGTTTGTTTGTTTTCCCCCTTACACATGTGGAACCTATGAAAGCTTATTTCTGCCATGGAATATAAAGGGTAAAGTGTAATTGTGACTTTTTTATCTCACAATTCTGACTTTTTTTCTTGCAATTTTTTTTCTTTTCTTCTGATAAAGTCTGAATTGCAAGACAATTCCAACTCGCAATTCCAAGAACAGAAGTCCAAATTGTGAGATAAAAAGGTCACAATTACCGTTTTTTATGCAGTGACAGAAACAAGCTTGCATAGTAACCAAAGGCCATGTGTGTTGGAATTTTTGTTGATCACTGGCATCAGCTAGCATGGGGCACCATCCATATCCAACCCCCACCCACTAAAGCAATTTCAATCAAGGTTCCAATTGAATTTCTGCATTGGGAACCCTATTTTTTTCTGTAATGACTCATTGAATTTTAGACTGTTGCCAAGAATGAACAAATTTAACACTTAAAAATGTAAAATGGGTTTCTGTTGAAGGTAACTAAATTACAAAAAACAATGGATTTTTATATTGTCTATATGCAGGTAAAACTGTAACATGACAAGTAATGCAGTTTTTGTGAAGTCATCAGCTGTTAGTATTTTGACAGTCACTGTGCTATGATTGACTATATGTTCCTGATGGATAGAAAAGTAGTGCTAAAGTTTTGACCGAATGACTCGATTTTGAATCATTTGAACCTCATAGCTGGTTACGGGCCTGAGTCCTACTGTAATGCACATATCTAATATAATGTTCCCAACAGTTCCCCAAATGTTCACTTAAGACATAACAGATTTTGTTTGCGTGAATAGCCTACTTAAATACTGTAATTCTGTATATACATACAGTATGTGTATGTATGGGATCGCGCTCGCGGAAGCGCTGTTATGTGCGTGATTCATATATCAGTCAGCAGCAGAGCGAGAAGCTATGTGTAGGTAGAATTGAAACATGACAAGAAATGCAGTTTTTGTAAAGCCATCAACTGTAAGTATTTTGACAGTCACTGTGCTATGATTGACTATATGTTTCTACTGGATCGAAAAGTAGGGCTAATGTTTTGACCGAATGACTCCATTTTGAATCAGGTTTGCTGTGTTTTGATAGAGTTAGTAATGTAGAAAAACGTATTCAGCATTTTGAAATGTAGAGTTTGTATTTATTTAACAAAATGTGGTTTTGGCCAGAAAATGAACTATTTGGCTAATTGTGTGATGTAGGTGTGTTGCTGTGTTACAGTTTTTCTTGATTGCTAACGCACTATAACTGATTCGTTTGGCACAATTTTCCAAACCATTCATACAGTTCCTAAAACAAAGACAAAGACGTTTCTCAAAACTTTTAACACATTTCACCTGTTTTCACAAACGTTCCAATTTGCTCAGTGTTTTCTGCAAAACTCTACACAAGAACGGCATCATTTTGCACAGGTTTAACCATGTTCTCATTTAGAAAACACAAACACACAATGTAACTACCTCAAGAATCACAATATTAACTCAAACAGCACACATTTATCCATGTGTGAACATTAAGTAGCAAAACGGATGACACAGCAGTCAGAATCTCAGGATGATATGAACTTTTACTTTTTATATATATGTAAAGTAAATACTGAAGAACAAGTTGTACACCCTCAAACTCATAACTGCTGAACTGATTTGTAGCCAAGTACTTCTTACATGTATTGTATTTTTGCAGAACTAAGAGATGACTCTATATTCTGTTGTGTTCATATGCAATTCTTTGGTATTTGACCTTTTCCTTTCTAGTGCTTTTCATCTACTGTACTGTAAGATCTCTTTACAGCAGTGTAATGAAAATAATATTTTCTTACTGTAAAGCTTATTGTTGAATTTCACTGTATCTGCTATATTTACTGTAACATGTATGTGCTCTAATTATGTTGTATACTGTAAGAGACATTGAGCTGTAAAATGATACCTGATTGCCAAAAGAAGGTTTTTGCAACAGTGTTATGAATTGATCTCATTAGTGTGTAAGACTATGTTGTTGTGTGTGTGTTTCTGAGGGCTTGTGTGTCATGTCTGAGGGCAAAGTTTTTTTTTTCAGCAAGGTTGAATAGTTTTGAGTGGAGAGCTTCATTTTGACCAGAAAATAGGAAGTATGGGGAATCGGGTGAGAAGTTAAGGATTTGTGTTTAGAGTTTCGAGAAAAGGAGTCACAATTTCAAGAAATGTGTTTAAGCAATCGAGAAAAACTGTAAGAGTTTAGAAAAAAGTACTTTAAGTGTTGGTAAATGCTTGTTAGCAATTGAAAAAAAAAAACTGTAATGTCTCATGTATGTACTACACTTTGGTCTTAAACAGCGAAGAGTGGGGCTTTATATAGCCAGGTGGACACCTGCCTTTCTGAAAACCGCCCGGGCAGCTGAACTGTCCACACATAGGTAGACTTCAATTCTTGAAGATGACAAGAAACTCGCATTAAGAAAATAAAAAGGCGTTTTGAAATATGTCTTTACCACAAAGGGGGTAAATGTGAAGTCAGGCTTTCCTAAAGGTCTGTAATTACAGTGGGTTCCAGACCCAGCAGAAGAGCGGCCGCCTACCGCGGGAGAAACTTTTTACTGTAATTTGATCATTTGGCAGTGGTGCTCGACTGCTCGTGCAGGCTCTCCCTTAAGCGATGGGGGTAGCGGGACTTTTCGGAAGATGATCAACTTTGTACGTCGTAGCGACTGCCACATCATTCAGTTTATGGGCAGCAAAATGCTCACGTTTTTAATACTTTTAAGCGCACTGGCGACATGCTTGAGCGTCCCAAGAAGATACTCCGGAAGAAGCAGCAATAGGTAACGTTATACATTCATTCAGTGTTGCACCAACTTTAGTAGGCTACAGTTAACTCATGCAATTCTATATGGGGGAAAACAGGAGACGTTTAGCCTACAATATATCTACATTACATTACTACAATTTGAACGCTCTTTTGAATTTGTTTCTATTGATCATAAATACATTTTTAAATATGCTTTAAAATGCTTACAATTAAATTAGCTACTAAAATTTCGATCAGTATAGCCTAAACTGTGACTAGAACTAGAAATTAGTATTCTTATTATTATTACTTACTGCAACAATCATATTCATATATGTTTTTAATCAGTGTTTTAAAATGGTTTACTTTATTAAGTAAAAAAAAGGAAGTTCCCAGCACTTTCAAACACTGTTTAAAAAGCATCCCAAGATGAATCTCATGAAGCTGGTTGGTTGAATGCCCAGAAATGTAATCTAGGCATTGGGTCGTTGCTATAGCCTACTAAAAAGCAAAAATATTTGTTATAAATATTATTATCAAAATGTTAGTATAAAATATTGGCAAAAAAAAAAAACCTTTTAAAAATACGTTTAAAACACTATTAATATAAAATATGGAAATAGTGATAATAAAGAATGAGTGTGTGTGTGTGTGTGTGCACAAACGTTTGATTGGCAATATCAATGCTCAGAGGTCAAATAATGTTTTGCTTGATTACAAATGCACGCACCAAAGTGTGTGATGGCTTGAAATTGTCATGCAATATTCGTGCAGAACGACGTCTTTCTTTCCACTGTGTACTCTACTGCCATCTAGCCTTCAGACACCAGACTTCAGCAGACGTAACATCCTCTGTGAATAATTTATTTTTTATTTTTTAGGAAGATGTAGAACACCTGCAGGAGAGAGTCGTAAGTATTTCATTTTATTCTATCATGCATACTGGGTCAGATTACTGACTACCAAAGTTACATATGAGTGTAAAGTTGCATAATTTAGAGTACAAAAAATAGCACTACAAGATGGGACTTGTCTATCCATCACTGTAGAAAGGGAAAGGCATGATATATTCTTGAAGACCTTAGGCTGAATTAGTGAAAGATTTGAGAAAGCATATGCAAAGGTACAGTCTATAATTAGTTTAAAAAGGCCAAATTATTCATGTGATATATTAAAGGAACAGTTCACTCAAAAATGAAAATTCACCATCAGGCCAAGATGTACATGAGTTTGTTTCTTCATTAGAACAGTTTTAGAGAGATTTATCACTACATCACTTGCTCAACATTGGATTCTCTGCAGTGAGTCTGAACTGTCAGAATGAGTCCAGACTCCAAAGAGCTGATAAAAGCATCAGAATAATCCACAATCCACAATTCTCCAGTGCACCAATGTGAAG
Organism: Sinocyclocheilus anshuiensis; assembly: GCF_001515605.1. Classification (NCBI taxonomy): domain Eukaryota; kingdom Metazoa; phylum Chordata; class Actinopteri; order Cypriniformes; family Cyprinidae; genus Sinocyclocheilus; species Sinocyclocheilus anshuiensis. The sequence goes on from NW_015555767.1 coordinate 436,605, forward strand.
CAATGTGAAGCAAAAAGCTGCATGTTTGTAAGAAAGAAATACTGTACATCATTAAGGCATTTTGAACTGTTACTTCTGGACAAAATATATAGTCCATAATTCATAATAACTTTTCCTCCAGTGAAAAAGCTGTTTTATCAGCTGTTTGGACTCTCATTCTGACGGCACGCATTCACTGCAGAGGATCCATTGGTGAGTAAGTGATGTAAAGCTACATTTCTCTAAATCTGTTCTTATGACGCAACAAACTCATTTACATCTTGGGGTAAATTTTTCTATGAACTATTGAAATATTCCTTCAAACAAGCAATACTCATTATGAGTGTCACATACTGTTATTGTAAGGAGGTACTGTATTTATTACTAATAGGCTGAATAGGTGCAACATTTGTGCAGTTCTTTCTTGAAACTTTAAAATATTTAATATACTTGATACATGAGGCCCTCCCTTCAAAATGTAGTATTAAAACATTCCACTGCAAATGACATTTCACAAAATGTTCCAGTCCAAGAACTGGGAGCAGATAGAAATATTGATATAAACTTTGACTCTTAAAGTTTCCATATTAAATTGAAACACTGATAGACCTTACTGTGAGACATTCTTTCTAAATTAATTTCTTTCTCTCCCGTCGTGTGTGTGTGGAGATGGTGCTTGGTTACTGTCAGGATGTGCCCTACAGACACACTACATTCCCCAACATTGTGGGCCATCGTTCACGGCAGGATTTAGAGATGGGTGCAAAGTACCTGCTCTTGAGTGTGATCCATGGGCTGCTGAACGGAGAGTGTTCTCCAGACATCCGTCTGTTGGGCTGCTCAGTGTTGGCTCCCCGTTGTCAAGACAACAGAATAATGAAGCCGTGCCATAGCTCATGTGAGATGGTGAAAAGAGCTGTATTCATGCCTTTGAGGCCATCCAAATGGCATGGCCTTACTTTCTGGACTGCGACCGATTCTTTGTTGGCAATGAGGAGGGCTGTTATGACCCATTGTCAGAGTTAAGAGGTAAGAGTTATGAGGACATCGAAGTAAAACTAGAGTTAAGATAAATTATTAACTAATAGGCTTAAATGCTTAATTAATACTTTAAAAGTATTATTTAATGATTATTTATTACATACTATTTGTTTAATGAAAGTCACGTAAAAATCACGTAAATGCAGGTCATCCTGACAGTTGTGAAGATATTAAATAGGTTGACTTTCATAACTTCATGATGTTTTATTATTTTTAAGAATAAGGGGTATATGACATTTAAAATCTATAACATTTTCACGTAATTTTCTCCCCTCAGAAAAGCAGGAAGTGGCCTTTGCCAACATATCTGATGGTGGTATTTTCACTATCCTTCAGTTCACTTAAGTATTGATAGTTGTGTAAATACTGTCATACTAACAGCTGTCTAATTTTTGGTTGATTGTAATCTATTACATACCTTTCTATCAAAGTTATCTAACATTATCAAGCTGATTTTTTTCTGACACAGTTTAACTCTGAGTTCTTGTCCTATTTTATTACCATTTTCTAAACTATAGTAAATAAACTGTGATAATGTGAGAAATGTTGAAGGTTTCTGAATAAATTTTGGTTTGACTGTATCTATTTGATAAATGAAGTTAACCAACTAACATTATACATACTCTTTTGGTTTCTGTACCCAATATTTTAAAAATGTACAAACGCAATAAAAATATTGGTATCGGTACTCGGTATCGGCAAGTACCAAAAATAAAAGTATCGGTATCGGGCGAGTACTGGAAAAAGTGGTATCGGTGCATCCCTAAATTTTATCCTACAGCAGGTAAAAGTCTCGTCACTTAGAAAAGAAATATCACACTCTACAAATGCACAAAACATTTTTTATGCAAGTTTGACAACACTGTGTTTGAGAAGCTTAGAGAAACGCTTACTGCAAATATTCAAAATGACGTTAATTGATATTTAACGCAGTTTGTTTGTGTAACAAGTCAAATTAGTTCAAATCACTACACAAATGCTTAAGTCTGACCTGCAAAATCACATACAGTGTAAAACTTAAATTAATATTTGCACTGGTAGAATCGCTGGTAGAACGAATTCACACCATCTGCTAACAGGATGCAAGGCTTTTGTACAACTGAATGAGACAAACATGGCTTTTATCTGCCGCTCTGCTTGTTATAAATAGAGAAGACTAAAGCACACACGAGCGCGGCACCTAAAGAGGACCATTTGGAAATCCATTCATTATTCATTTAGCCTTTCAATTGTCTCCACAGAGCGGTGAGGATGAGATGGTTCTAGACCCCCAGAGAGCAGCTTGTTTGCTTATCTGATATTTCTTTTTTTTTGCACTTGTTCATTTTCCAGAACACGGCAAGCAACGATGGGCTGAGTAATTATTAATTGATAGGTTGCTATAGAGACAGATAGAGCTTGCTGACGCCATGTATGCATGCAAAAAAATGCAGGTCCGGAGAGACGTGATGTCTCAAACTCACCCGCAGGGTCCTACAGAGGTTCAGACAGAAGAGCTGAACTTGTGACACATCTGAATGATACAATAACTCTGCCCTTTTATCAAACAAACAAAACAGTCGTAATCCCATCGGCAATATGGTTATATCGTCATAATTATTTAAGCTAGTCAAACAGGATCAGAAAGAGGGCAAACTTTACCTTAATGGACTGATTTTGTTCAAAGGAAATGTAGACAACATTTTGCTAACTATTCTGTAAGGCAACACTGCTACATTACATAATGTTTAACCAATCTCGAGTTAATGTGCACTCAAATACATTGAAGCACTAATAATAATGCTTTTATTTGATGTAGGGGTTTATTGGAAAAAGTGGTATCGGTGCATCCCTACTTACCACACCAACTCTCAGATGTTCAGCATCCTGAAGAAGACAGCAGCAAAATGCCCCCATATCTCACAAACATATAGCATTGGGCGCAGTGTGGAAGGAAAAGACTTACTGGTTATTGAATTCTCTGATAACCCTGGACAACATGACCTATGTGAGTATAAGGTACACTATCGTTATAAAACGTTTGGGGTCAGTACGATTTTTTATGAAAGAAATTAATACTTTTATCCAGCAATGATGCATTAAACTGATCAAAAGTGAAAGTAAAGACATTTATATTGTTGCAAATTATTTCTATTTCAAAGAAATGTTTATTTAAAAAAATGTTTTTTTTACTTTCTGTTGTATCAAAGAATACTGAAACAATGTATCATGTTTACACAAAAATATTAAGCGCCACTACTGTTTTCAACATTTATAATAATAGGAAATGTTTCTTGAGAAGCAAATCAGAATATTAGACTGATTTCTAAAGGACCATGTGACACTGAAGATGAAAGTAATGGCTGCTAATTCAGTAATGCAGCTTTGTCATCACAGAAATAAATTACATGTTAAAATATATTATCATAGAAATATTTTAGATGTTCTTGATCAGATGCAGTCTTGGTAAGAATGTTTCGAAAATATATATATAAAAATAAAAGACTTTTAAAAAAAACTTTTTTTTTTTTTTAATACCTATTTATCCAGTCAAACCTCTTCTTACCAGATGAATTTGGAATGTCATGCTAGCATACTTCTCTTGGTATTTCTGTCATACACAACAGTAAGAGTGCTATTCTATTATTCTGTTCCAAATTCAGCATTGATTGAATTTCTTTTTCCATTTGTCTCTTCACTGCCCGCTAGTGGAGCCAGAGATAAAATTAATTGGGAACATGCATTGAAACGAGGTTCTCGGCCGGCAGCTGTTAATTTATCTGGCTCAGTAACTGTGTTCTGAGTATCTGCTGGGCAATGAGCGAATTCAGACCATCATCAACACAACACGCATCCATATCCTACCCTCCATGAATCCGGACGGCTATGAGATTGCCGCTTCTGAGGTAGCCGATAGGAACGACCCTGAAAACATCTACCAGGAAGTAAATATTTTGTTGTCTGAGTCTGTCTGCCTGTCTGTTTGTCGGCTGACTGACCATACCAAGCTCCCTGCACCAGAGAGTGTCTTCCGGAACAGGTCAGACCTCGAAGGAAGTCCATGTCAGGGCAACCACAGCCCTTGCTATTGTGGAACAATTGTGTTTCAATGTTGGCACAGTTTTTATACTGCCTATGAAATCAAAACCATAACAAAACAAGATTAAAGGGGTCATATGATGCGATTTCAAGTTTACCTTTCTCTTTGGAGTGTTACAAGCTGTTCGTGAATAGATAAGATCCCTAAAGTTGCAAAGACTAAAGTCTCAAACCCAAAGAGATATTCTTTATAAAAGTTAAGACTCGTCCACGCCCTCCTAAAACGCCTCGTTTAAACACGCCCCCACATGTCTACGTCACTGTGTGGGAAGATTTGCATAACACCTCCCAAATGTTTATGCAAAGAAAGAAGGCGTAACTTGGATTCTCGCTGTAGTATTGTTGCTGCCGCCGCCGCCATGTCGTAGAGATGCTGTGTGTTTCGTTGTGAAAGCGAAAATACTTTGTTTGGCCTTCCAAAAGAGGACACAACTAGAAATCAGTGGTTAATTTGTATTTACAACACTGTTCCAGAACAGTTCAACCCAAATATTCAGATGTGAGCAGCGCATTTTACGAAGGACAAGGACTGTTTCTTGGGAGAGTAGCCTACAATGCCGGTGTTCTGACAAATAATGCTGACTCACAGCCTTTAAGTACGCTTTCATATTTAAAGGATTTGCCACTGATGATTCAAACCCGAGTTTTGAGCAGTGTAGAGTAGCGCTTGTTGTTTGTCGTTTCTCTGATCACAAATGCAGACATGGTTTTATGTTTACGCGGCGCAATGCAACACAATGCGTAAAAAGACAGTATAAGTCATTATAATCAGTACTTATGTCCCCACTGGATGCAACAAATGCCTAGTTTGTAATGGGTTTTATTGGTTTTGTCTCGTCACGCCGGGACACGGCATCACAGTATGGTAAGGGGCGTAACATTTCCGTCACATGCTTGAGGTATTCGGCCAATCACAATGCACTAGATCGCTGGCCAATCACAGCACACTTCGCTTTTCAGACCGATGAGCTTTGTAAAAATCGACGCATTACAGAAAGGTGGGGCATAGAGGAGAAACAATAATGTACAGTATGTGGAAAATAATGTGTTTTTTAACCTTAAACCGCATAAACACATTTCATTACACCAAATACACAAAATAATGTTCTTTTTTAGCAACGTCATATGACCCCTTTAAAAAAGGTACAATTTGCCTAGTGATTCAGCTATGAACTTAAAAAGACAACTGGTAGAGGGAGGCCTTGACTAACCACTCTAATAGACAATTGTCCGCATTTTCTCTGTCATATAACACAGCATTATTTTAACATTAGCTTGCAAAACTAAAAGTAGATTAATCTAAACCTTCTCAAAATTATACTGATCACCACGGGTTATTTTTAAAAATATAATGTGTTGTGTTGGAAGCAGTTGTAAGACACTTTATTTAATTAATACAATTATTTTATTATTTTTATAATTAATAACAATTGCTTATTTATTTATAACATATACAAATAATTCCACCAAATTATGTTAGATTGGCTAACATAAAAATGAACTGAATCTTAAATAAGAGGATAAAACCATGTTGGTCCATTAATTTAACACTAACAGACATATCTTTGCCTGGTTCTGATGTTTTCTGTCTTTTTATTTATTTTCATTTACTATGTATAGTCTTTTAACACTTTCCCTCTTTTTGAAATTCTTTCTTAATTTCTGACTTCATTTTGACTTTCTGATCCATCCAAAGTGTTCAACTTGTTAATTAGCAATTTAGTTTGATGTGTAGCAAATGTTTTACAAGTGATTAAAAAAAAAAGTCTGTATGTTCATAAAAGGATAGTACACTCAAAAGTGAAGGTTCTGTCATCATTTACTCACCCACATGTTGTTCATGTTTGGGTGAACTATCCCTTTAAATATTTAGTGACTCTTTTTGAAACCCTGTTAAAATTTGCCCATGGTTTTTGACTGATGAGATTTGTAACATTTAGGGTCATGAGTACAATGGGTGGACCAGCGGTCGGGCCAATGCACAGAATCTCGATCTGAACCGCAACTTCCCTGACCTCACCTCCATCTTCTACAACCGCTGTTGCTTCAGACATTTCCGTAGTGACCACATCCCAATCCCTGAGTCCTACTGGATAAACAAGGTAGAAGTATGAATGCACAGCCATTTCTATCAAAAATACAGCTGTACAACAAAAATATACTTGATTCATGTTCTATGTGAATATCTGAATAACCTTTGGAAAACTGGAAAACCCACATTACTCTTAATCTTTTGTACATTTATTACACATAATTGCATGCTCACACATTTTTTTCCCCAGGTAGTTGCACCAGAGACATATGCTGTAATGAAGTGGATACGATCCAATCCTTTTATTATATCTGCCAGTCTTCATGGAGGAGAACTGGTCATCTCATACCCTTTGACCTCTCTAGACACCCCCAAGAAGAAAGGATGTACTTACCCACACCAGATGAACAAGTGAGTAAATGAATGTTCCCCCAGCTGTGTTGCAGGTGAAGCACCTGCACTTACTTCATTTTGCGAGTCATTTGCTGTGTGTAGATTTTTAGGCAGTTGGCTAGGACGTATGCAGATGCCCATCCCACTATGTCCAACAATGACACAGAGAGATGTGGAGCCTCATTTGCCAATAAAGAAGGGATAACCAATGGAGCACAGTGGTATAGTTTTGCTGGAGGTAAACACATTTCTTCAACAAGGAAGACATTTAGGTGATCATGCTGTGTTTGAGGCCTAATTAAGTTATGTATAACCTAGCCCGGCTGTACAGCTTGAGAACCATTCCTAAAAAACTTTTAGGTTATTTTGGGATCTTTTGTTGTCCATACATATCACTTTGTATTTCCCATTTCTGTTATTGTATCAGGGATGTCCGACTTTAACTACCTGCACAGTAACTGTTATGAGATCACTTTGGAGTTGGGCTATGATAAATTCCCCTCTGAGGAGGAGCTCTATCCTGAGTGGCTCAGGAATAAGGAGGCACTGCTCAGCTTTATGGAGTTTGTGAGTTCAGGTTTCTATTGGATCATAAGCATAAATTGAGCTAAGCATAAATTACAACAGTTATTTGATAAACTGCATCTAGTTGTTTGTAGATTTTAAATACAATACAGTTCAATTACAGTCTCAAAATGTTTTTACAAAGGGGTTTGTTGATATATTATTCACCTGATTTTATACAACATTTTATTAAAACCATGGTGAATTTTTTTTTTTCTGGCTGTTGACAGTATATTCTGATTTATGGAGTGATAAAAAGGAATATAATTCTACAAAAAGAAACAATAATTTGGAGCCTGGCTTTATCCAGCATTCATACTTCTGCGAAGTTTATGCAAATCAGTGCATATTTAATTATATCATTTCAGAAAACTTGTAATACAAAATATGTTTGCCATTCCTAATATTATCAGTCAACTAGGGCAGTATGGTGATATCTATTAGTTACATTTTCACCCAATTCACACAGGGTGTCTTGGGTTTATTTAGCTGGTTAAATGTTATTATGCCTAGAACTGACCTTATTTTTTCATATTTGTATCACATTCCTCACCTTTTTTCAAACTTTTTTTCTTTTTTACAGGACCTAACAAATTAACTGAACGAACATTGCACCTGATGCACACACTACTACCTATATTTGAGAGAAATAATTATTTAAAAAGACTAATATGGTAACAGATGAGGTAAATAGCACCTTCCTTTACTCTGGGTTGTCAAATTACTTGCAGGTCCACAGAGGTATAAAGGGCATTGTGAAGGATGAGCATGGAAATGGCATTAAAGGAGCCACAATATCTGTTAGAGGGATGCGACATGACATCACTACAGGTAACTATTTATAATAAAGTCACTTTTATAAACCTCTTGTATTTTTTTTTTTGCATCAACCTGAAATGAGTAATGCAAATGTGAGTGTTGCTGTAGCCTCTGTCTCTCTCTATAGCTGAGGATGGTGATTACTGGAGATTGTTGAATCCAGGTGTCCACATTGTGACTGCAGCTGCCTCCGGCTACTCTAAAGTATCTAAGCGTATTAACCTGCCAAGGAACATACAGGTGGGACGGGTGGACTTCGTGTTAAAGAAGGTCCCACGAGAACCCTCTCTTGACTACTTTAACATCCCGAGCTGGACAACTATGAGCGTTTTGACCCATTTAATCAGTTTGAGCAGAACAGCCGGAGAGAGCTGGGAGAGAATGGGTAGGAGAGGACTGAGAAGCCCTGGTGGTGGGCTTATTTCAGTCAGTTAGGTATGTCTGCACCTACCTGGCTCCTGAAGAACTAGGGACCCTTCAAACACCGTTGGAGTGCAACCTGATAACTAACTTTTTGCACCCAAGCTTTACTTGATGATGGTCAACGTGATGGTAACAGTATCTCCTTATGACATGCAAAGATGTGCAGCTAACCACTGGATATAGTGAAGGCTTTACTGCTGTTGCATTCTGTACACTATACCGGACAAAAGTCTGGAATGAGTACTTTTTCTTTTTTAATTTTGAAAGAAGTCTCCTGTTCACCAAGACTGCATTTATTTGATAAAAAATACAGTAAAACAGTAAAACTGTGAAATAATATTACAGTTTAATATAACTGTGTTCTATTTTAATTTGACATTTTAATTAATTTCTGTGATGGCCAAGCCAAATTTGAGCAGCTATTACGCCAGTCATCAGTGTCACATGATCCTTCAGAAATCACTCCAATATGATAATTAATAATTATTCTAATATTATTATGAATTGTAATTGTTGCTCATTACTAATAAGAATTCTTAGTTTTATCAATGTTGAAAACTTCATGTTGATGCTTATTGTTTTTGTGAAAACCATGATATTTTTTGATGAACAAAGTTCAAAAGAACGGCATTTATTTGACATTGAAATATTTTGTAACTTTATAAATGTCTTCACTGTCGATAGTCATTGTAATGTGTCCTTGCTGAATAAAAGTATTAATTTATTTCTCCTTTTTTTAATCTTACCCTGAACATTTGTAATGTTAGTGAATCATGATTTCAACAAAAATATTATACAGCAAAAACTATTTTTAACATTGATAATAATAAGAATGTTTCTTGAGCACCAAATCAGCATATTAGAGTGATTATGGAAGTATCACTAAAGACTGGAGTAATGATGCCGAAATTCAGCTTTGCCATTACAAGAATACATTTTAAATTTTATTTTTTAAAATATATTCAAATAAAACTTCTTTTAAAGTGCATCAAATAAACACAGCTTTTATGAGCATAAGTGACTTCTTTCAAAAACATTTAAAAAAAATCTGAATTATACCTAACTTCGTGTGCATTAGGCTGATATAATAGTAACATATACAAGGAAAAAAATAAGATTTGCTTGTTTTCTCTATTATTTTTATTCAGCACTAGATCAAATTTCCCAACTGCAGCTATAAACAGCTTATCCTGATCAGTTTTGGCAGCTAGACATGATGGATGGCATTGCATAGTAAATAGTAAATTGTAGCGTTGCTGTGGTTTTACAGTCTGTTATAAGGGCACGTTTTTATATTCATCTTTTTCTATCACATTAGGGATGTTCAGTACATGACCTTTAAGGCTGTCGTTAAAGTGGTAAGTGTACTTTTTTTAATTAAGGTGGGGTTTTTTTTTGCTCATACATATTCTCCTTCAAACAAGGACTGAACATCAGGTGTGCAAGATAAATAATGGAACAAAACTTTTTAAAGATTTTTAAAATACATTTAATTCACTGTACATTAGAACTGGAATTCCTAATGTGCAGCAATAAGATAATAAAAAATGTAAAGGGATAGTTCACCCAAAAATGAAAAATCATGTTGTGATGGTGGTGAGTACATTTTAATTTTTGTGTAAATATATTTGTTTTAAATTGTGCAAATCACGGAACACCATTACAAACACTGATGTGGTTAGATTTCATACAATATAGGCTATACAAAATAAGTGTCATTCATAAGTTTCTGTTGTAGTATTCCGTTTTCTTCTGTTGTAATATTCAGGTAAGGGTTTTTTTTTTTAAATGTAGTGTTATGCAAATCTTGGCCTGAATGCTTTATGCAGTTAGGATGCGTCTTTCTTGAACCACTAGATGGCAACAAAGCCTGTATAATGTTGAATTGCTGCCAGCACAAGTGTAGGCTGCTGCAGAGTAGATATTTGGTTTGTTGAATGTATTTTGATTGCTGTAAAATGCTTTCCTTAAACGCTGGAAATATTGCAAGTTTAAAAGTAAGAACTTAGAAAAGTAGGATTTTAAAGTGGTGGTTTATTGATAAGAATTTTTAAATTCTTAAAAATTAAAATGATAATTTAAATGATAAATTAAATTAAATTAATTAAATTATAATTAATTATTAATTAATTAATTTAATTAAATGGCTGATGCAAATATCTACAAAACAAGGTATCCAATATAATAAATACCAGATATACCAGACTAAATACTACAAACCCATAGTTTACACAAATGTAATATATTTACGTTTATTCCATGGTCTGTCTGAATACTGGATTCTGATTGGCTGGCAGGTATGCAGTAAAACCGTTTAATGCATTGCACAGGTAGTTCCAAGTCAGTTTAATCACCGTTCTATATTAATGCGCTGCTTTAATTGATGCACACTAACCAACACGCATCACTGCTCGCACACACACACACACACACACACACACAGAGAGAGAGAGAGAGAGAGATCGCTGATTGCGCTGCACACACACACACAAACTTGTTGTCAACGCTTCCCCGTGATTTTTATTAATAAAATAGCCTACTTTGCCTCCACATCGTGCATTTAAAGGGGTCATATGATGCGATTTCAAGTTTTCCTTTCTCTTTGGAGTGTTACAAGCTGATTGTGCATAGATAAGATCCCATTCTGTTACACCAAATACACAAAATAATGATCTTTAAAAAACATCATATGACCCCTTTAAAATCCTTTAACGCATGTCCAGCCGTTGATTATCCCTTACATATTAAATTCTATATATAAAATATATTTTTATATGAAGTAAAAAGATATGAAACCTTTTAGAAATTGGAAAAATTTCAAATGTTAACATATGTATCTAGCCCATACAAATATGTTTATGTATTTGTAATACATTTTTGGACATAGGCCTATCCTATGTCATGTACATTAATATCCATATATAGGCCTATAAACATGCAGGTTTTTGTAAATTATATATATATATATATATATATATAGGCTTCACTGTTGACACAGATTGCATCAGTTATTTTATTACTGTAATTTTACTAAGAAGTCAATCGTGAAGTAGCCTACAACTGATGTCATTACACCGCAGCTGCAGCAGTATTCTTTACAGCTGAGCAGGTGTCTGTCCCAGTGGCTTTGTAAAGAAAGTCTCTAATGGCCTGTAATATGACTGCATCACTTCACAACCTCCAAACACATGCTGATGGAATTTATATTCAGCAAACATCATAACTCGCAGCTGTAAGTGCCCTGGAAGCGTATCACACTGCCCGTTCTTATTGCAGCAAACAATTTTGACACAATAGCCTGAAGAATAATCTGAGAGGGGTCAAAATACAACAGCAAAGGCGCCTCTGTTAAGTGCCTTTTCACACTGCTTTGTCAAGTTCTACAGTCTACAGCTACTGCATGTCTTTCCTGCAGCCAGTTCATCTTCAGCGGTTTTTAGTTACACTTAGTAGTCTGACAGCATGCCCTCAGGAATAATTACATGGCATATGTACTTCACGTGTGAATTAAAGTTTGTCATCAGACCAAAAGAAAGACATTTGAACATGTGGCACCCCCCTGTACTGCCATCACAAAAAAGAGCAACTATCTGAACAGGCTGGTAAAATTTTCCATATGCTGGTCAAGATTTGGTACATATATTTCCACATCTATTTATTGCTTTGGCAGGTCTTGCTTTTATGTACTTTTTGCTCATTCTTACAGCACACAGTTTAAACAGATCTTCATAGTTAACACTTTCCATCACAACTTTCCTGTGCATAAACCTTAGTCTAGTTTAAAAAAATTTTTTTTTTAAACTTTATATATATAT
>NW_015555767.1:449051-509148 GCF_001515605.1 Sinocyclocheilus anshuiensis
CCTTTTACTCAGTGAGAAGCACAAAAATAGGCACAAGCTCAAAGCTGTTGAGTAAGCAAAATCGCAACGTGGTTTAAAAAGTTTAAAGAGTTTGGAATTATTTCTCATGTTACATAAGTAGTTTTAGTTTATTGTATGTACAGCAAGTTTGCATAAGTTATTTAGCTTTAGATTGCTAACTGAAGCTTTCACAAAATCTGTAAGCAAGTGACAATCGATTCTAACAGCTCAGAATGGTTTTATAGCTTGAGTTTATACAAGAGGAAACCACTAATAGTGTAATATGATACCTTAATATGGTATATTTTTTAATTATAATTTACAAATACAATATTATTTATATAACATTTAAATTCTAATATTTGTATGATAGTATAATTAAGTATACATATGCTCAGTCTTAATGATTATGCTCAAATTATTACTTTGCTTTTGATATTGAAACAAAATTTCCTCCATATACTGTAATGGAAGGCCATCTGTTTGTGATTGAAAAAAAAAAAAGAAAAGACAATTAAAAAAAAAAAAGCATAACATTGACTTCATAAAAATATTTAATAACAATAATGGACCACTCGGCAAGCACTGTGTAGCTTTGTTTTACATCTCACAATTCATTCTTATGATACAGTGGCTTCTTAAATAAAACATCTTTGTAAGAGCTGAGACCACAAATGATTCATCCAGAAAACTAATGAACTAAATGTTTGCCCATTTATCCTCAAGCTAAATGGCTCATTCCCATTTACTGGTTTGTCACATGCTTGTCTCTGAGATGTTTTCTAACAGAATAATATATATATATATATATATATATATATATATATATATGAAGAGTTCAGATGCAAAAGCCTCTGAAATGTTCTTCTAAAATTAGCATTTTTATCAGGCTCCTATCTTTAGGTTCAGTAATTTTACTTTAATGGCAATGTATAGGTCCTGTCCTATGCCATTAAAGTGAAATAAAAGAACATAAATATAGGAGCCTGATAAAAAAATGCTCATTTTAGATGAAAATTTCAGATGGCGCTTAGAGGCTTTAGCATCTGAACTCTTCATATATATATTTTTTTCTTGATTTGCTACGTCATATATTTTTATCTCTCTTTCTAGCATATAATGATGATATCATACAAATCAAACACTGTCATTTTTGTTCTCTTTCACGTTTTCTCCAACTTTAGATTGATCTCTGCTTTCTCAGTTTTTATTTTCCCATCTGATTTTTGTGTATTTCAAACCCTTCACAGTTTTTCCACCATAGTTGGAGGTACAGTACATAAACAATGCAGCTTCAGTTGGAACATGTCAGCGTGGAATCCGTGGTTTAGGCCTATGCATCCATGTAAAAGAGCTCTCTTGCTCTCCTGCTTTCTTCTTTCTCTCTTTCCCGGCGGTGAGGTGTGCTCAATGTGGCAGAGATAATTTGTTTGCTTTGCAATTATTTTCCATCAGTGGAGACAAATTGATTTGTACAGCATAAAGCGACAGTGAGAGTGTAGTGCGCTATAAGCAGCTCAGACAGATCAGTGCTAACTTGCTTATGCTAAAGTCTGACAGACAATGGCACTGTTCCTGTCATTCACTCTCTGCTGAACTCAGTAGTTGGTGCACCTAAGAGAAAACAACTGTGGTGCTCTAAAATCAGTCAGTTGTGATATGAACTGTTGTTTGCTTTATGAAAGTTACTGAGCCCTGTATGCATGATTGTATTATTACATGACAGAATAAGACAATAACCAGAACAATGCTTAACTGAGTTAGACTAGCTTTCCGTTTATCAGCTTATAACAAACCTGCAACCAATTTTTTCTAAGAAAAAAAAAAGTCATTTAAATAGCCTATGCCATGAGTTTTTAAACAGTATAGGTTGAGCAAGACTGGTAGAAAAAAAAGTTATTCTCCTTACCTCTCTTTAATAAACAAATAAATAAATAAATACATAATAATAATAATAATTATTATTATTATAGTTTTCTTGGCTTCACTTCAGCCTGCTTTCTTTCTTTCTTTGTATCTTACAATACAATTAGCATTGCCCCCAAATAGTTTTATTTTAAAAAGTTTTAATAAAACTTTTAGTAAATTCAAAGTTTTAATTTGTATTTAGACATGTTCCAGTTTTCGCTAACAGGCTGCTAAAAATGCAAACCTTATATTAAGTGAAGAGAAAGAAAATGGCTTCTATGTAATTTTTAAATATTGTTTTTATATGAGCTCCTGAGGTTTACACTTAACATTTTCTAAGGGTTAAGCACCTCATTTCACTGCTCATTTGTTGAAAAGAGTGAGTGAGAGAGAGAGAGAGAGAGAGAGAGAGAAATAAAGTTTCAGGCTCTTTTTTTTCTCTTTATGGAAAGTGTCAAATATTTTCGTTGAAGTTAGAGATAAATCAACACACCAAACTAGCTAATAATCTAATAATAGCAAACTTTATTACGTTTGCTTTGTTGAAATATGATTATTTGTTTATTGATAACAGTAGAGTTAGATTGCTTGTGTCTGCTAATGAAAAAGCTGTGAATGACGGTTATACGTAGAGCTCAAAATCTCTCTCTCTCTCTCTCTCTCTCTCTCTCTCTCTCTCTCTCTGAGGCCATCCCACGGCTGCCATGTTGAATTAATGTCTGTTTGCTTGCAGGTAGAAAGTCAGACCTCACTACAGCTCAGTGGATATTCTGAATTATAGGCCAGTCATGCAATATGTAGTACATACTTGAAATCACTAACATGTATAAAAAAAAGTTGTATAATATCTTATACAAGTCTTTGTAGAGATCCATACTGATAACAATAAACATAAAGAATATTTCAGACATACATTGAGAACATTACCATAGCATGTTTTATTAATATAATAAGACAGAAATAAGCAATATCTCACATGCAAGCCAGCTTTGATTCAGCTTTAGAAATTAAATATAAAATGACAATATAAATTTTTTTTTTACATTTTTGATTTGTTATCATTAAATATGTTAATTAAATATATTAAAGTTTTGGAAATGTATATAATTAAACAATTATATGTCAACTATTTTCTTTTTCATTATAATCCTCCTGAGCAAGGACATTATTCTCTGTACAAGCAAATGTTGAAAAGTCTGGATCTGAGCCTGAATTCCTCACAGTAACAGTAGCTTTCCTAACTCCAGTCACTCAGACGCGGTTTGTTCAATGTCCGAAAACTCTCTCCCCACCCTGTGTAAAAGGAGAAAAAGAAAAGAAAAGCGGCCATTGTTCAGGGCAGAGTTTGCAGAAGGTGAGCCCTTTGCACTTTGTGAATGATTTAAGTCTCAATGGGTCTGATTCATTGTGTTCAGCCAAACCAGCATAATTTGCAAAAACAGCACTTGATTTTGTAATAAAGGTCCAGTGTCATCTTCAATTGAGTCCTGCTGCTCAGTGGCAGTAATTACAGGGGCCTTCTCTGTCTCTCTCTGGGTCTCCTCTCTCAGCGTCAGTGAAGGTCCAGTTGAACTCTAATGCAGAGCTAATACACACTGTAATAGACACATATGCACAAATACAAATTCACACAGAGACAAGTGTTCTAATCATGACTGTTAGTCGATTAGAATTTCAATGGACAGAAAGTCATGCTGATAGTCACAATTTATCACATAAATCAAGGCTGTAAGGGATAAACTTTACAACTGCACGCACCGAGGTCCGAGATCACATAATTTTCGAAACACACAACTGTCAAAACTGTTCAAAGCAGCCAGCAGCGTCAAAGACTCTAGATAGACTGTACAAAGATGCACTCATATTACTCATGAATAGGAAAATGTGCGCTTCTGTGACACATGCTTAGGACGGCATACATGCATTGGCTGGCCCAGCCTGAAAAATAGGCTTTTTTAAACACTATTTGAGCAAAACTTATGAGACAGTTGTTGTCAGATTTCATTGGTGAATTAAAATATGAAATTCAATCGTACGCTTGGTGAACAGCATTGGAGAAATTAATGTTTTCCCATTCAATGAGACAGGAGCTGAGAGGCGTTTCAAAGATGGCAGCCGAGTGAAATGACTTGCCTTAAAGGGACTTTGACTTATATCCCTCACAACCTCGTCTTAATTCCAGTAAAATATTAAAGACCCCTTGTGTTGAAAATAAATTTTTTAAATGTTGTTTACATGTTTGTCTGGTGTTTTTAATATGCTTAAAGACAAACCATGTGCAAATTCATCAGTCGACACCATTGCTGAGCATTTCTTGGTAAACCGCAATATACAAAGACAGTCTCATGCAGTTTAAAATGGCCCCTGTTTCTATGTAACCAATGGCGTCAATTTGCGGGGTCATGGCTTTTCATATTATTATTATCTTTTTATTTTATTAATATCTAATTTTTGCAGCGTTGAGCAATGTTTTTAAGTTAGAATCCACTCACTGCTCAAAACGGCAGCGTTTTGTTTCAGTGCTCAGTTCTGCACACTCACGAATCCTCTCAATATAACAAACAAAGTGTAGATGAGATGTAAGTAAGACATTAACTGTGCAATGTAGAGCTTCATTAATTGTAATGGAACTTAAAATTGTAATTAATTTTGCACGCTTTCTAGGCAATAATTTCAGTAGATTTACTAGTCACTCTGTGATAACCATTTATCCAGTATTGCCACTTGCCATTGTGTAACTTTTACTACTTCAGTTAACTATGTGAAA
This sequence comes from Sinocyclocheilus anshuiensis, assembly GCF_001515605.1. Taxonomy (NCBI): domain Eukaryota; kingdom Metazoa; phylum Chordata; class Actinopteri; order Cypriniformes; family Cyprinidae; genus Sinocyclocheilus; species Sinocyclocheilus anshuiensis. The sequence continues at coordinate 453,727 of NW_015555767.1, forward strand.
GTGGAGCAGGTGCATGCTGGAGTGATTGAGTGGAGGTGGGGACTCTTTATCATAGCTTATTTATGGATTTGCATGTAGGCCTACTAAATAAGGTAAGGGTGTAGTAACTCTTTCAAGCCATTTTAAGACATAAAGAAGTTATTTTACTAGGAAAAAAGGTTTTGATGTATCATTTTGATTGTCAAAGATGAGTTTTAAGGGATAAAATTAGTCAGTGGGGTTGTAAATGTGGTGCTAATGTCTATACATTGCTATTGAGATTGTAAATGTGTCTGAAGTGGCGGGTGTTTGCACATCATCTGGGCTATTTTTTATTTATAATATTTACACATTCAACGCATTTTGTGATCCCTTTTCTATTCTTGTGCGTTTGGCTTCTACTCGCCAAAAGCGTCCTGATCTCTCTGCACGTGGCTGAAATTGACTACACTAACATGCTGGTCCACTAGTTGGCAACACTCACAGATGGGCATTTGCTATTAAGGACTACTCAAAGAAAACAATGGAAATTGAAGAAGGTGGAGACTACAAAAATGAATGTGCGAGGAGATCAGAGTTAGAGCGGAAGGTACCAGTTGACTCACACGTTTTGGATTTAGACGTTACTTTAAGCTTGAATTTCGTCATGTGAATTTTGTTAAAATTGTATACAATACAATGAATGGTAGACCCATTGCCAACCAGTGGTCTCTACGATCAACTTAGCTTTCGATGCTTTTGCGAAACGCAGCCTAGGACTCTGGAAAACAGCGGTATCTGGTCATCCTAATTTACATAGAATAAATTAATTAACTCAAAGTGTTAAATTCACAGGTCTCTTTTAATATATACATTATTAAAATTGTGTTGTAAAACTAAAGTACGGAAACACATGCAAGCACCTGTACATGCAAATGGTCACTTGCACAGATGTGTGTTTAGACACCAACCACGAACAGAAATAGAACAACATGGTTCTGAACACACACACTGTGATCTTGTATTGTTCAGACCTCCTGAGGCTTAACAGAGACAGGTTTAGTTATGCCAAGGCTTTGTTATGTTACTGTCTCCAACACAAAAGAGAGCAAGAGGTGCTTGTGATGGTTTCGGGTGGTGTGTAAATGTGTGTGTGTGTGTGTGCAAGTCAATTTAGTCAAAAACACATTGGTGGTTACACATCCTTAAATCACAATGGCCATCAACAGTGCTTAGTGAAATTTCTCTGATTTCTCAGAAATGTGGGTATTGTTTTATTTGATTTTGGCTGTAGAGGCTTGACGTTCACAGGTCATCCAACACAAAGCATGTGTAGTTAAAGCTCTGACCCCTAAAGTAATCTGACAGCTTAAGGCTTTTCATAGTCGTAGTTTCAACCAGCAGTGTTTGTTTACATTTCCCCTTCTTTTTCTCTGTGTTTGTTATAATTTCTTTTTAACGGTCTGTAGTCCCCTAGATGTAGTTGGTTTAAGGAGAAAAAAGAAGTTCCTGGAATTTCTCCTTATCTTTTGTTATGGGATTATTTAACTGAGGCTCTGATTATATTTTACCAAGTATTTCCCAAGTGTTTTAAGTTCAGTTCAACCAGACGCAGAATTATTCTGTTGTAAGCTGTCTTAAAGATTTATTGGCTGACTGATTGCACTTCTTGTGCTTTTACCTCATCCATTCCCAATAAGTGATGTAAGATGTTATTACTATTTATGTGGTATACACATTTCTGCTTGTAACATGTTGTAAATTTTAGAATATTGAATGGTTATCATATGAGCTACCAAGTGCCGTATTGCTGAATGTCCTAAAAATGAAGATGGGCACATTGTGAAATAGTATATAATATTGGGCACATAATAGAAATAGTTCATATAATGCTCAGCAGGTCCTGAATATTGGGCGAATATGATTATTATTGCAGCCACAATTTGACCTTTAGTTTGTTGGCTACATTTTGACACTCCTATGAAATCCTTATGTAAAATCCACCTGGTTTACAAGATATCAATTTTTGTATTTATTTTTTTCATTAGATTTAATTTGTGATATTATAAAGGAAAATGAGTGCTCTGTGTTCATCTTTTGTTCTCCGCCACAAAGTGCATTTGTCAAGTTAACTCAGTGATTCAGTGACTCATTCTAGGTGCATTAACTCCTCTGAATAGCTTAATGGTTTAGATGCCCAAAGGCCACTGAAACCCAGTGAAACAAACGTAAAACCTAACTCAAGCTGCTGAGACGACAACAGCATGTAAGCTGAGTTTGAGAGGCTACTAAATAAATGTTAAAAAATACCCATGAAAAAAAATACTTTCATTCTTTGTGGCATTGAGATGAGGGTAAATATTTTTGAGCAGTTGAAATGCCTAAAATACATTATTTATTGTTCCTAAAACTAATTATTTAGTTTTTAATTAAGATTTTTAGATTTTATTATTATTATTTTTTTATTTTGTCATATACTAGCCATGCTTCAACTGCTTCCGTGTGTTCTAATTTTTGCTCAAAAACAGATTTCATGGATAGCTGGATGGCAATGAGAAATGCGGTTTGAATGACTCTGAGTGTAAATGTCATATGACCTCAGTCTTTACAGATGAAGCATGGCTATTTCCCAAAAGGCCATTGCAGGACTCCATCCTCAGTGGCATTTCTCTGTCATTGGCCTTATAAAACGGCAGCATTTGTGTGAAGCCTCTATTTATTTCTCTCTCTGCCTTCTCTCTTTCTTCCTATCTTCCCTTCTCCATTGCATTAATTTCATCCTCATATAACCGCACCATTTGGTTAAAACAGTTCCGATTTTTTTTTCCTGAGTATGTGTGTGTGTGTATTTGTGTATCTCAGGCATACGCCTGGACAAGTGAAGTAAATGCAATTCAATTAGATACTGCCCTCAGGCATGTAGTGTTCCTGCATCTCTCCACTGCACATATTTATCTTACATAACTCACAGGAACTAGTCCATCCATTACTGCACACTCACTTTTTAAGTGCTTCGGCCCAGAGAATAAGAAATAAAGATGGTTGAAGGCAGCATGTTTGTAAAATAGCTGACTGAAAGTATTGTTATGTTGGGGGATTTATAATTTCCTGTCAGCAAGGATTATGATTCTGGATTTAGTTGTCATCGTATGTCTAATGTTCAAACTAGCCCATCAAAAGAACTATTGATTGAGAGGCTTACCGGCTATTTAGTGATTAAATTGAATTATGATTTATTTTTCAGCAAATAAGGTGGTTTTAGGATATTAAAGTTAAGTGACAGACTGCGTTGTCTACGCATCAGTGAATGATAGAGCGAATCAGTTATCTGATTGTTTCTTTCAGGTGTGCACAATAGTATCCATTCAGGTCAGACTAGAGAAGATTCTCAGCTACGTCTTCAGCAGGATTTTGTTACACTTCATGTTAGTAATGGGGGTGAGCCTTAAAGGGGTCATATGATGCGATTTCAATTTTTCCTTTCTCTTTGGACTGTTTCTCTTGCTCTGGCTGTTATATAGATGATTTAACAGATGAATCAAGCTGCAGTACACAGGCAGCGGGGCTTTGTTCCCTCTGTTGCCGTTTTCTGTCTGTGTGCATCACTTTGAGTTCCAGAAACAGTCCTGCCATGCATGTAGCAAGCGCCTCTCTGAGCTCCAAGACACTCAGCTGTCAAACATCTGTCTGCCTGATTGCTCTGCTCTGTGTGAAAAGTGTAAAGTATTTCCTCAAGCTGCTCTTTTGGATGTTAAAGTCAGCCTCTGTTTTGTAAATGCATGTTATAGATCTTATTGCGAACAATTCATCCATGTATGTTTCTTTATTTCATCCTAATGTGACCTTGTAATGTTTAATCAAAATGACATAACTGGATCTTCAGGTGAATATGAAAATGACCCTCTGTTGACATATGCCAAACTTCTCCAAAATTTTAGTCTGCTAAAACCATCCCTCCACAGTCGACTGCAAGCTTGCGTTTATTTTGATTTCAAAATGCAATCAACAACCAAGACCTGCCCCTTCTTTTTGATAATGTTACACTCGGATGTACGTTGCAGTATGGAAGACAAGATTTGTTGATACTTCTGTTTCATCATAACTTCAAGTGGATAGAATTACTTATCTTTGGGGTCTGATAGATTTGGGCTCTTTTAATATCTCACAATATCTATAACTTATCCTTAAAAAATCAAGTCAACTATTTTAACTTAACCAAAATGTTCTGATCAGGTATAAATGGATAAATAAATGGATGGTCAGATCGAAATGTCATTATGCCATTATGTTGTACCAAGAATATCGATCCTTGCATAAAATATCAATCCTAAAATGTTTTTAAGCACAAAAACGAATGTATCATGAACTTCAAAGTAGGATATGAAATATTTCTCTCTACACTTCAAACACAAGCAGTAATGTTCAAAATATTAGCTTACAGAAATATTCAGTCACAGCACAGTAGTGCTTATCAAAGGTCTTGACAGAAAAAAAAGCATCATCTGGAGTTTTTCCACTCCAGTAATGTGACATTTATGTTGGCTAGTAGATTATCATAATATTATCATATAATAATTTGATAAGTAATATATCTGTTTAATGTTAATGTTGTTTTACACGTTAAATGGCAAAATTCTATCTCTAGAAATCACAAAAATGTTTGGTATTGGCAATACTTATATTATTTGTGAAAATAATGGTATCACTCATCCCTAGATGCCTCCACATATGAGCAATACACAAAGTGGAAGTGTTGTAAAATAAGCATTGCTGTGTAAACAATGTTTATGATAGCTCTGTAATATTACTACAGATACACAGTGTTACACAACTATATTACATTCCATCTCTTTACTGCCCATTACGCAGACGTTGAATAAAAGTATCAAATCACTCGCAGAACTTAGAGCATGCAAAGCATATTCCAGCACCTTTCAGACTCTAACTCCTCCAATCCCCTGCATGTGACCCATAAGTGAAAGTGAAAGTGAAAGTGACGTGACATGTGGCCAAGTATGGTGACCCATACTTGGAATTAGTGCTCTGCATTTAACCCATCCAAAGTGCACACACACAGCAGTGAACACACACACACCGTGAACACACACCCGGAGCAGTGGGCAGCCATTTTTTGCTGCGGCGCCCGGGGAGCAGTTGGGGGTTCGGTGCCTTGCTCAAGGGCACCTCAGTCGTGGTATTGAAGGTGGGAGAGAGCGCTGTACATTCACTCCCCCCACCTACAATCCCTGCCGGTACGAGACTCAAACCCGCAACCTTTGGGTTACAAGTCCGACTCTCATAAGCTAGCAGAAAATCTCCAGATGATCTTTTGCTAGTACATAGTGAGCTAATTACACTGCAGTTGAAATTCATGTGGTGTAAAGTCACCATGCTCAGCTTTGAAATGGAGAAAAGAGGGAGATTTAAACAAGTGCAAACCTTTCCAAAGGTGAGGAGAGTGCAAGTGTGAAATATACACATTAAACCATTAAAATAATGCTATTTAGGTGGGTTTTGGTTGAGAAGGAGTACAAATGCAATGCTCTTATGAGAGTTAACACTGGGACCATTTTGGGATTGCTTAACTCAGGCTTGGTACTTTAAATGTCCTGTTACTTTTGTCACCATTAGCCGCTTTGAATTAGTCTGGGTGCACAGATGTTCGTCCAGGAAAGAGATGTTGATTTAGTTTTATACCAAAGCTTTTTAGTTCCAGTGCTTTGTATAAAGAAAACAAAGAGCTCAACAATCAGCCAATCAGACTCCACTGCGCATATAAAAGCATATAATTACTACAACTCAGAGGGTTTCTGTAATAGAACCCGCACTTTAATGTAACCGTATGGCTGTGGGCCTGAAGTTGGCATCCTTTTAGGAACAAGTAGACGGCCGCATGGCTGCATGAACACACAGGGGTAAGACAGTGCACCATCTGTGCATCTGTACACAGCCATACTGTCAGTGCAAGAGTGCAGAAACACATGCTGTTTTTTACATTAGTCTGAACACACACAATTATGTTTTTGGCTTTTACCATTAATGCATTACCTGTTTTGAAACTAGCTAATTAATACAGTAGACTGTTCCTAAATATACTTCTCAGGTTTTACATTTAGACATTAGTGTCATTAGTCATTAGTGCAAAATGTGAGGTGATTCTGACATTTCTGATATTATTTTCTGAACCATGTTTCTCATTTTTACTCGCTACTCACAAGAAAATCACTTAGGCGTTTCTACTAAGACACAAGCACTTAGGGTATGTTTACACGGCAATGATGAAATAAAAACAGAAACATTTTCCTTTGCCTTTTTCATGTACAGATGCTCCCCGTTCACACGGATCGGCAAAAAACTGTATTATGCTTGCCAGGCCAGTAGTTGGCAATGCCATTTGTAAAGAAACACTACTTGAACATTGCACGTAATGTCACCGTTTTCACAAATTTGCGTTTTGTAGTTTACACAGAGGATATTGGTATCATTTCAAAAACTTGAACTTTAAAACATGTTTTCAATAGTTTGCATTTTCAATTGCGATTTCACAAAACACCGTTGTCGTCTAAACGAACTTCCAAAAAAGCATAAAAAGTTTCACGTTATTAGTTGAAAACGGTGTTGTGTAAATACCTCCTTAGTGTGTTTGTCTGTACATGTGTGGGTCAGATTTAGCCTACTTTTAGTCCTTGGAAGGATAGTAAAATTTTAAATCAGCTACATTGAGGGACCAGCAGAGTCTCCATGAGGAAAACGGCTTATTAAACTTTAAAATAATGTCTTAAAGCAATGGATATGTCATCATTTACTCACCCTCATGCCATTTCAAACCTGTATGACTTTCTTCTGTGGAATAGAAAAAAAAAAATGATTTTTTGAAAAAGGAATCGGTGCTTTTTGTCCATAAATGAATGTGAATGAGGTCCTATGTTGTTTGGACTTAAACATTCTAAATGTTCAGAAAGAAAGTCATAGAAGTTTGGAACGATATGAGGATAAGTAAATGTTGACAATTTAATTTTGGAGGGTTAACTGTCCCTTTTAATGAAAATATGACAATGCAGTAAGTGTTTCTGTGAGGGTTAATTTTAGGATAGGGGATAGAAAATATCATCATGTTATAAAACCGTAGAAGTCTGAAAATGATCCACCATCATTGTAAAACAAATGTGTGTGTATGAATAAGGCACAGATGCAGAGAGAGGGAAAGAGAAAGCCAGGCCCCAGCTGGAATAGAGATAATAACACACATTAACTGGCTCTGTACCACCCAAACTCCTTGCAGTGAGAACTGGGACCAGCCCCTCCGTTTTCGACCTCACTACACTCATCTCATTTAGCCCACTTTACCTCCCCTAAAATAACATTGTTAAATCCACTAATCGCCCTAATCAACCATGAAAGCCGAGGCAGTATAGTTCATCAAAATATATTGAAGTTCATTTCTGTGTTTATTTTAAGTTACCATTTGAGGTTTTGTAGTGGATGTAATTGGATCCATTTCGGCTGAATTGCTTTCTTCCTCCTTAAGTCTCAGAGGTTATGCTTCTTAAATGGCACAAGTCAAAAGAAATATCATTTTCTAGGAATGGAACAGGCTAAAAATGGAGTGCCATAAGTGGCAAAAAAAGACACAGAGTGCTGCAATAGAATAATAAGACGAGTACTTTGACACTCAAACACGATCAGTCTTTTATTTCTCTTGTTCTCCATCTCCCTCTCATGTGGAAATGGCTGTGTTTGGCATTAAATATGTAAAATTAGCACTTTGAGTAGAACACATTTTTGTGTTGCGCTCTGAGCTTGCCCAAGCTCAGGCATGCATACGATATGCAATTGGTCATCCCCATGGCAACCCAGATTGGATGAAAAGGTTTAGTGAGTGAAAGTGGATCAGATTGGGATGATTTTTTATTTAGTGAGTTTATTCATGGCGTAACTCACCAAGTGTTTGCTAGAAATGCTGCATGTGTCTCTGTGGGGCGAGAGAGCTGTAGACAGACATTGAGGTGGAGAGAGGGATAACTGCTGTTTTTAAAATGGATGCATTGTAAAAAATATCCTGTTAAATGTACGGTATAAACTGGTATAAACGGTATAAACTGGCAGCTGTGGTTGTCAGAAATGACACAAGCAAAACTCTTCACTCCTGTTTACGTGCAATTTTCATTATTTGGATTTTTCACTAAGAAGTTTGGTTCTTTTTTACGCAATTATATTCATACCCCAATGCACTGCACAAATGATGATCCCGCATACTGTACAGTAGGAGTGTTACTGACAACTGTTTTAATCTACTTACATTAAATGTAAACCACGGATGCATTGGATATTTATTCGGAGCCGTGACGAACATCGAAATGTGATAGTAATGCCGCTGCAACTGAGGTTGCTTGTGCTGCCAACATGTTCTTCGCCGTCTCTTAAAATAAGGAGCAGAGATTGATGCCAGCGAGTTGTGTTGATAAAGTTCAGTGATTTGGAGTGGAGGGAAAACTTCCGAATGTCACAGAGTTCATTCATGAAGTTGTATGAAAAACACACCTCATCCGTGTATGTCTGAGCATACTTTGGTCAGTGATTAAAGCTTTTACATGCCTGTTTATTGTGATTAAAATGTGGCATATGCTACATATTTTAATACAATTATGGTTACTATGATTATATGAGCTTAAACACATCAGTTTGATTGAGGTTTTGTGTTTACATGTACAGTTTAATCAAAATATGGCCTAAATTTCATTATAATCACATTTTGAGGGTGCATGAAAACATAGTCATAATTACTGGTATTACTGGACTGTATCATTGTTTCATTAAGTGAAATAATGTTAATATACCTATCTACAAACAACCAAAATCTGCCTTTTATCTTAAAATGTACTGATAACCACGATAATAATACAGACGAGCATAATCGAAAGCTACATGATGAATCGGAGTTCAGATGAAGTGCCCTGTCCATAAATCATGGCCAAAAGTAATATATGACATGAAAGTAATATATGTCATATGTTAGACCAGTAACATATGACATTAAAATACGGCAAAGCATAAATAAATAAATAGATAAACTAAACATAAACCACACATAAATGACACAAAACACATATGTGGTAAGTCACACAAAGACTTCTGGGAATCTCCTTTTTTTTGTTTTTCAGCGTAAATTATAGTCTTTACTTCCAAAAACCATACATTTGACAGTATTTTACAATTTAATGTCATGTAATGAAATATTAAACCATTTACAATTTTTCACAGTATATGGTAAGGTAACTTACAGTTAACCAATTAAAATGTTTTTACTGTAGAATCTTTACAGTATTTTTCTTTAAAAATTACACTTTTTTTTACAGTGTGGCATAACTATTTTGAACTAAGAGTCAACTGTTTTTATCTGTTTTTTTATTTGTTTGTTTTTATTTTCTTGTTTTTGCAGACAACTCGATGTCTAACGTCTCTCAAAGAAAAAAAATCACATATGCACTCAACACAAACTAAAAAAAAGCTGTTGACTCTTATTACAATGCATGTGCTGAGTTTGACCACGTCTGCTCAGATTCTGCTCTCTCAGTCCAACTATGTCACTCGCCCGGTTTCCATTGCTTTTGCCTTTCATTGTCTCCGTTGACTTATGATTCCATGTATGTCTTTTACCATCCTTACTAATTTTTTTTTTTATCTATTTTTTTTTAAACAGCTGATATGCAACACATTTGTTTTCTATCATGGTGGCGACTTACCATTTTTACCTTGAACAAAATATATTTTCTGTTCCTTTACCCTTAAGCTTTTTGCATTTTTAGATTTTCATTAAGACATTAATTTGAATATTTATTAAGCTGTTTTCCTCATGGAGATCCAACAGTGTATTTGTTTTCATGTTTCAGAATCTTTATAGGCAAAACCTGACCCTGTGGAATGTGTTGTTTTACTCCTGATGCACTTAGACATTTATGCTTTGGCTTTAATGTACCCTCTCTTGCTGTAGTCATTGTACACAGAGATGTATAATAAAAAAATGAAAAGGTTTCTTGTTTTCATGCATTTAAAAAAAGTGTCAAATGTACCAGCATATGCTTCAAACAGATTCCTCTGGAGTCAGATTCTGTCTTGTTGTTACGGCTTTAAACACAGTGATTAAGACTATCCATAGTTTCCGTGACATCCCAAGGGAATCCCCTGCAACATGTTTATGATTTAGCGCCATGCCTACCTTGATCTCTGTAGTGTCAGCGATATGGCCAGGGGTTTGAAACCCTAACATTAGCCCACATGTTTCTGTTTTGACTGTGCAAGTGCTGGGAAACTCTCAGCGTTATTATGCTGCTTATTCAGTGCCTTAATCACCCCACACAGTACCTGCCCTCTGTCCTCATCCCATAATGCACTGCCTCCAGCAACTGGTGGCCATTTTGGCTTTGAACCAAGTCCTAATAAAGAGGCATCTGTTTCGATGGATGTTAAACACCGCTGTTGAATTTCATTTCTCTTCATGTCCCTCCTCCCTCCCTGGAGAATGGAGGGATGATAATGGATGGATGCAGGGTGCCTGGTTTTCCACGAAATGTGAATTTGACGCCAGCCCTTTCTCTTCCTGGCTGCGGCCTAATCAATCATAAACGATCACAAATTTATCAGCTTGAATCAATTTCAGACCGTTATGATTAAAAGCAGAAAAGTTCGCGGGAGGCTGTTTCTTCCTATGCCTAATTTAGGACAAATTAACCCAGTGCCTTTTAAAGGTAACCATAAGTCTAATTATTGCGGGTCTGTCCAGTGAATGAGATTGTTGAGACTGATCATAAATTGTATTGCTTACTTTCACAGCCAAGTTGCATTCAGATTCTCATAAACTTCTCAAATGCCTCAAACACTAATATATTTAAATGTACTTCATCACACATTCATGAAAGCATTTAAAACAAACAAAAAAGTAGTGTCAACTTCATGGCAATTACTCATAAGCTCTGCCTCCACATATTTAAACACTTTAGCGTCCAGCTCTACGTCCGGAGTAGTGTATCTGTTTTGTAAATATTGATTCCAACTCAATTGCCAATGACAACTCAAAGAAACCTTTGCATTCATCAGCATTAAAGGCCCTGGGACAAATACTGTGCCTTCAAAGGCCTTCACCCATCCAGCAATTAGGGCTAATAGTTACTGCGGGCCAAAATCTTCCCCTTCCTCTACTGCTTCACTCTTGAGCAATTCGCTGCCCCCCTCCCTTCACCTTGGGGTGGTCACAACCAGGGGGCCAAGCACAGGAAGTTTGTCAGCTTTGAAGATCGGAATTGTAGGTCCAAGGAGCACTTTCAGGGGTGAGCCATGGTCAATTTGGTGTTTCATATTCATTTAAAGGGTGTGAAGGTGGAGATACCACTGCTGCAACCTCTGACCCGACTGAAGGTGAAAGGAAATATTTCTCTTTGTAAGACATTTTGATTTATATTACGCTGAAAAGTCTCATAGCGTTTGATTTTTCACCCAAAAACTGTTGTTTGGAACCATTTTTTGTATGGACAACAACAGATTTTAGATAAAATATCCACTCATGTTGTTCCTGCCAAATCAACTCTAGTTTTTATACTTTGCATTGTTAATGCTTCAGTCACAGCTTTATTCAATAAAATACATCAGTTTTACAGTTTGAAAGCCCTTCTCGCTAATCCTCCTACGCTAGTTTTTGACATATTTGGCCTTTGAGTCCAAGCTCATGGTAAACCTATTTCATACTTAATGAAATATTAGCTCTTCAATCTGCTGCAATATTAAACCCAGGAATACACCGATGTTTATTGTGTTTAAAACCTGATGTTGAATCGCCCGTAGGAAACCATAGCAGCGGTCTTCCAAACCAGAGTCACGCACAGCCAGGTTTGTGAATCCGGCTGGCAGCGGTATGAGTTTCAGTGCCGCCTCCGTTGAGGTGAGCAGAGGTGTCAGTTTAAACTAATGTGAAAGGGCCCGGTCGCTTTCTCTCTGCTCCAGGCTTTTTCAGTCCCGCTCAGCCCCGTCAGGATCCCGTTTCCCCCTGGCGACCGACTCCTCCAGCACCAGACGCTCAAATCAGTCACAGATTGGCACGAAGAAGAGCAGAAAGCACACACAAGAAAGAGAAAGAGAAATGGGAGGAAAAGGAAATCCTAATGAATAACATTTGGGGTCCACACCTTGTCTGTCTAGACCCCCCCTCATTTTTTTCCCATTCAGGCTTAACACTTTGATCACACATTCAATTTGTAAATGTTACCGATGACCTCAATACCTTTTTCTTTCCCAATTTCTCCCACTCAGTTTCGCTCGCTTCCCTCTATAGCAGAGCTCAGCCCCCGGGCCGTCGATTGGGTTTCAAAGTGTTGATCCTCATCTGAAATCTATTGCTGTTATAAAGCGGAGTCGTCGAAGAATGTCCATCACCATGCGATCCGTAATCTATGATCCCTTTGCTTTGGGAATATGGTGGTATTTTGTTTCAGTCGGTGCCCTGCAAAAGGGCATTCAACACACATTCGTGGGGGTACATATCAATTTTTCTTTGCTTTGATTTTTTTCCGCTTTCCATTTTGAATGAATTTAAAACTTCAGGGTGTTTTTAAGTTAATACTCACAAATCATGAAGGCATTTCTAAATGTGTCATTCAGTTTTCCTTTGTAATGTTATGATGAAATGCATCAGTTTTCAAAGAGAAGATGGTTTTATCTGTCAACCGTGTCTATAGAGATTAGTGTAATTTCTGGTCTGGGAAAACACAGCCCAGCTTGAGCGTCTTTTCAGCTCTCTCTCAGTGTCCGGTATACACCGATAACATGAATATTGGCGTCGTCCCTCAACACTTCCAATGGAGAAATTCCTGGGTAATCGTTGGCGAGGTCCACAGTGATTTTGACTAGATTAGTCCTTCCTTCTTATCCCCATTTAGATATACTTTAATGGATTTAGTTATTCCTAAGTGCTGACACATAACTTAGAAATTGTCAGAACTTGTGAAAAGCTCATTTCTATTTTCAAATATGCTGCTTGCTATGTCAGTGTTTCTGTTGTTTGCTGAAGCACTCACTCGAATAAATTTTTTCTTTAATCATTGATATGGAGTTTTCCCAAATAAATGGAAAACAAAATGATTATTTGACACTTTTAATTTAGGCATTCAAAGTTAACTTAAAAAAAAGTACAACATAAAAGATTACAGATGACAATGGATATAGTTCAAGTTGATAGTTCAAGTCAGGTTGGCCATGTTGTTAACAGAACTTAATCAGAAATCACTCACAAACCTTTTTACTGAAGTCTCTATGTCAGGTATTTCTGTGATCAGTGTTTTCCACAGCGAGCCGGTACTCCAGGTGCTGAAAGAGAACTAAAGAAGGGGGTTTGTACTGACCTTATCAGCATCTAACCCCTGTCACATCACAGCCTTTAGAGGCACACACATCTCAACACCATGCCAATACACACACATAACACACGGACACTCGTCAGCCATTACATGAAATCCACCGCTCTTTTTTTAGGTTATAATATTTGAACTATTTACAGAATGCACCTGATGCACTGTAAGATCCTCTGAGCAAATTTCAGAAATACATAGGATATCAGCTACAGTGAAAATCAGTTCACTGTAAAAGTTTTTTTCCCTGCGATCTGCGAATATATCATCTTAAAATTTGTTTTAAAATGTTAAATGTAGAATTCAGTCATTATTAACTTGTTCCAAAAACATATTATTTGCTCACACTTAAAAATTCACACAAATTAATTTTAAAATTTTTTAAAGAATGAGAGAATAAGGATCAGGGAATCTTGTATGCTATATTCCAAGTGGTGAACAACAACTTTTTGGTTTGTTCATCACACAAAGCTATTGTGTGGCTAAATAGGATGAAGTCATCTAAGCTGCTTTTATGATGTTTATGGTGTTTTTGTTTCTGTCATGACTTCGGTCTGATCAGCAGGTTGTTGTTGTTTTTTGTCTGTTTTGACAGTTCGCCATGTGCTCATTGTCTTCGTGGTTTCCCTTCCCATCGTTATCTTATTAACTACTTTAGCTGCCGTCACACCTGTGGCTTGTTTATTCCTTAATTCTCCCTCCTTTTAAGTTCCCCTCGTGTGTAGTCTTGTGTCTGACCGTTGTGGTGTGAACACGCTACTCTTCGTTCGTGACCTACTACCAGTCTTGAGTTCTTGTCCTGCCGTGTTTTCATAGGCTCCAAGTACAGTTTAGTGTTTTCAGTTTGTCTTTTCCGCTCGCTCTCTGCCTCTCGTTTCACCAGTTTTCTGTTCCCCAGTTCCTGCCCTGGCATTACCAGAACCGCGCTTCGCGGCCTCTCCTCTCCTGCCCCTCTCGGTGCACTCTACAAGGAACTCTCTGCCCTGACGTTGCGTCAGTACCGACGCTTGGACTCTGTGTGCGGTTCCCTCTCCACTCTGACGTTGCGTCAGCACTGACGCTGGGACTCTGTACGCTGTTCTCTCGCTACTCTGACGTTGCGTCAGCATTGACGCTGGGACTGTGTGCGCTGATCTCCCTACGCCTTACCCTCTCTGCCTCGTGGAGTGACTGGAGGCTCGTTTGGACTGTTCCCCTCTTCCTGTCTCTAATCACTGCCCTGAATTACGGCTTCTGGTCTGCAGTCCCAGCCGAGTTTTGTGTTTTGAGATTCAAATAAATTTGAGTTGAACCTGCAAATTGAATCCGTGTTTTTCCCTGACAGTTTCCTTTTAGAAGGTTGAAATCCACATTCATTGTTATTGCATAGAAAAAAACTGATAGCTGATTCATATTTTTTTTCATATTTTTCATAAATGTTTGTACTCTCAAATTAAAATTACAATTCCCTCACTAAAGCAGTTTCTAGATGAGGAGACATTTCCATCACTTAGTCTCACGTATGGGACGATTAACTACCGCTGTATTTTCTATACACCGTAGTATCAGTCACAGCATCCTGTAGTACCATTACAAATACCTGACAGAAAGCCTGTCTCCTCTATTAAAACATTAAATGTGTCTTATATAAAGAGACAGTAATGGCGAACACACTTGAAATGTGCATGATTAATTGAAGAATCTGGTGAAGGGGTGTTCGTCTGTATATTAAATGAGTTTGTCTGAGGGAAAGACCAATTTAGAATAAAGCAAATTATGGACAGCAACTATTTCAGTGAAGCTATTATATTAACGTCCAAAAATATATGTTTGCCAACTAGTCTTTCATTCCAGCCAATGCAAACACCTAATTGGGCACTATGGAGCAACTGTTTGCAAAAAGCAAATAAAGCTACCACAGCTAGGTTTGTGCGAAAACATTCACTCATATATGTGAGGCGAAAGACGCACATTTAGGGGGCAGCCCACTGGAGACGTTGCACACAGTCAAACACTCCTCAAGATTGCCCCCAATAAATGCATTCACAGACATTCATGCGTTTCGGGATCTGCAATATTGATCATGTAGCAGAGACGGGTCGGAGGTTTGAAAGCTTTTACAGTGTAGGGAGCCAAAAACGCCTTGTGGGCTCCTTAAGGTGAAATGCTGCACAACGCTTCAAAAACGAGCCTTTCCCATCCCAGAGGCCCCAAGAGCCACAGCAGCAACTCTACACGAAATGCTCAATTAGAGCGGCACATCCAATATTTATCCAGTACGCTGCCAAACTCGCAGCTCAATTTACTAGACACGACGATTTATAAGGCATGTACTGGTTCAGGCATTCCTGAGAATTTTTCAACCCGTTTCTTTTTTGTTTGCTAAAAAAGTGAATTTTGTTTGCTTTGTTGTTATTGTACATAGATACTCCACTCCTTGTTAACACTATATCTGCTCTTTGCATTTCTGTTATTATTGGCGCTAGGTTTTTGTCATAGTACCTGACTTCGTTTTTTTTTTTTTTTTTTACGTGTTTAGTCGTCTCTATTCTCTCGCCTACTTTTATTCTTTCTACACAGTTACATCTTAATCGGTGAAACCTAAATTGCACCTCTGTCCAATAAATGTTGCAGAGAGGAGAGGGGAGTAATTAGTTCTTTTAATAAGCAATAATTCATAGCTCACTCTGCACCCTGTCAGATGCAGAGATGGGGCAAGTCATCGTTTCGCCTAGGGGACTGAAGGCAGCCTCATTAAAAGTGCATTAAGTGCTCTCTCACACGCACACACACACACACACACACACACACACACACACACACACACGTGTTCGCCTAGGGGACTGAAGGCAGCCTCATTAAAAGTGCATTAAGTGCTCTCTCACACGCACACACACACACACACACACACACACACACACGTGAATATGGAGTTATTTAGTATTTAATGCAATCTCTCATATATACTAATAGAAGTATTTTCATGAGAAGTTGCGCATATGCATTGTGACAGCACGGTTCCAGTTATAATTAGTAAGTACTTTGTCTGGAATGAACCTGTGCACAAATTAACACATTTGTGTTAGGACCTCCTGGATGTCATTTGATCGGTCTGTGGCGAGAAAGAGTCTTTTGCACTCGCACACATATTTGTGTGGAAGAGAATGCGGCAATCCAGGACTTTTCCACTGAGCGCAGTGCTGATGAGAGCTGAACAGACAGGGCAAAGCAGGAAGCCCTCAAGTCATGCAAAATGCAACACAAACGCTCCTCCATGAAAGCCCACAGATGGCACAGACACTAATACGCTCACGCAATCAGTGAGTCTCAAACACAGACAAATATTCTCCCCCTCTTGCAGATCTAAACACACATGAACAAGATGATTTTGATGAATTTTACACTTGTGCGGAACTGAAATGAACCAACACTGAACTGATTTGAGCTGAATAATTATTGTGTTTTTAGAGATGCTTTACTGTAAAGCTGCTTTTAAACAATCTGTATTAAGTGCTATAGAAATAATGGTAACTTGACTTGAGAAAAAGCACACATACATATACACCTTAACCAAAATAATCTTTCTTGTCATGCATGTAAAATCCTAGCTTAACGCACATGGTAAAATGCCTATATAGACTGCTACACATTACTCAAAGAAAGATCAATATTTAAAAGTTGGGCAGCTGCAGAAATGGTTATTGAGGCTGGAGAAATTCATTCAAGAACACAGCATATACTTTTCCACCTCAGGTGTGTCAGTTTGGATCTAGGCTGAGTTTGATTTTTAAAACCATTATATTCATCTGTGAAGCTTACGTATGTACATTTACATTCTTGAGTTTTCATAAAGCAACTTGTTTATATCATTCCAGGTATGTGCTAGTAATGTTTAAGGCATAGTAAAATATTTTGCTGACCGTAACACAGACAGTTGTGCAGTATTTGGAATGTGAACAAAGTAAATGGGCAACTTACTCAAAAAATAAAAAAGACAATCGCTTGGTTCCAAAAACCTAGCAAGCTACCTCACTGCCTACACAGGCATCCTAACTATCATGAGGTATCATAAGTGAATGATTTGGAACACTCTGCATGAGCAGCAACTCTGCATACCACTCGCATTTGATTTCAATAGTGTTTTATTACTATGTTAGCATGTTGCTCAGCTAATGGCCCAAAATTCTGTGCGCACACAAATAATGAGTAAAATAAATTATTTTTAATTACAATAAATACATTTATTGATACATTTGAGTGTTGAATGAAATATAATCTTATTTATAAAAACATTTTTTTAGACTTGTCAGCCATCTTGGATTTATTTCTTCACTGAGCCCATCACAATGTCCTCTGAGTTTGCCTTCTCTGCAAAGGATATGTATGCAATACAGTATGTTATATAACTGAGCAAAAGTATTTGTTCCTTCATTTGTCACATTCATTAGCCTCTGTATTCCTCTCTCTCTCTCTCTCGCAAGCACACGCACACGCACACACACACACACACACACACACACACACACACACACACACACACAATGAACCACATATATCCACTTCTCCTCACACTTTCATTTGGCTGGAAGTTGTGGTTTCCTCACATCAGTATCCGGTGGTGTCTGTTTGTGTGTCTGAAGGTGTTTGAGGACGTGTCCATTGTGTGCAGCCCGTAATGGAGAACATTAATGATTTATACCCACAGCGAGGGAGAGAGAGAGTGGGTGGTTATGGCTTTATAGTTAGCACTGAAACACAGTGGGATATCTATAATCTCTATTGTAGATTTTGGTCAACTGATTGCGATGAATTATGCATTGCTAAAAGCCTCAAGCTTCCACGGTAAATCTCCATTTTTTCTTCTGTTGTTGTTGTTAAAGGGCTGCACTTGCAACAACCACTTTATCAAAATCCCTGAATCCCAACATTCTCCTCACTACACTACACTACACTACAACATGCAAGCACAAGCAAACGAGAACCTTATACATACCAAACATCAGCCTACTCTTTAATGGTAAACTTAAAGACAACCAGCAGAGACCTCATGCCCTATTCCTTTCTGTTCAGCTACTCCTTTCTACATGCTGCACACAGAGGTCTGCTCTCCTCACACCAACAAGGCTCCTAGATGTCTTTGGAACCTGTTTTTCTGAGAGTGACAGAAAGACCACTTAGCTCATCCAGGATTCAAACCAGTGACCTTCCTGCTGTGAGCCAACACACTTGATACTGCATACTATTTTTTTTTTAAAATTGTATGTAAAAACATATTATGCATATTTAAACATAGTATGCTACATTTCGTCACATGGCTTTATGTTTGAAACGTGAAACATAAGCAGAACTAATTTTGTGTAAATTGTTTGTAAAGCTGTTCTGATGTAAATTTAATTAATTAACCTTTTCGTTAAATGTTAAAAAATATATTATAAAAATTATTTTTAAAAAATGATACTTCAATGATTCTGTGTTTCTGTGTTCTGAAACCATAGTTCAAACACACATTTGCAAACACCGTTGCAAACTTGTGAGGCTGGAACTAACTCTCCACCTGTAGTTACTTGTTAATAAGACATGTGGACTTAAATTATGCTCTTGGGCACAATAAGCAAGCTAACATGCAGTACAATCTACATCTTCTATTCTATTTAAATATATATATATATTTATAAATATATAGATTTGTGTGTGTGTATACGTATATATATATATATATATATATATATATATACACACACACATTTAAATCTATATATTTTAGCATGTCCTTGATAAGCGCCGTTTTTGAAGAGTGCGCATGTGCATAAATGTCTAAGGAAACCGTGGAGTATGACGTAAAAGGGAACCCACGATGAACCAATAATCAAATAAAGCAAAATGACAAGGAACAAAAAATAGTAAATTGGTCATCAGGTGCCATGTTCAATACAGCAGCATCTCAGAGATCTCGAATCAGTTAATTAGCAGAAATGATTACTCCACCACATGCGTGTGACGTCATTAACAACGGCCCTATATTGTTGAACCATTGTCGTTCAAACTACGGAGATGCGACCATGTATGGGAAACAGTAGTGATTAGCTAATTCATTTCCATAACAGTGCATCATACTATGGTGGTTAATCAGCAAATTACATCCTTGTACCGGAAACGCACTCCAGGGTGTTTCACTGACACTGCCTATGGCCCGAAACACTGGCATAGGGTCCAGCATAGAACTTGTGACCCTACACTGGACAAGCAGTTTGGAGAATGAATTGGATGGGTGACTGAATAAATTAATATGATTAAAATCGTATAAAAAAATGAAGCAGAAACACCATAAAATGCACAGTATACTACAGCATATACTGCAGAAATAGTATGAGTATTATTGTGATATGCTAATCCAAACAGCCACAAAGTAAGAGTTCACTGTCTGTTTCTTATGACACGTCGTTGCCTCAGGTTTGATGACCTGACAATGAGGCTGCAGTGCCTCAAGAACTAAGAAACTGGGGAGAGAGGTTAAGCCTCCAAAAATTCGAACACAACCATTTAGCAGAGACCACTCCACCTCACACCAAATTAATATTTCAGCATTCAATCTATATTCATTATAAAACACACTGCCTCTGACCGCCTGTTCTGCGGCGCGTACACAAGCTTTTATTTCTTCGTCTTATTTATTTATTTCGTTCCCTGAAGCAAGTCAACATGCTGCAATTATTGCTGACTATTAAAGGGCATTTAAAACGTCTCCACCGTTGCTACGGGCACAGCAGCGATGTGAACTGACGAGACTCTTGGAAAGGGGCAGGTGGGTCTGATGTGAAATGACAGGCAGAAGTGCTGGTGCACTTTAATTTAACTCTTTAAATGTATCTGCATGATCACCTGATGTGTGTGGCTCTGTGTCTTACTGATCAGGTTTAGATACGATTTAGACATGATTCAGACTTTCAGAGTCTAAAATGACCTGTGTAAAAAAGAATATTTCTGTTTTTTTTTCTAATATTTAAAAAACATCACATTCACAATTAAATCAAAATTGACAGTTATTGTTTTATGGAATATTGCAGTGTTTATTATAAATGGTTTATTCATGCATATTATTATTGCAAAATAATTATAATTTATGTTCAGACCAAGAAAATTGGCCAATCAGTGATATTTGCTCTGTTAGTGACATGCCCACAGCCGCTGCTGATTTATATAAAATTAGTGACTTAGTGAATCTCACAACAGCATAATGAATACAAAAATCTGAAAGGCTAATTAAAAACGTCAATAATTTTTGACTTCCTTTCTTCTCCATCACAAACTGATTTTTACACATCTTTACCATCTTCTCCACTTTAGTTAGCAATCTTTTAATTCAGCTAAGAGGCCACACTGGGATGTGCTGATCTTTTATTGGTCAAATTGTCACACATACAAATTCTCAAGTCAGAATTAATCAAACTTGAACTATGGAATGCAACAAAATTTGCATGATCTTGCATTTCCTGTTTCCTGCATTTGCATGAATATATTGTGACTGCTCCTTTCAGGACTGTAACAATGCTGTATATGGGCATGAATGATAGCTCAAATCATTGAGGAGAGATGTGTTTTTTCTTTTAATCTTATGGAATTTTTTAAACATACATTTAGAATGTTTTCATGTATGGGCTTTTCTAAACAAATAATTTGAAATGAATACCCTTAGTAAAAAAAAAAAAAAAATCTTCCCACAGTTGCCTGCAATTGTAAAATGAAACTGAAATTTCTCTGTAGTGTTGAACATGTTGATGCATTATCAGGTTAAACAGCATAATTCAGAAACATTCTATGTCTGCTAAATATGACACCCTTCTGTGTATTTTTATATGGAGGTGTCTCAGATCTGGGTGCAGA
The DNA here is from genome assembly GCF_001515605.1 of Sinocyclocheilus anshuiensis. Classification (NCBI taxonomy): domain Eukaryota; kingdom Metazoa; phylum Chordata; class Actinopteri; order Cypriniformes; family Cyprinidae; genus Sinocyclocheilus; species Sinocyclocheilus anshuiensis. Next base: position 474,939 of record NW_015555767.1, read on the forward strand.
TAGTCTCTCACAGTTGAGCTAATCCCTGATCAGTGCAGCAGACAGAGACACAGTGCAGTGTAAGCTGTCTCTGGGGCCTCTTTCTGCAGCCTGTCACAGCTCTTGCATTTAGGTCACCTTTACTACATGCACATTTGCTTTGGCCATCACTTCTGCTCCACTGCCCACCCTAGTACAAACCACAGCAAGCTGAGTTTAGTTGGCAACTCCCACTGGTTTATTGTTCTGTGTGTGTTTGCATGTGTGCAAATTGCGTGTTATGGCATTTACATATGCATTCAGCGTATTATTCACTTTGAATTATTTAATACATGTTTCCAATAAATTGTAAATTGATATGCATCATTATATGCAAAAATAAACATTAAAACATATTCGGCTTCATCCAGGTAATCAGGGTAAACATACATTTTCATCATAGGTTTATATTTTTCCATATAATTCAGATACCTTTGCTTAAAGAATGCTTAGGGATGGTTCACCCAAAAATGGAAATTCTTACATTATTTACTCATCCTCGTGTAGATTCAAACCTGAGTCAAAATGAGTTTATTTCTTCCGTTAAGCACAAAAAATATATTTTGAAGAATGCTGGTAACCAAAGAGTTGACAGTAACCATTGACTACCATATTAGCATTATTATTATTATTTCCATACAATTTGATTCCTTTCAAGGAATAGTTTGCCCAAAAATGACAAATTTGTCATCATTTACTTTTGTCTTTTTTAGATATTTAAAAAAAAAAGTTTCTGTGTTAACAGTTAAATTATCTCTGGATGTTGAAATATTCCACAATGGTTTTCTAAGTAACTAAGGTTCAGCTGCTTATTGAATGCTTATTGAATATGCTACAGTTTGTCTGTGTGAAGTGATTGTTAACAACCAAGTGCTAATAAACATTGATAAAATTGTTATAGCCATATAAATCACTCACAAGCGATAATCAATCTATCGCTTATAAATTAAACACACTCCCCACAAACCCAAGAAGCACACAAACACACAGACACACACACTGTGATATTGTGACTTTGAATGAGCTACTAAAAGCAGATTATTGATCAATGAGTGAGAGCAGGAGAGGACAGGAAGGGTGAGAGGAGACGGGTTAGATGGTTAATCTCTAGAAAATAAAAAAGCCGCCGCCGGATCATCGACCAGGAATGGATGAGTGGAGGAATGAAGGACCTGTACTAATTATCATGTGAGTAAGAATAGCCATGCAGATCTATAAGTCCAGACACTGTCCAATGCCACATGGGGCAGACTAATGCTAATATTCACTCAGAAAGAACAGCCGAGTCAATACACCTCCATTAGTACATAGACAGCCCTTTACTCCTCTCATCTTTTACCTCGTGCTCCTTTTTGCTCTCACAAGGCCAAGGAGCCCCTTCTGCACCCGTATAAATTTCACCCCTGTCTCTCTGCTGTTCACACACAGTCTTACTCACAAGCACACTAGTCACTCAATTCATTCCCCCATTAGTCTCAAGTTTCAGCACTGCTGTGTGTGGAACATTGATTTTGTCTTTTCTGTCACACTAAGTGAGCAACAGACAGTGGTACTGCAATGGGTCTGCTGCGTCGGCATACAGGTTCTTAGTATGAACATATTTGAAACACATATCAGAGCATAAGTTTGTGGCTTTAGTTGATAGCTGATGTTTCTTTTTAAGAACATTAAGATATTCTGTGTATGAAAAATGTGCTAGGTTGGTATCCATTGCTGGTCATCACATATATGCGTAGATGAGAATTTCTTTATTCAGATCACCGTTTGCTTCAACAAAGTGGTCGCTTTGTTTAAAGTATAATTACGTAATAATTACGTAATAATTTAAGTATAATCTAACTGTCTGTCATTTAAACTTCAAATATATTAAATATGACCTTAAAAAATTGAGTTGAATCTCATATAACTTAAAAAATAAAGATGAAATTGGTTAAATTATTCTGAGTTAAAGTAATGGGGGAAAAAACATGTGCTGCCATGACTTACATACTAATTCTTTACAGTGATAACATAACCTCTTCTTAATTTGTAAGCATATTCTTACATAATATGTTTTTGAAAGAATATATAATTTTTGTTTGCCTTAAGTTGGTAGGAAGTCAGGGATTCCAAGCAGAAGCTCTTTATTCATAAAGTTTGTCTATTGACAAAGCCACGTTTTTCATGCTCACTTGACATGTTTTTTTACTTCAATATGTTAGCTCTATCAAACTAATTTTGAATATTCTAAATCAAAATCTAAGTGCACTGAATGTTTGGATGATGTCATGTCATTTCCTGACATATTTGGTGGAACCTAATGCATAAATCAGACACCCAAGCTCCCCAGATACTCTAAACACATTTAGCTTTTCATCCTCTCCACTTTCAATGAACACACACACACGTGCACGTACCAGATAACTTTCAATCAGACAGAGAAGCTGTGCTGCTGGTATTCATACACACTCGTGCTCCTCCTCTTTCTCTGTCTCACTCTTCTGCTTCACCGATCTTCTTTTCCAAAAGGCTCATTGTCCACTAACCCCCATTCAATTTCCTTAAGCGCCAAGCATCGTCCAGGCCACAGAAGTCTACTAAATTAGTAGATCAATAAGCTATCTGAAACTCTTTAGGGGGTATTGAAAAGCCCTGTTCTCCAGTTGCTCGTCCTAACGAATAGGATGTTGTTTATGTTGTAATGTGCTGTGTCATGGAGTTTTTGTTACAAGTGTCCCCCTGGACCAGTGGCCACTTCAGGGACTCACTCACTCTCAAATTCAAATTTATATTGGTTTATTTATTGTTAGCATACTTTTTTATATATTGCCAAAGCATTATGCAGAGAAAAAAAGCAAAACAATAATAGGAAGCAAAGAAGAGAGAAAAATAAACAAGAAAACAAAGACAAAATGTGTGATTGCGTTCAACAGATATGGGTTGAGATTAAATATTTTTGTGAAGTTGATGTCCTGTGGTCTGCCATTTAAAGTATTTCACATAAACAGAATCCTAAATTGATTCTTACGAACTAAATTCAACATAAACAACATTGAAATAGTGAAGGCAAAATGTTTGTGGAATTTTGTAAAGCAACCATTTTAAACCTTATTTACTTCGTATGGCAAAAACTAATTATGTAAGGAATATTTTGCTTTGGGTTTAAATCTGAGGTAATAACCAGGATCACATGATCATAAACGGTAACCTTACTACCTCTGTCACACCACTGCATGTAACCCTTTTGCTAATGACCTTGTGAATGTAATGAATTTGCTCACTCGCGTTTGGAACAACTCGTTCCCATCCCACTTAGTTTTTTGATGCTTGAATCTAGTTGCCATATCTTGCTGATGGATTAATCACAAAGTCAAGTTCATCTTCTGCGGTAATTACAAACATGGCGCGATAAAATAAATAAATAATAGTAATAAAAAAAAAGATTCTGTGGTAATTGGAGTTACAGCCATTACCGGCCCCAACCACGATCGACGCTCTTGACTTGGTAGACAAATTTAGCGGTGTTGCACAAGTCTCATTGGATCGAACAAGCTAAGCACCATATTACACTCTTCATGTATATTAATCATCAAATATGGACGACTAAGGCACTGACTGTAGAAGAAAATAAACATTGGACATTAGGCCTATTTGACAAGTTCCACAGGGAATACCATAAAAAGGAGGTCGTTTGGAGAAGCGTCACAAAAGGAAATAATGTAGGCCTGTGTGTTTTACACTGTGTAGTTGCGAGTGCGTGAGAGCACGCAAAGAGAACTTTCTGATTGGTTGTGTTTTGTTATTCATTGTGTCGTTATGACCCATTGTCGTAACCGTGGCTTTTTGGCATCGTATTGATTACCATTTGTGTAACCACAGTTTTACTACAAATACCATGGTTAAACTATGGTTAGTGTAGCAAAAACATGGTTAATTTGTGGTTACCATGGTTTAGCTATAGTAAACAAGTTTTTTTTGGTTTTATTTGTAGTAAAACCATGGTTAATTTTCCTAAGATGTATTGCTTGATATTTCTGCCTAAATGCACCTTCGTAAAGACGAATGGCCTTAGTTTGTCTTGCTTTCTAACTCTCTATCTTTTTTGTTTGTTTTACCTTCGTCAGGTCTCTATATATATTTTCACCATGTGTTTCATTCTTCATTCAGTAGCCTATGTTTTGTGTTACAATGTGTTCTTCTCAACCACATCTCTTTGATTTGTCCTCTTCTAATGTTATATTCATCTTATTGTCTTATCCTCCCCCCCGCACCATAGGGGCCCTTTGACTCTGCAATGAGTGGTCTTACCCTCAGGCCAGAGACACAACCTCTACTCTATGTGGACCCCAAACTCCTGCACACACTCTGTCCAACAAAGTCTATCAAACATTTTTCATCTTCTTTAAATCACATTGTCTTCAATTCATTTTGACTGTTGTTTTTGTTATAATTAATCAAAAATTAAACACATTGCTGTGAATGCCTTTGTCAAATATGAGGGAATGTGTGCTTACATAAACTTCACACTCAGTTTTATTTTACACAGTCTTAGAGTATGAGTAAAATAAATGTTGTACTTGTAGAGCTAAATAGATGTCTGATGCTGCAATATGCATATGCATTGTAGAATTAGTATGAAAGTTACGATTGTAAAAAAGTTAAAGCAAAGTTAACCTACCATGAGATCAAGGATGTAGTGAAGTGTTAATCAGCTCTGCAAAATAAATGGCTAAAGGACAGTGCATGCCTACAGCATTTCCTTCAAATCTTCTACTTTTTTCTGGCGCTTTCCTTCCAGTTGCCAGTGACAATGACCTCTGTTAGAGAACTGAGAAAGGTCTTGAGGTCACAGTACTTGGAGGACCCCCAGAAACATAGGCCACTTCCTAGTCAAGCAGAACGGTACATATACACACACGCACACAAAAAGTGGAACAATGAAGACAGATGTACAGAGACGCAACCACTAACCCCCACTGAGGCTACTTGACCCAGAACTGTGCCGAACAATGTGGACAATGGAACCTCATAACAGAATTGCTGTCCACACTTCTGTCCACTTTTAAGTTGTTCTTTGTTTTTTTTGTATGCATGCTTACAAGTATGTGTGTGAATATATGAGGTATGCAGAACAAGTTAATGCTCATTGAACAACAGCGAGTGATAGACTATGACGTGAATGGTATGTTCAGCCTAGAACCATTTTATATATATAACTAAAATTCAAAATAAATTCTTATTAATAATTAAATCGACATTACATTTTATTACAATTTCTATAATAAAAAGCAGTGTATACACACACACACACACACACACACACACACACAGTGGGTATAGAAACATAATCACCCCCCTTTAAAATAATAACATTTTCTTGCTTTGCTGCCTGAAATGAAGACAGACACAGTTTTTGTTTTATCCAGATGTATTTACTCAGTGCAACTTATAACATCCAAGTGAAAGATATAACACCAATATGTCAGAAAAAGAAAATAAAAAAAATAAAAAACAGAATCACTGAGTTGAAAAAAGGAAAACCCCCTTGTGTCAGTATTTTGTTGAACCACCTTTTGCTTTAATTACAGCCTTTAGTCTGTTGGGATATGTCTCTATTAACTTTTCACATCGACACTTTGCAATATTTGTCTTCAAGTCATTCCACAGATTTTCAGTGGGGTTTAAGTCTGGGCTCTGACTAGGCCATGCAATGACATTCACCCTTTTCTCCTTCAACCACTGTGTGCTCAGTTTTGCTGTGTGCTTTGGGTCATTGTCATGTTGGAAGGTAAACCTTCTTCCCATTGGCAACTTTCTAGCAGAGGGCAGGAGATTTTCCTCAAGAATTTGATGGTATTTTGCCCCATCCATTTTTCCTTCTATCCTGACAAGTGCTCCAGTCCCTGCTGCAGAGAAACACGCCCATAACAGGATATTACCACCTCCATGCTTTACTGGAGGAATGGTGGCATTTGGATGGTGAGATGTGTTGGGTATCTGCCAGACATATCGTTTGATGTTGAGGCCAAATAAGTAAATTTTAGTCTCATCTGCCTCAGAATCTTCAAGGTCGTGACTGAATGTGGCCTTTCTCGAAGAGTGGCTTTTTTTCTTGCAACTCTCCTATTCAAGCCGCATTTGTGGAGAATTTATGATATTGTTGTCACATGCACACAATGACCACTCTTTGTCATAAATTCCTGCAGCTGTCGGCGCCTATAGCCTTGTGGGCAGTGCCTCGACATGTAGCGTTGTTGTGCTTCGGGCGTCCCGTGTTCAAGTCCTGGCTCGTGGACCTTTCCCGATCTCGTCCCCCCTCTCTCTCTCCAACTTTGTTTCCTGTCTAACTACTGTTCTATCAAATAAAAGGCATAAAAAATAAAAAATAAATAAATAAATTCCTGCAGCTGCTTCAGAGTTGCTGTAGGCCTCTTGGTAGCCTCTCTGACCAGTTTCCTCCTGACTCTTTCATCCAGTTTGGAGTGACGTCCTGATCCAGGGAGGGTCTGTGTTGTACCAAATACCTTCCACTTCTTATAGACTTCTTAATAATAGACCAGCTTAAACCAGCTCAAATCAGCTGCCATGGTTCATACCTAACAAGCATATGCTGATTTTTTCAACAGGGATGTTGGTGTTATATCTTTCAGTTGGATGTTATAAGTTGCACTGAGTAAATACAGCTGGATAAAACAAAAACTGTGTCCATCTTCTTTTTAGGCTGCAAAGCAACTAAATGTGATTATTTTAAAGGGGGTGATTCTTTTCTAAAACCACTCTATATATAATTAAAATCTTTGATATATGCAATTTCCTTGGTGAAAGTTCATCTTGGTTCGATTTGGCAAGTGACTACATAATCACTTCTAAATGGTCAGCCACACCTCTTCCTGTATCAGCTGTCAATCACGCAGACAGCATGTCTGCTTCCAGAGCTCAGGTGCCTTGTGGACTGCTGTTGTCAAGCGCAAGCATCAGAGCACTCGGAAATGTGAGAGTCTCTGGCGGCCGACAGGAGGCCACTTTAGGAGATGCTATCTCGAGGACCCAAACACCCGACACACTCACTAGCGCACAGACACACACCTTTGTACAGACACTGACACATTTGCACCTATGCACACACACATAATGCTCTTGGGCGTACCTGGATGATTCAGCTTAAGTTTTAGAGGTTTGGGCATTAATTGCATACTCGAACATAAGACCAGAACTTGAATATAGTATGTTAGCCACGGTTTCTTTCAGATTGTTAACCCTTAATGTAATGGAGATTGCCCTGTGTTTTGAGGGAATTAGATATCAAAATAAAAAATAAATTATTATTAAAGGTATTATAATGAAAGTTAAAAATTGTTATAGGCTATATATATATAGTGTTTGTAATATATCCGTTTCACGTGAAAACATTATGTGACTCGTGAAACTCAAAACCATCATTTATTCTACAGTTAAAGGTGCCATCATTCAATACTATTGTACAGAGGCATCCATAACCCGCTGTAGTCATTGATACCCCTAAACCTGTACATATGGCATGTTTGTGTTGTGGCCTCTTTGATCAGGCCTTGGTTTTAATGGATTTTTCTCCTCCTTTTGGCCATGGGACCAGAGAGGGCAGGGATATAAAGTGGAGGGGTGGAAGGTCATTTGAACCTTGTGGTTTTGGAGCAAAGTGCAGGACGACAGAAGGTGTTCTCCTTGTATTGAGACATCACTCTCTCACAGAGACAGGAAGTCTACTCTCCCCCCTCCTTACAGATATACGCATCTCTAGACCATTAACAGATCCCATGCGTTAATGGGCAGTATTGTAGCAATAGATGCATGGAGTTAGGTATCCAATACTGAAATCACAGTGATTAGCTTGCCACCTCAGAACCAAATCAGACTCCCTCCTTGGTTGAAAAAAAAAAGGCTTTAATGAAGTGGACGGCATCACTGTACTTTGGCACTTTGGCCCTAAAGGCCCAAAGTGTTTGGTTACTTCAGAACCTTATGTGGAGAAATACTAATGTGTTAATGAGACTGACAGTATTGGTGTAGAAGTTAATATTGGCCAAGATTAAAAGTTTAATAAAGTTTTGACTTTTTTTTTAGTAATTGTGAAAATACTAACCTTGACATTTTTAGATTTGAAAGTTCTTTGTCTAATGCATCAATAAAAGTAAAATCCGCAGTGGTCAACCAGTATGACTGTTTCCATAGTGCCTTATTCAAAACCACATTTTGATTATGTGGTTACATCATTGATACAAAGCGTTCAACCCATTAATGCTTGAGATATTAAGACCTATATAAAGATTGTAGTATTAAACACTTTTCCAGGTGCGTGAAATGGTTGCATACTGTAAAAGAAATACTATGCCACATTATCCAGCAAGTTGTAGAAAGCTTCCAAAGTTTTGTCTACTTGTATTACAGTTGTTTTTAAAATATTTATTGTCTCCAAAAATATATTCAGAGGGTAAAGGGTATTGAGCCTTAAGTAACTTTAATTTTCCATAGGTTGAAATCCATAACAAACTATTTCAGTGACAGGAAACCATTGAAAAACATTTAAAAAATCATCCCAAGATCTGAGCAAGGTTTAAAAATACTCATGTCGTTAGAGAATTTTATGTTACCTGTATTCAGCGCTCTGGCTTATAGCTTAGATAAAGCAACAGTCGAGACGTTTTATTTTTTCTTACATGTTTAATGTTAAAGTCGATTTGAATGTGTTGTTTGTCGTTTAAAATTTTCTAGAATTAATTTTTGAAGTGACATCTCTGTTTCACTATAGCTATATGACTGAACTGTTAGCTAATCGCTGCAGTCGAGAGTAGTAAAAAGTGTAAAAAGAGATGATCATAACGTTTTAGCTTGTTTACAAACAACTTATTTTACACTAGAAGGCTCGTCGAAAATTAAACACTTAACCTTAAGGTAATCCCTCTTCGTTATCCTCGGGCAAATAACGTCAGTCAACATTATTCCTTTTTGGAAAAACAATTATCAAGCTTTATAAAACTTTTAATAATTACGTGTCTTACTTAGTTAATAACTTATTAGTTGCTACCACTGCGAGAGATAAAGAATAGCAAGACATCGTTTGCCACGTCTTCAGCGGCTGAAAGAATTAAATTAGGTCAAGAGTCTGTGAATAACAGAGCTGAAGAGCAGGACCCAAATGACAACAGACACCTTCTTAAGTTTCATACTTTCAGTGGAAACTGTACCTTGGCCTAACATGACCTCATAAAAAACAAGAATTAATAATGATATAAAAGAATGAAATAAAGAATGTGTTAAGAATGAACTAAAGAATGTAACTGTTGTAATGACAAAATCATGTTCTTTTCAGAGTAAAGGCTAACGTCTAGATTCTAACATCTAACGTTTAAACTATATATAAACTACTCACTCATACACGCAAATTATTTAGATTGTTTAGGACACAAATAAAAAATTCTAGAAAAAAAAAAAAATAAAAGTATTGCTGTTGAGCTCTCACAACCACGTAAATTAATCTCAGCTATTCGTTTTAAAATGTATTGATGAACACTGAGTAAAGTGTACTCCTATGACGTGTAACACTTGAAGTAGGCTCCATAAAGCACTAACTGCGTGTAAAAATGCACTTTGTAGAGCTTTGTAATGCCTATTTGCACTGACGTTTATTGATACTTTAGTTCGCTGTTAGGCAATACATTTCCGCGTTTGTACTTTTTTACAGAGTTAGAGGATAAATCCTCAGGTGAAATAAGCCGCCCGTTGGGGTCTGTAACCCTGAGACTTAGTCCGAGTATAGGCTTGGTCATCGGAATTTACTTTGTTTTCCGGTGAGATTTTGTTGGCTTGCCATAGATAATTCTTCAAGATCATGCGACTCTAACATTTTTAATGAGACTCACGTGTTTAATAAACACCCGTGAGTCTGACCTAGTTTGCAATGATATTTAGGCTATAACTGATTCAATAGCCTATCAAAACTACAACAACTATAGCCTATATAACGTTCTTAAATGGATAAAAAGTTACTAATACGAAAAAGCCAGGACACAAAAGTTTTCTTTTGAAGCAAGTGTAAAACAGAAAATTTAATGACACTCGATAAAAGATGTAAATACTGGTAGTATAGCCTACTTAACTGGCCAGGTTATACTGAAAACGATAAAAAACTAAAAGGATTAAACATACACACATGCGTTAAATGTAAAATAACCAATACGTTCTCTTAAATACGTTTTAATTGCTCATTTTGGAATTAGAGGGCCATTTAAAATACAAAGGCATGCATCAATAATCTATCTCTGGCGGAGATGTAATAATAATAATAATAATAAAAATGTAAACAGTAAAATATTTGTGTTATAATTTCCTGTCATGTGAAGACAGGGTGACTGGCACTAGCATTTCTGCCAGTATATGTGATGCACTGAAATCGGGGTATAATATGCTAGGTGTTATTATTTTTATAAAATTTGGTACAGCATACAATAAATAAAATAGGCTTTTGCATAGACATACAAGCCAGCTTCTTTACTGACCGATAGCTGAACAATGTTCTCAGCAAAACACACAAAAAGGCCGATAATGTTTGTTATCAAAATTTAAGTTGGGCCGTGTTGTCGGTTTTGTTAGAGCTATACTGTGTCCCCTGTGCAAGGGTCTTTTCTAAGTCATATCTCATCTCATATCTCCATCAAACAGGCTGAAATACTTGCTGGTATTTGAGAAATAAAAGTAAGGCGCGCTACCTCCAGGATACACGACTGGTAGAGGCATTGGAAGCATGCACCTTCCGAGCAGATTATTCTCTTTATATAAAGCGGGGAGCGGTACCGTCTTTCCAATATCACTGAAATCGCTAGTCGGTCCCTCCAGTTCAGTAGACAGTTGTCTTTTTAATTTATTCCGTCGATTCTGAAACCAGATTTTGACTTGAGTCTCGGTGAGCTGCAAAGAGTTCGCCAGGCACGCGCGCTCCGCGCTGCTCAGATAGCGTTTCATGTCAAACGTAGATTCCAGTTGGAAGATCTGTCTTTTTGAAAATATAGTGCGCGTTTTCTTTTTCGTCATCAGTTTATTCTTCTTGCCGTTGTTCTTTTGTTGCCTGTCATCGCAGCTGTCCGTGCTCTCGCTACGCGTGTCGACGGGTTTGAGCGCATCCACGGTTCCATCTCCCTCTCTGTTGACTTTATCTGAAAGCCAGGCAGATGCTATTAATATTCGTTCAAACATTACAGTACTACTAATAACACATTATAGCTGTTTTGTGTCAAAATGAAAAACAATGTTCTTACCAATGGTGTGCAATCCTGCATCTGACTCTTCTTTGCATTGATCCTCGCTGCCTCCGGGATGATGCAGACAGCCATCCCGACACACTACAAGAGATGTCTTTGAATGACAGCTATCAAAGTTTCTGCTACTCGACTTGGAGTTGAGGATGTTGTCAATGGTAAACTTCAAAGAAGCGGGTCGACATGACGCCTCCTCCTTACTCATATTCTCCGTTAGATGCGGGGTCCTTGTTGTCAGTGTCTCCTTTTTGCCGTTTCATAAACTAATGTCTCAGTTCTCCGAGCACCATTGCTCCACGACATGCAGTGCTGCTGCGTTTGCCTAGACTGTTAGTCCACTGACCGGAAGAGCACGATTCCCCATCGTTTATTGGTCATGAGAATCAGACAGCGCGGCGGCCAATGGCAGAGGGGGGTGGGAGCTAGAGCTCAGACCTATCCAGACATCTGGTACACATATTTCAATATATGCACTACACTGCTTACTATTTTTTTAATGAGAGCTCTTAAGAAAAGGAAAGAGTAAGAGGCCTATTTTGCGGCCTTCTCCAGCTCGTTTGATGATGCTTGTGGGGTGTCAATTCCAGAAGAAAGGGAGGTCAATGTAGCTTAGGCTTTGACTTTTTCAGAGTTCCCAATTAAGTTAATTATAGCAACTTCGTCGTTAAAATAATGATTTTGCTTCTTGCACTTCATGTGAGATAATTCCGAATGTTGAAAAATGTGTACTCTGGTTATTTACCAAAGTTTCACAGTCTTTTGCATTTAGTATTTCAATAACATTTTTATTTTCTGGCAAGGCAGTGTTTGTGTCAGAAACAGCTGTATGATTATTTTGAACTATCTTAGCCGTACAATGACTAGTCTATTACAAAAATGAAAGACATTGACTTAAGTGATTTTCTAGTTATTTTAAGTCGTTATTTCTGGGGCATTTAATAATTTAGCTAATTGTTGAACATTGAAAGCATACATGGATGGTAATGTTGTAATAAATATTATTTTACTGAACCCTTAGTCCGTAGCCACAATTAAGATTTCATTTAAGCATCCAGGACATGCAAATGGACCCTGAAATACATCTGAACATCTTGTATGACTTAATGTAATAAAATAATGTTGTCCTAAAATTGCTAAATCATACTTTCATATCATTATTCAGTTGTCAAATTGGCAAGTGAATATTTTATTGCCCGGTAGTCGCGGGCCTGCTTTGTAGTGAGTATGGGATTTATTTGTGAACCTGTATATGTATACAGTTGATATTTAAGCTTTATTCGTTTAAATTAGGCCTATATTATTTTGTGTAAATTGTACATATCTAATTCAACAGAGTGTTTGAATTTAGTATCGCGTTTTCTGTTGTATTCTGGCAATAACGGACTGCTGATAAGAGGGCCTTTTTTAACCACACCTTTTTCTTTGTGAATAATGGTGCTGCACTGATTTACTGCTCTGAAATTAAATCATATTTTTCAAAGGCAATACCCCAAGAAGGCCTAATCGAGATAATCTGGACACCTGTGGAAATATATTTTGCATGGTACATATAAATGAATATTGGTTTTCCGCTGTCCAGTAAAGTCTTGACGTCTTCTAAGCTCATAGAAGTAGAACTCATTTACAGGAAAATCATACTTGCTTTAACGTGATTCGTTTATTTAAATTTACAATGTGAAAAAGTGACAAAACTTACAAATCGGTGTTTCTGAATAAAAATATATGTTTGCACAAAGCAAGTGTTGCCCTTATATTGGTGAGGGCCCCCATGCACAGAAGACTATATATCATAGAAAGGTAACAGTGACAATTAACACAAACTTGTCATTTTTCTTGTGATCCTGTAATAGGTGTTTTCTTTTCTTTGGATGCAGGAGACATCAGTACTACATTTTCCAGCAGGATATGTATAAATCTGTTATTGCACCATTCAGAAACATTATTGATAATTGTCATTGGGCCACTATTGTCAATATACATCGGACAATAGATCAGACAAGGCCTGTCATTTGCGAAGTCATTAAATTCATTGAATGAGCAAAGGGCGATAATGGATAGTTCACTGAATTTGAGAAGCCCATGATTGGTGGCGAGACTTGAGACACGTTAAAACTGAGAGTCGACATGGGTGTCGTTTTATCGTGGTACAAGATGGGCACCCGTACAATCCGTTGGGAGCTGTGGTTAAAACTAACAGCCTCTAAATCCGCGGTCAGTTGTCTTTTCCATTTGTTTCTGCGGTTCTGGAACCAGATTTTCACCTGCGTCTCGGTCAGGTGCAGTGAGGCCGCGAGGCCAGCGCGCTCAGAACTGCTAAGGTATCTCTTCATGTCGAAAGTGGATTCTAGCTGGAAGACTTGGCTTCTACTGAACACAGTTCGGGTCTTTTTCTTCCGGGCCGAGCCTGCCTCGGAAGTGTCGGGACCAGAACGCTCGTCGAAAAGCTGTCGAGCGTCCTCACCCTCGCTCGTTTTTCGGTCCACTGCTCCATCAAGAAGCTCAGAGGCCACTGGGGTGTCCCTGTCGCTTCGGCAATGTTTACTGGAATGGCGAGTTTCTTCTTTTGGACCTGCTAAAAGTAATGATTAAAGGAACGTATTAGTGTTTAAGAAATGCATGTTATAATACTGTAATTGATCAGACGGATGTTCCCAAAGTGAAATAAAAATCTGCTCTCTAGCTCGTAATCAGAGAGTTCCCTTAAGTGCAATAGGCTATTGTGTGAACGCAGCCAACTCTCTTCCTGTGGCTTTCACAGCTTTACAGAGCTAACGAATCAGACAAACCAATTGCACCGTTAAGCCTTTAAAGAGTTTGGGAAGTCTTTCATTGTGACTCGGCTGCTCCGCACTTTCCAGTTGCTTTTGTTGGTTTTACTTAATGAGGCTTAAAACTAATGTGGACCTGCCAGTAGCATAATTGGTGCTGTACACTAACACGGAAAATAATTATTCAGTTGTGAACTAATAATGAGCAAGTCAGCCTGTTCCATCAAGAAAAAAGCATAGTCCATTTGAGCTTGTGTTCTCATTTAAACTAAATCTTTAATTTAGATACCACTGTTCAGGTTAAGAAATCTCTATATTATTTTGACTTACGATTTTTGACTTAATTATGAGGAGTTTTGAACAATATCCCGCAACTTACTCTCTGAGGTTTCCCGTCCATACCAGTCCAGGGGTGATTGTGCGCTCCGACACATCTCTGTCTTGAAGCCTGTGCTGGATGCTTGACTGCACATTTCTTTGCGATGCGCTTTAGTGCTGGCCTTAAGAACCATCTCTCGCCCCATGCCATCGTTATCCTTTAAAGGACGGACGGACTTTTCTGTCCTACAAGAGCCAAGTAAATTCTCGATAAAAAACGACGAGCCCCTGGATGTGGTGGAAGTACGCTGTTGTTGGCTTTTGTCATGCATTTCTCGTACAAATATAGGCTATCAGTTACAGCAATAACCGGGTGATGCGCGAATTCTAAGCAAAAGGCATCTATTCCTTCCTCGCCGAATAATATCCTCGCTCAGCCATTGCTCCAGCATTAAATCCTTATTGCGTCCACGGCGCCAGTCCAGAGAGAAGCGGGGCTGTAATAAAGAAAAATCCAAGTCAAGTAAAATGCTTAACAAGCGGAGGGCATTCTGCTATTGGACGAGCACAATAGCAAATGGGATTATTTGTAAAAGGGTATTACCGGCTCCAATTCGACTTCGCTTTTGATCGTGCCTCAGTGTCGGTGGAACCCCTGTCACAGAGGGCTTTATTTGGGTAAATTAGGGAGGAAATCAAAATACAGATAGTGGATCATCGCATCGCGTCAGCCGGGGATCTCGTAGAATCGGATGCTGCTCCGTCTATTGGTCGGATCGGTCGCTACATCACAGCGACGTTACAGCAAACGCCACTGTTTGGCAACGAGACAGCCTTCTTCGGGGCATCCCAGGATATGTTGTGCATTTAAATATGTCAAATAATATGTTTACACCACAGCTAAAACATTCGGGATTTTTTTGGGTAGGTCTACTCGTTAGGATCTTTAAAACACTAAGCTTTATCAAGCTTATTAGATCGCCTACGTTTACTGACTCATGAAATTCATTTTAAAATATATGTAGGCCTATATAATTTTTTTTTTCGAGCGTTAACAGTAAATTGCAATAAACTTGTTCCTGGCCCTGACAGCACACTAATTGGACAAATACATTGTTCCATTTGGTTTTTCTGTTTAAATCGGAGACATGTGGTTCCCTGGATATTTATTTGAGAGCATATGGCATTTTTAAGCACTTGTCTTCATAGAAATAGAAAAACAGAACTTATCAACAGTTTGAAATAATGTAGATTGTTAAAAAAGTTGATTATTACAAAAATATGTTAGGACCCCAAGCTGGCACGAAATAGTAAAGTCGATGTCTTTTGGCCTGTTAGGCGCTATAAAGCATGAAAACAATGTAATGGCTAATTCTTTTTCTTTAAAATTGTAAATGGATAGCTGTTACCTGATTCTTAAAAATGAGCCTAATTTCTTTGGTGTAACGTGATATTTGTCTTGCTTCAGTTATTAAATAGTACATTTATCTTAAAGGTAATTTTAAAAACCATGTGATTTTATCATGACAAATATTTATAAGTTACTTGACTAAACATTTTACAACATAGTTTGTGAATATCAAAACCTAAATTATAGCCTACTTCATAAAAATAAAATAATTATGAACTTTATAAACTATAAAGTGTATTTTAATTTTGTTTGTTATTGGTTCTATTTTATTTAAACTATCTGTGATTTGACGTCTGTGATCGTTACAGTTTCTAACTTATTTCAGTAATGATTTAGCGAGTACACATCCTAATCCTCTTCCGTACTTTTTAATGAAGAAATAGCGAGAAATTGAGAACTTTGTTAATCCTGTAATTTTAAATGTTATAAGTTAACACTGGGGAGAAGCATAAAACACATTCAAATACACACAATTCTATATATACATATATAAAAAAAAAAAAAAAGCAAAGTGCAATGGTGAAATTCGATTCCAGCACTTTGAAAGTGAGATTATATGGACTTTTCCTTGATGTTTATGACATTTTTTTCCTACTGTCTTTTTCAGCGACCTGTTAAATTAATTTTATAATAATTAATTTTATAATAATTATTTGACATTATTATTGGGGTGGACTTCATATAGTTGCATATTTATTTTAGGAGTTTTTTTCTTTGTTATTTGTTAGTTTTTTCTATTTTCTTTTAATAAAGACATTGCATACATGAAGGTGAAAGGTAATACCACTACTACTACTACTACTACTAATAATAATAATAATAATAAGAAGAACAATAATATGTAATGATATAAAAGACACTACAAGCACAAAAATAGGGCAAAAGATGGCAGCTCATTGCCTGTTATGTTATATACTTGTTAATATTATACATGACAATTAAAGTTAATTTCGTCTGATGGAAAAAAAGTATGATAAAAATTATGTACACATGTATTTTAAGATTTTCGTTTACATGGAAACGTAAGAAGCTTGACATTAGGATTTTTTAGTACCTTAAACATATTGTTGAAGCGCTAAATGTTCATTTTTTTACGTCACTGCTAATTATTATGGGTTTATAAAACAGATTTTCGAAATTGCTTTTTAAAGTACTGGGTTGTATTTTCCCAAAATGAACAAGTTTAGAAGAATCTAACTTTATATATATTTAAGGGTGCTAGTTATAAACATTTTTGTCAACGGAGTGGCGAATATTCCTGCTTCTCTTTCACAAACGAACATACAATAGATAAATAAAAAGTTGTTGTATTCGTTAACAGTTTATATTCGTTGTGAAATATAAATTTTAGCAAAAAACTAGTCGAGTAAATACTAGTCTTTTTTATTTTTTAAATTATGATTATTAACACACACACACACACACACACACACACACACACACACAACCTGCCAAGCAACTAAGCAAAGCAATATCAAAGGTACTTACTGTAATTAAATGGGTTTGAAAATTCACATTGTGAAACTTATGGTGAAATGATGTCTAGTGTGTTTTTTGCAGACAGTGATGCCTGTTTGCCTTTTAAACCATGGACAAAAAAACTAACCCGCTCACTGAGGTTTTGATGTATTGACTGTGGTTCACTTTTTACATTTCTTCTTTTCCTTTCTTTTGCTTCTTCTTTACCTTGTGAGTGAGAGGCAGAGATTATTTAGCTCATATTACTGTGTGTACTTCGGCACTCTCTCTGATATAGCACCAAGTACGACCCCCTGTATGTGAGGGCAGACAGCCCCTGGCCTCATGGGCATGTAACCCCACTGATCCTTATCCAGACTGGCATGGCCTTTTCACACTGGTGACCAGTATTGAGACCTTTAATGCTCTCCTCTCCCTCTCTTTTTTCCTCTCTCTTTTACTTTTTTCTCTCAATACACATTATCTTTCTTCCATTTATTTAACTATCCTTTGCCCTCGTTGTCATTCACTCTATGTAACATTTCTTTCCCATCACATGAACTCATCCCTCCCCCATTTGTCCTCATGTTCACATGATATTCTCCTAATAAGCATGAAAATATTTGTTTTAGCACATTGTGTAGCTATGTTTCCTGCCTAGAATGGGGCACGAAAGGAAATCAGGCCAACGAAATTGTAATCAAACAAAAGGTATGGTTTTCCAATGTGCCTTCATCTCAGCCTCTGTTTGTTAAGCTTCTTGTGTATTTTCCTCTGGGCATGTTGTGATGGTTCAGTCTAAGCTCTCTTCAGGGCCATACAGTACTTTATGAATCGAGAGTATTAAAAGGCTAAAAGACAGATTAGCATATGACACAGTTTATCAGGATTCTCCATCCAACCTGTCACCCAGTTGCATCTTGGAACAGAAACTAAAGGTACTTTATCACTATATAATCTTCTAGTAATCCAGTCTAGCTATCACTATGACTATAATGCTTCCACGGCCGGGTCATTTCTACAAGATTTTATGTTTCCCATGAAACAATACTGCATATTTTGCATAAAATGTGACATAAAATGCAACTTTAATGCCACATTGTTCCCATGTATGCTTACAAGTGTAGCCCAATTAATACGATTAGTATAAGAAATAAAAATATAGGGAAAAAAAAGATAGAAAAAAACAACTTTTTTAAGCACTTGACAAATTCCCATGTCCCCAATCATGTTTCAAATTCACATCGAAGTAAATGTTACATTTATATTTCTAATTTTTCATTATTAGTATATACATTTACTTATTTTCTTTGACAAAATGCCATTTTTTTAATGCATTTTTTAAAATGTAAAACCATTCAATTAGTTTATGTCTCTGAAACTCCAGTTTGCCCTGTTACATTGGCATATCTAAATCATGTGACTTGCTAGAAAATGAAGTCATTTCTTTGGAAGGAAAGCAACTCCAAGAACAATCTTTAGAGAATCTTTTCTCTCTTTTTCTTATTTTTAAAAGACTTATCTAATAGCGTAAAACATAACGTCCATCCTATTTTGTCCATTTGTTGGACCCCCCCAACAAACCTGCTCAATCCAGAATCCATGAAATATAGGAATGACCTGGCCTCTGCTTTCTGCTCTGTCCACTAATGCAAGTATCAGTCTTGTATCGGTGTTGCATGTCCACAGGTCAAACTTTGGCAGCTGAAAACTCTAGTATGCTTTACATCTGTTTTGGCTTTGAAGGGGTTGCATATGGGGTGACTATGAAGCCCCATCTATTGGTGGGGTTACAGTAATGCAGGTAAAAGATGTGTACTTGTGGTTTATCTCACTCCTTTCCCTGGACATTGTCATGGGCACATTAGCAGAAGAGCACATTCACACATATCTTCATATATGAATATACTCTATAATGCAAAGTTTGCATTTCAGACATCCCTCATGAGCAGAAAATCAAAGAGAGGACAAGTATGCTAAAAGAATGCAGAACCATCCAGACGTTTATGTTACTCTGCTTACTAGTGCGTAACGCACCCTAGGCTGTTGGAGGCTCTTGAGTAGGCTATCTTAGTTTAACATGAGGTGTGTGTGTGTAGGTTCACTGGCAATAAATAATAAAACCTCTGTGATAAAACGTGTACTGGCTCCTGTTGGTAGAATTAACTGTGTTTAGTGTTCCAGCACAGACATTGAGAAGTCGGGGCAAGAGAATAAGGCAGTCTTCAACTGAACATAACTTTCTGTCTGTATTTTATACACAACTAGAGTATTATTACCAATCATCAGCGAGGAATGGCACCAAATCCACCTCAAAGCTATGTTGGCTACAGTAGCATCTATAAAGTTTGTTCAGTGTTTGAGACTCAGATTAGGTCTTTTTATCATTTATCATTCAACGACAAATAAGACTGTTCACAATATGAAAACTATATAAAACTAGTTTAAAACATATGCCAAGTTCTTAGAAATGTACTTTTTCTGTTCATTTTGGTTTCTTATTTTGGAAAACTTGTATACCCGTTTTATGCCAGTTTATTATTGTTAAGTTTATTATGTTTTAGTTTTAATTACTGAATTTTGAGGGACATTTTCCACTGCGAATTAACCTTGTCATCCAATTATTTGTCATTTAAAAATACATACTGTCCTCCTTAAATAGACACATACGGTACTGTAGGGGTATAATATTATGATATAATATTTTATAAGTAATATAAAATATAATATATAAAATATATAATTTTATAAAGTACAAATTTATGATATAATAATTTATAAGTAATGTTTATAAATAATGTTTTTTTCTGTATATCTCTGCATATTTTATTGCATTATATGACTGAGCATATCACATGACTTTATTTTTTATTTTTTCTAAGAATTAATAATAAAAGATTAAGCCAGATTCCTTAAGTGCTTGTTTTTCTTAATTAGGATATCAATGTATCACTATGTTGACTATTATGCCCCTCAAAAGATATCAAATTAAAATTTGAAATTAGAAACATGTTTATCATAGAGGAGGTTTATTCAAATCATTGTATATATGAATAAACATCATGTCACTGACCCTTGTAATAAACAAGCAAACAAACAAAAAAGCACGAATAAGTTCTCAAATACATTTACAAAAAGTGCATCAATGGCTATCTTCAACTTCTCCTTTGTAGAATATAAACCTAAGAAATATTGAAACCAGACAAGAGATTCTACACAGCAAGGGACTCTTTTTGATAGACTTGTTAATAAATTGCATTGTTTTTACAAAGATTTAAAGATTAGTTTTAATCAGAAGTATGAGCTAAGTTCAGGATAGCTTCTCTGTTGTTGCCGTTATGTTGGTGTGTATGCTTGGCTGAACCGATGGATGGCATGCATGATGTTTGTTTACAGGCTAAAGTTCAGTCAGTCATGACTTTTGTATGATCGTTAAGGACTGTTTACTGTTTCCTATAAAAGACAGTAGCCAGATTCAGGCTCACCCTGCTATGCTTCTGTTGCGGGGACCCTTCATTTGACCCATTAAACTCCGCATTGACATCAGACACATTTAAGGTCCAGGCATCTGCTGTCACTCTTTAGTGGTGCAGTCAGGCCGAACGCCCTCGTGGTCTCTGCGGTCTGAACCTAGATTGAGTCGTCACCGTGAAATTGGACTTGATATATGGGCGGAGGCACAGCTGAAGTTTTGCTGCAGTCTATGTTGACTTGCCTCTGTATCTAATAAAGCATCAGTTTACAATTTTCTCAAACAGAAGCCTAATGAAGAACCTGGTCAAAAAAGCGGCATATTTCAGTATTTGTATTAAAGGACACATATAACAGAATTTGATCATATGACATCTTTGATGACATCAGAATTCTTCTCAGATGGATTTAGTTAGTTGAGTAATTTTAAAACATTTGTGTATGTGTGTGTGTGTGTGTGTGTGTGTGTGTGTGTGTGTATAAATGTGTGTGTGTGTGTGTGTGTGTGTGTGTGTGTGTGTGTGTGTGTGTGTGTGTGTGTGTGTGTGTGTGTGTGTGTGTGTGTGTGTGTGTGTGTGTGTGTGTGTGTGTGTGTGTGTGTGTGTGTGTGTGTGTGTGTGTGTGTGTGTGTGTGTGTGTGTATAAACTAATTTTAATGCAAATAAATGGAGACATAGGATCATTACATTACAACACAACACACATTATGCATTACAACACAAATGATCAAACTGTATAAACTAATTTTAATGCAAATAAATGGAGACATAGGATCATTACATTACAACACAACACACATTATGCATTACAACACAAATGATCAAACTAAATTGTATTTAAATTGTATTTAAAACAGCTGTATGAACTGACTTTATACATCCTCTAAAATTCTCTAAAAATCAGTTTTGATTTTTATAGTGGTTGTTATAGTTTCTGTAGATTTTGTATATTTGTTCAATTGAACAAACTGTTTCTACCAATTTACTACACTTTCTGCTAGATAAATATTTTATAGAAGAGTAACATAGTAGTAATAACATAATAACATAGTCAGTGCATGATTTTCCTAATTCTTTCAGCTTGGCCTAAAACGTCAGTTTATCTTCTTTATCAGCTGGAGGTTTTTAATGAAGAATGTCTGTTTGTTTAACCTCTTCATGCTACATTGCCCCCTGTCAACCCCAGCTTGTCATGCTGCCACAAAGAGGTGAAAATGTGAGTTTATTTAATGCAGTTCAGATCAAACTAAAAATTCCACTGTTTAAAGTCTCAACCGCAGAAAGGTGAGTATAAAAATCAAAAATGGAAATGGAAAAAAATCATTAAATTTGAACTGTGTAGCCTGGCAGTGGTTATTTTATTGTCTAAAGTATGAATAATTTGACAAAGCTAGCAGTTAGAATTTATAGTTTGTTTTTTGTTGTTGTTGTTTGTTTTTCAATTTTATATATCAGCAATGTGCCCTCGGCTAGGTTTACATTTTATTTCAGAACTGCTGTGTGTTGACAAGTGTTGACAATAAGAAATGTAAGTTAATGCAAAAGAAAACATCTTTCTTTTCTCATATGATGCAGATCCACATGTGAACACGAATACTCCTAAGAAATATTTTTTAAAACAACAGAGTATTTCATCTAAACCACATGTACAATCAATGCCTTTTGATGTTAAATATTAATATGGAGACTTCACATGGATTGTTACCAGAGTGCTTTAAGATTGACTTTGCGCATGTGTTGTCATTTTTCATGTCTGATTTATCATCCCAAGCCCAGGTTCTGATTTCTGAGTTCATCTCCTTGACTGAGTTTATTTAATCTGACAATTAACTGGTTGTTGCGTGGGGAGATGCAGTGCACGCTTTACTGAACTGCTGCTGGATGAAGGGATCGCGTGAGAAAGAAAAAGAAGGAGAAAGAGGACACAAAGAATGTGCAGTGTAAAGCAAAGACGCAAGGTCATACCTGCAGCTCTTATGGTTGATTAGCTTATAGCTGTTTACTTCTCACTTTGTCATTCTCGTGAGCACATGACACCGTGTGAACAGACAAGTTTTTCCTTGACAGGTTATTGTGCTGTGATTTTGAAGTTCTTTTAAACATGCCTAAGGAGGCTATGAACAGTTGGATTGGTTGGTCACATCACCACTGGCTTTGAAGTTTCCAAGACCAAGGCCATCTGTATTGACTAATATGTAACATCTTTTTTGAGAAGAAAAGGGGGAGCTCTTAGATGTCAGGAGTGATCCTCTTTCAGTCATCAAGTCTAAAACTAATGGGCAACTTTATTCAAAAAGACAGAAGAACCGACATTACCTCACTGTATTAGGGGGCCTGATGGTGAATCAGTATAGTATATAAAGAGTAACCAAGTCATCACTCCATCTCTGCTTCTTGAGGATGGATTGCTCATGCCTGGCCAGCCTAACTGTGGTAATTGGTGAGCCTGTTTGGGGAGTGGTGATTAAAGATGGATGTGGGGAGTGGAGGCAGGACTGGGTTAACAGAAAGCGACAGGAAAGATGAAAGGCGGTGGTATTAATGCGTTGCCCAGAGGAGAGGAGCCCAGCCTGGAGATGCTTATTTTTCACTCTGTTTGTCACGCAAGTTTCCTGCCCCGCCCAGTTCGGCCACTGATAGGCCACTCCCCTCTCGCTCTTTTTCTTTCTGTATCTCCTCATACAGTCTCATACAGACTTAAAGGGTTAGTTCACCCAAAATTAGCCCATAAATTACTCACCCTCAAGTCATCCTAGATGTATATGACTTTCTTCTTTCAGACAAATCCAGTCGGAATTATATTAAAAATTGTCTTTGATCTTTCAAGCTGTTTCATGGCACTCAGCGGGTGTTGCATGCATCAGTCCAAAAGAAGTTAAATAAAAAGCGCCCATCCATAAAAAAAAAAGTGTCTCACACGGCTCCGGGGGGTGAACAAAGGCCTCCTGTATGTATCGATGTATTTTTGTAAGAAAAATATCCATATTCAAAACGTAATAATCACTTTAATTTAGCTTGAGCCAACAGTTGTATACACGGAAGCAGCTCCGGGCTGATGACGTATGAGTTCAGCGTTGCGCATGCACCGGTGAGTCTAGTGAAAACCAACGTTTGTTAACAGGAGCAAAGGAAGCAAAGTTTCCTCACTTTAGCAAAGGAAAACCAGTCTCCTCTTGGCTTATATCGAAATCCTCCGACATTCTTCTTTACAAATCCTCGTTTAGTAATTCTAATTAGTGACCGTTGTTTTGTTTTGATCTCTCCGCGTGCGTCACTTCTGAGCGGCGCATGCGCAGATTTTGAATATGGATATTTTTCTTACAAAAATACATCGATTCGCTACAGAAGGCCTTTGTTCACCCCCCAGAGCCGTATGAGACACTTTTTTTTTATGGATGGGCGCTTTTTATTTAACTTCTTTTGGACTGATGCATGCAACACCCGCTGAGTGGCATTAAACAGCTTGAAAGATCAAAGACAATTTTTAATATACCTCCAACTGGATTCGTCTGAAAGAAGAAAGTCATATACACCTAGGATGACTTGAGGGTGAGTAATTTATGGGCTAATTTTCATTTTTGGGTGAACTAACCCTATAAGATTTCCTGTGTAATGTATAGCAAAACAAAGTTCGATTTTTATTCGAACTTATTGAAATTTAAAATATTTTAATTACATGTGTAATATGAATACTTATGTATTCTTTGTCCCTCTCAAATTATGTGCATACTTTTTAAAAAATTTTTCTCAGATATTTTTATTGATTCATTGCTGTTCATAAAGCCAGTACATGAAAATAAATGTAATATTATTTATACAAGACATTGTACGTTAATCTAATATACTTTTGGGTACTTTTTGCTACTCTTGAAATAAAATTTTATTTAACTGAAAATGTAAATTAATTTCTGTTTCCAGATCTGAATTTCTGGTAGCTTCAGGTCATAGCGTAGTGGCAATAACTGAGTAGCAGGTTGGTACTTGTCATTGATTGCTAGCTGTAGTCTTTAATCCATTCCAGATAAACTTTTTCAAACTTTTTTTTTCATTTACTTTTTAATATATACATTTTTATGTATGTAACAAGCAAAAAAATACAAATAAATAATTTGTACTTTCCTTATGCATTTTTACTTACAACAGAGATTTATAAAAATGCAGTTTCCTTGGGGGGAAAAATAGAAAAAAAGTTTTTTTTAGCCTCATCCTGGTGCTCCCTGTTCAGCCGTCATTTAGTGAGGTGTAGATCCTTTTGTAGTGATTTCCAATTCCAGTTTTATATATCAAAGTGGGGTAAGTGCTGTCATTAGTTAAACACGCCGGCGTCTCTGTTCTCTGTTCTGATTTTGAGGCTGGTGTACAGAGGTCTCCATGAGGTATGGATGTTGTCAGCTTCTATTTCCTCAGTATGACCTTTGCTGCTTGTGTGGGGTCACTGAACACTTTTATTTCCCCTGCTCACATGCAGAGTCTCTGTCTCGAATAACAGAAGACATCAGGATAAACGGGAAATACAAATCATTCATCCTGAAGACGATCACTGCAGATGATCACCTCACTCTAGGTGAATTCATTATACTTTTCTGTGCTTTTTTACCCAAAAAATAAATCAGGAATCATTTTTTTTTCCTTTTACAGGAATTAAGTGTACTGATAAATTTTTGCTGTGTCTTCAAATTTGCTTTTTACCCTTTCACAAGTGGGTACTGTAAAGTTTGGAACTTTAGATAAAGAGTTCAGAGATCTGGAACAATTAATGGTAGGTCAGTAACATTTAATGTTTGTTTTGTAGTTTTTACAGATTTTTTGATTTATCAGTTTGGAAATTTGGAAAATATTGTGATGAAATGATGATGAAAAACAATGTTTTGTTGTGCATTTTGAAAGTGTGTTAATGAGTTTTATAAGTACATTCTTCTAAGTTTATCTGAAAACTTTTGTGATTACAAATGCAGTGAGACAGAAAACTTATAGATCAATTATATTTATGAAAAAAGGTTTAATAATTTCAAAATATTTAACAAATCTAGAATGGCTATGATCTCAACTTTTAGCAGTAGTTATTTATTTATTTTCCAATAATGTGCATAGTGTAATAGTGTAACAGTAAGCATTTACAATTATAGATGATATAGATGTTTTGTGACGTTATAAAACGTTTGCTTGTTAAAGTGTTACTAGCTTTAAGTATCATTTTGTGGTTATGCAGTTTTTATGCAAATTGTGTAGACAAAAAGTATTTACAGAACCATAGTAAGAGCTAATGGTCAGTAACATTTAATGTTTGTTTTGTAGTTATTACTTTTTTGTTACAGTTTTTTTTTATCAGTTTGGAAATATTTAGCAAATGATGGTGAAAAACAATGTTTTGTTGTGCATTTTGAAAGTGTAAACAATGTTTTGTTGTAAACATTTTGAAAGTTTATCTGAAAACGTTTTGTGATTACAAATGCAGTGAGACAGAAAACTTTTTATATTTATGAAAAAAAGGTTTAATAATTTTAAAATATTCAACAAATCTAGAATGGCTATAATCTCAACTTTTAGCATTTGTTATTTATTTATTTGTTTATTTATTTATTTTCTAATAATGTACATATAGAGTAATAGTGTAACAGTAAGCATTTACAATTATAGATGATATAGATGATTTGTGACAGAAATATATTTCTATAAACCGTTTGCTTGTTAAAGTGTTACTAGCTTTAATTATAATTTTGTGTTTATGCAGTTTTTATGCATATTGTGTAGAAAAAAGTATTTACAGAACCATAGTAAGCATGGATTTGCTTTACCTTGTAATGTTCTGGTAATTGCTGTCCATTTTATGTTTTTTTGGATATGTAGTTTTTATTAACTGATGGATCATGTCTTTGTATACCATTAGAAACATAAATACTTAGATATTGAATACATTTTATATTTAAAACATATTTTACATTTATCTTTCTGTGGTATTCATATTTTTGTTATTTAATGTGAATGCATCTGAAGGACCCACAAGATTTGGGGATTTGAAAACAATACAACCATAACAATACATAAAAAAAAAAAATACTTGGATGATGACTTAAGTAAATTACACGCAATTTGAAAAATACACTGCGAATGCTCTCTGCAAATTTTTTTTTTTAAATTAGCATTATAAAAAAAAACTAAATATACAGTATGTAACATATCACTCTGAATCACAATGTGTAATTAATTATGTTTTTGTACAGTTTGAGATCCAGATACTTGGCTAGTGTTTAAAGTTTAATATCTTGTATTACAAAGCCTATTTGCTATTAACATTGAGTGGACTGCCAACCCACTCTAAACCAATTACAACACTGAACTGAATGTAGACTGTATAGTTGCATTATGTTAAATCGACCAGGAGAGGGCAGCAAAGTTCTTCCAAGCAAACGTCACGCATTTATATGTGCATTTATATATAATATGTGTAGTTAGGATACAAAAATGCTAGCTATGAAGTATGTTGACTAGTCAACTTGTCAAGTTTGGAAAGTGCGTTTTGAGAGAGTCTAGAAAAACACCCAACAAGGCACTAATACAGGTTCAGTCTGTTTCTCCGATCCTAAATCTCGTAAATCTTGAAATCCCTGCATATCATATGCAACCTAAGAGGATGGCGCTGTTGTCTAAGAAATGCTTTGAAATGACATTTCCTTGAAGACGGACCAAATTAATCACAGCGAGACAATTGTTAGATGTGACTTTGGGTTTAGCTGAAAAGATGAAACAGGGACTGTGTGAAAATAAATGTTCCTTTGCTTTTGCGTTTGGTTTAGTGCTTTGTAACACATTATTGAAATTTTGCATAGTAGGTGATTCTCTTGGTCATTTGGGCCATGGAAATACTATGTGTGTGTGTGTGTGGTTGCCTTGTCTTACATCACCTATCAATCAAATATAATTCATAAAACCTGGACACCTGGAAAGAATAGAAGAGAATCTGAGACATTAAAAAGGATATTGCCATCATTGATCAAGACATCTCAGGCAGTCTTGTCAGACAAGCTTTTATATGAGTCTGCTAATGACTTGCATAGTAAGTGTTTAATCAATCAACGCACACACTGAATAAATTATGAGGACAAAAGACATTTATTCCCAGAAAAGAAACCAAAGTTTACGAGCATGTGAAACTTGCATGTGTTTATATTGTACAGCAGTACAACATTGTTGTAAATTTGTGACCAAGAATGTGAAACCTTTTCTGAATTGTTACTGCAACCCTATGTATTTCCATGTTAGATCTGCTTAGTCCATCTCTTTTTCTGAGAGCCATTTGTAGTCATGAATGCTTGTGTAGTGCTCCACACTCATCAGAACAGACACAGAAGAAGGAAAGACTTCAGTAACCCTTATGTGTAAATGATTAAGGAGTCTTAGATGCACAAATGTGGAGTTCTCACTGCATTTACTTCTGCAGTCAGGGTTTCAGTCATGGTTAGAAAGGGTATCACTCATAGTAAGTGCACATGGCAGGACAGTGGGTGAACCTTTACCAAAGAGACCTTATCAATTTTTTATTGCATTGGGATACTAGCATGTAGAGTGCAGGACTAAATAATTTACTCATATGTCAGTGATAAACATGTTTAAAATGTCTTAGTACTAACAAAATAATTAATTACCAAAAGAAAATTGCTATACTTACAATATATACAATCAACAGTGTAGAGCAGAAAATTATTTGAAATTACGAGCCTATACTTTAAATGCTGTGCCAAAAATAGGGCACAATTAAATGCTGTAATATGAAACAAGTCTATTTTAAAATATTGACAACAAAAGCTTTTTAACCAGAGATCCAATAAATATGAACTGGTGTAGTCTGACATTTGACAGGGAACAGGAGAATAATGAAGGTGTGGAACAAAGTGTATTTTTTTTCCAGACATATTTACACAATCACTGTAGTGAGAAAGCTTTCACATGAATAGAACTGTTGCTTGTTCAAATATGTTGCTATAAAGATCTCTTTGTTTGAGAAAACCCTTCAGGAAAGTTAATTAAAACAATCATGTTTGGCTCAATTAGAATGGAATGCATAATTTGACAATGGAATTACATTTATTATACTTGAGATTGGAAATAAAAAAAAGATAAATGAATGGAATTCATATTACAATTCCTGGAAACTGGGACTGAGTTCCTTAGTTACTAACGCTTCACTTTTGCTTTTTGATTCTGGTGTTTTATTTTTCAAGTGAACATCTTTTAAAGCAAATACTCATCTCTGTAAATCCACATTTGACACAAGGGGCTCTTTAGAATTCTAAACATTCATGGATTTCAATTATTTTGTTGATTTAAATTATTTCCAAACATAAACATGCCAGCTGCCATAGAAGCCTGAAAGAGAATTGCAGTGCCTGAAGCTGAAGACAGCAGGCTCTCTCATGCTAAAAGGTTCTGTTCATTGCTGAAACTTCAACATGGAATTTTACCACTAAAGATAATATATTCTGCTGCTGGCTTGAAAGAGCAAAATCATTTTGCTTTTTAAAGATGAACAGTATATTGTAGATTCTCTCAAAAACTCTAACAAGAAACTTACAGAGGTGGGGAGACTTTTCACCTTCACATCCGTGAGTCTACAGGAATGATTTATTGGCATTTCAGCTGATGAAAGAAAATATTCAGGTGTGTGTGAAGTAATGACTTTGCTGGTCTCCATAGATAAACCTCCAAATATTTTGCAGCAGAGTTTCTTTCTTTGCTTTTTTTTTTGTCAGTTCAAAGGACCCAGTACTGTGCCTTAGTGGTGATAATGTTATCCTTAATAATCTGCTAACCAACCTTAAGACACTACAAACCAATATGTGCAGATTATCCACAGTGATGCAAAGGATTTGAATTTGTTGGATTAAAATCTTGTTATAGTGCCTCGTAAGTGTGCATGTAATTGGAATTAAATGCAATGACAGCTTCTTTAGACTAATTAAGCGAGAGTCTTATCTACATGCCTGTTAACGAAAATGCCATTCAGGATGCTGTCAACTTTTTAGAGAGAATTATGACCGACTTTCTTCTCTTCTCAGTCCACCAATTAATGTCTTGTGGGTTGAAAAGATGCATGTTTGTAAGAAACTAATCCATCATTAAAGCATTTTAAAGCCACATGCTGCCAAAGTTACTGAAAAAGATTCAGAATAGCATACTACTCTTATATCATATAAAGATATGGCAGAAAGAGTAAGGGTAGTGAGCTATTCCTATTCAGTCTGACTTCACCTTTTAACAACACTAATTACCAGAACAGGCTTTGCAGCTGTCAAGTTGTGACTAGAACAAGAAACAAAATGTCAAAATAGAAGTCCTATGCACTTTCATTTAGAACGCTTATTGTGTTTTTGTAATAAATCCATGGGTGCGTCCCAATCAGGGAGTCATCCATTTTAAGGGCTGTCTCAATTACTTGAGATGGAAATCTTTCCAGTGCTGAAACTTTCACTCCCTAAAACATCCCTCAATGCATTGTGAAAACCAGTTTAATGTTCTAACAGAAATTATCAAGCGCAATTAAATTGCATTTTAAATGTAAAATTGCATTTTAAAATGTATTTTAATTATCATTCAAAAATAATATCAGAGAGATATATTTTCGGCTGTTGTTCATATACCAGTAGTGACAATGTACAATGAGGGCGTTGTCATGTTGCAGGAAATATTCATAAGTGTCCCAAAGTTTAGTGAGCCAGTGTTTTTACCAGTGCGTGAATATGTTTACATGATATTCTGATTCACAACCTGGAGCTAGAGAGCTGATTGAGACTTACCCTATGTGTTTACTGCTGACGGGTTTCAAGCATCATTTCTTGTTTTAGTGTAGCCTTTCATATTGTATGATGTTGACTGGAAAACTGTTTAGATTGTCAAGTGATCAGTTTTTTTTTTATCCAAATTTATTTGTTTATTTTTTAATTTTTTAAGAAAAAAACTGTGTTCTTGTTAAAGTGTTAAAGTTTTAAAGGCTCTAGGAGCTTAAATCTTAAATGTGTAAGATGTTGCTGATTCTAAAACTCTGGAGTATCTTCCGATTGTGAGAGATAAAAAGTTATCTGTGAACAAGCAGCTCAATACAAATCCTGCTTCTCTAGAGTGTTACACCGAAGCAGTTATTAAAGACTTTAAAAGTTTCCTTTTTTCAGACTTGTAGGACAACATGGATAGAATATAAATCACCCTCACTGATCTCTCGCAATTCATCACAACAATTCTGGGACACTTCAGGTGGATATAACCAGTGGGTATAATCCTTTGGTTTACTTTGAGTTTTCGCCAGCTCTGTGGTCAGCTACGGTGAGCTTTAAAAATGTGTTAACCATTTTCTCCAAAGCTACATGACTTTGAGTCCATCCAAATAGACCATGTACCATAGTGTTCTTTGAATTACCATGTAAATATCATTGGAAATACCATTCAGTACCAATGTATATCAAAGAATCATTGTGAAATCATTAGATTCCTTCAATGTGCCATGGCACTACCACAGTGCTTTTTGTAAGGAAAAAAAAACCCTACTTTGTAAAAAGAAATAAATAAAGTATTTCCGCTGTATGTAGCAGGAATATGAAATTCAGAAATATTCCTACACATGCTTTTTTAAAATTATTTAAATCTTATGATAAAAATAAAACAGAAAAGCTGTTATGTTTTTGTTGAACTGTGATATTTGTATCCTCCCACAAAACAGTTTCTGTGTCACTTCTATGCCAAGGAGCCCAATCTTAAAACCCCTTGACTTTCAGAGAGTTTTAAGATGAGTGTGTGTGTGTGTGTGTATTCTTCTGCAGTGGGATGGTGTGACCCCATAATGCATGTTGTTGTGGAGGAGAATGAGCAGCTGAGAACTCTATGGGCCCTATTTTAATGATCTAAGCGCAAGGTCTAAAGCGCACGGCGCAGGTGCACTTAAGCCGGGTTCACACTACAGGATTTTTGGCTGGATTTTGCTGTCGCAGACATATTTCCACAGTCTGCGACAAAACCCCTGGATCGTGACCAAATCGGTGCTCGTTGCGGTCGCCGAAGCTCGTTAAGTATGAGCAGGTAAGCAACGTGATCCGAACCTGTCTCGAGCTATTACAGACGCTATGATATTTTCAAACCTGTTTGATATTATCGCCATGCGATCTCGTAATGTGAGCGACACAATGACAAGGTAGAACTAATCTAGCCAATCACAGTGCAGATGGTATAAACACTCTTATCATGCATCTTTATGAACAGACACGAAAAGCCACAAATTAATCAAATCAACTAACTAGAAATAAATTTAACAAATGCATAGATTGTGTATATAATACCACGTTTCATTGTACTGTTTAATTACCTCCAACTCCTTCTGCAGTACTGACAGTCCTTGTTGTCCACGTCTTCCAAGCATTGTTTCTGCCATATTCTCTTTTGTCGTGGTTTCTTCTTTCTTTCGGATAAAATAACTGCACAGACCAATTGAAGGGCCAGTTGATCATCCATGCTTGAAGATATGGCCTATAATCGGTGTAATTTCTCGCAAGAATTTATGTGAGAAAATTTATTTTCGCTGATGGTCGGGAACGCCTCTTCACTGAATGTTTTGTAGTGTGTCCACCTCGTTAGCGTTGTGTTGTGTAGTATGCATGCAGCTATGACAAGACAACGACAGATGAGAACAAATCTTGTTGCGTAGTGTGAGCAACACAGTGATTCGGCTAGTCTTTCAATCCTGTAGTGTGAGCCCGGCTTTAGGGCGTGTCCAAATCCACTTTTGCTAGTTTAACGATGAGAAAAATTGTCGGCGCGCCCAGCATGGTCTAAAAGGGTTGTCCCTATTCTCTTAATGAGTAATGGGTGTGTTTGGGGCATAACGTGCAATAAACCAATCAGAGTCTCATCTCCCATTCCCTTTAAGAGCCAGTTGCGCTCGCGCCATAGCGAATTTGCTATTTACACGGCGGAATTTGCAAGCGCAAAGACAGAACGTGTCTCCAGAGAGGAAGCGGATCTGCTTGTGCGCCGAGCAAATAGGTAGCCTAATTCTGATACATGCAATGACTATATATTATGACATGTAGGCATTTTTATATTTATGTAGCCTACACAATAATAATCTTTTACATTGTAATCCTTTCATTTTTAATATTTGGTATGTTTGTGTGCTGCTGCGCGTCCCTGAGTGTGTAATAAGCAGAGTGTACGGGCGTTGTGCACCCGCCTATACTAACGCACTCTTTAAATAAAAAAAAAAAAAAAAAGCTACTGTGCCTTTGACTTTGGTTTTAGTTGGTCAATTGCACGGTCTATTTCAGTTGCCTCAAAATAGCAATGCGCCAACAATGCGCCTGAACACACCTCGTTTTCAGACCAGCACGACCATGAGCGCACAAATGGGCGCAAATGCATTTGCTATTTAAGCAGCGTGGAGCAGGACGTGAAAATGATAACTGCATCAGGCTGAAACTAGCAAAAAACACTTGCGTCGCGCCTGGTGCCGCATTACGTTGGATGTATGATAGGGGCCCTTCATTTTCAGACCAGCACACCCATGGGTGCACAAATGGGCGCAAATGCATTTGGTATTTAAACAACGTGGCGCAGGACCTGAAAACGATAACTGCGTCGGGCTGAAACTAGCAAAAAACACTTGCGCATTGCGCCAGGTGTATCATAGGGCCCAATATCTTCAACGCGTCAACAAACCAGAGAACAACAGAAGTACATTTATTTTTTTTGTAACATGTCATGAATCTTTTTTTTCTTCTTAGTTAGTAAAAATGGAGAGAGGGAAAAACGGTAAGAGTATAGTCCTTTGGCCCGTTTGTGAAAAGTTATATTGTGTGCGAGAGATATTATTGGGGATATTATGTTCTATAAAGGGCATCTGTGAACTGAGATATATTTGCCATAAGGAGAGGAAAATCAAGCCATTCTTATTTTTTCACTGGCCATCTGGACCAAAAAATAAATAAAAATGGACCCACAGTTGCTATGGTGACTGAATACTTTGACAAGCAGCCTTTGCTGTAGATAGATCATTGCAATATGTACATACAGCATGGCTGATAGTGATAAAGTCTTCATGAACATTCCTGAATCAATGCCTGTAGCTAGACAATGACTAGAGCCACCTGTACATCAGTGATGTAGGTCTAGGGCTTTAGTTCATGATATTGGAAGGACTTCAATAGCATTTGGTGTAGTGCCAAAATCCTACTCCGAATCCACCTTCAGTGAATTGACAACAGTTGGGCTAGTACCTTAAGTGGCCATTTTATTTATGTGCTCATTTTTTCTTAAATTAAGAGTTCCACTGAGGACTGTGGACCTCTTTTACAAACAAAGACTGAGTAAACAGGGTCGCTCTCATAGGAAAACTAATGGAAAATGCCCTAAAACCAGCTGCTAACACTCATTGAAACTGTCCTGTACTGCTGTTCTGGCTATTGACTGTGGCTGTGGTCGTGTTAATAGGTGCTGGAAGTACTGAACTGATTTTATTTTTCG
>NW_015555767.1:509386-516291 GCF_001515605.1 Sinocyclocheilus anshuiensis
TATATATATAAGTACGAAAAATAAAATTGCTGTGGTATACACAGTAAGAATAATTGAATAGCTGAGTCCCGAGAGATATCTGTTCATGGGCACAAATGCACTTCCTGCTTATTTTTGCAAACTTAGTCAAGATTAATATTTGTAGTAATGCCACAAAAGCACTATGTTGAAAATAACACAATATATTACGTCAATATATATTTTTATTAAAATTATACATAATTATATGCACGTTTTAATATTTTAGTATTAGTCTAATAAATCTAATTTAATATTAATCTTTACAAATACATTGTAATTATTGTTATTTAAAAAAAAATGTTTTACCAACATACATTTTGGAAATATAGTTTTAGAATTTTAAATATCTTTAGTTTGATTCAAAATTGTAATAATCAAGTATGTTCATATTGAAAATAGCCAAAGAAACTGGCATTCTTCTTTAAAGAAAAAGCAATATACATTTTGAAATATTGTTTAAAGCAAAGTTACTTATGATCTCAGAAATAGGATATCTACTACTTGGTAGCTACTTTGGTAAACAAGACCAGATTTAAAAAACAACTCACTTCTAGCATATTGGCAGGTACAAATCTATCTGACAACAAACACATTTTTTTGACATTTAAAATACTCTAAAAAATTTACATTATGAATTAAATATCATAAATACATTGATATAAAAGGCACATTCTCTGAAAGACCTAACAACTTGCATTTTTAGCAAATATTTCATATCTTGTTTAAAGGTATGCTCTTATATTTACTGGAAACCAAGTTACTGATGAAGTAGCATACTAAAGAGTAGGATTTTAGCACTGTAATGTATGAACAACTCGCATATCTCTTGGATTTTTAACTTGTGTAAAAATATTTTATAAAAATAGACAATATCCATCCAGTTTTCTGCCAATGTGTGTCTGTGTGCGTGAGAATTGTTTGCAGGATCAATGGTTTTCTGTCCTCTGCATGTAGGCTATAGGTGTGGAAGAAATAATGGAATTGTACTGGTTGATTCACACTAGCTGCTCATTTCTGAAATATGGAAGAGAAAGAAAGTGAAAAGAAAGAAAGGGTGAGAGGGAAAATGTTTGAGCGACCTGAAGCCAGGGGAGGTAGTACCTTTCATTGAAAGTTGAGAAGTTCTTTTGATCTCTCCCTCACACATTCCTTTCCATGGTGACCTTGCTGAGACACTTTTAGCACTCAGTGGCTTTGATAATATTGTACATTATGTCCAAAAGCCAGGTTCTAATAATAACATCCATCAGATTCATAATGCGAAGCTGACACATAATTATACCAAATTACAAAGTGCAGGAATAAGTGCGATTTTAGTCCAACTATTATTAGCAGTTTTACTGTTGTCATACTATACTACTTTCACATGCTCTTTGTGAGCAGCTAGAATTAAGTCATTTATTCAGAAGTCATAATATTTAAATTACACCCAGTTAATAAGAATCAGAAAATTACCGTTTTGTCTGTATTGTATTCCTTCGAAGGCATATTACAGCTTGTGCAACAAATGAATATGCCGTTTAATCAAATATCTTTCTTGAAACTCTCCCCATGATAGAATAAGCACTAACAGCTCAAATGACCTTATAAAGCTAAATCAAGTTAGGTAAAAACCTTATAAAGTGTAATTAATGACCTTGTGTAAACTATAAGCACTCAGAATTCTGAAAGCTTTGAAGCATTTTACTCACAGAATAAACACTGTCTATTAACCGTAGTCTATTTACAGTATATTATAATCAAAGGGCAGCAACCAATCAAGTCTTTGAATTCTTTTAACCTGAAACATAATTCATCCCGATACGGTGGATGGGATGGGGGCACAAACAAGTTGTAAACACACACCTGCTCAGTCAAAGCAAAGACTCCTGCATTACCTAAATCTGTCAGATCACAGAGGTTCTCATCTTCTGTTTTAATTACACCTACAGGAATTGACTCAGGAAAGAGTTCAACGTGAAATTCACACTCCTTTTGGTTAAAGAAAATCTTCAAAAAGATATTCAGGAATGCACCACAGCTGGAAACCTTATGAGAAATAGTCAAAATGATTAATTATTGCCACGTAGCTCCATTATGGTTTATTTTATTTTATTTTATTAGTTTTTATTTTGCCTTTTTTGTGGAATAACTTTAATGTTTTAATGATTATTTACAATGTTTCTAAGGGTACAGAAGTGTTACTGCTATTACAGATTAACTGGAGGAAAGTGGTCTCAGATGTATTTATTTATTTAGATATTTCATTATTTGGCCACAACTTGGCATTAGCTACATAATATGGTGTGTAATAGGGACATTATATTATATAATGTCAATCAAATTGTGTAACCATGTAGTCAGTACACATAATTCTTAAAAAGTTATATTTATTTATTATTAAAATTTTTGGACTTAATTACATTTGTTTTTGAAATTTGGCAG
This sequence comes from Sinocyclocheilus anshuiensis, assembly GCF_001515605.1. Classification (NCBI taxonomy): domain Eukaryota; kingdom Metazoa; phylum Chordata; class Actinopteri; order Cypriniformes; family Cyprinidae; genus Sinocyclocheilus; species Sinocyclocheilus anshuiensis. The sequence goes on from NW_015555767.1 coordinate 511,832, forward strand.
TATAAACAGTTAAATAACAGCATGTTGAGTTGCAGAACACATAAGTAAATAAATAAACAATGTTCCTGCAGAATCCCACATTCAAGCTGTTTTTGTTGGACTATCCAGATTTTTGAAAAACGCATGCAATCATCAGAAATTGAGTCGTGATTCGCAACCAGGATAAGCTACCCGAGTCCAGAGGGACATTTTAGCATGTCACAGTCAGTGTTGAAGTGGGTGAAACTGAATCAGCTCTCTGCTAGGCTGATGGCAGGTGGCCCCTGCCGCACTATCGTGATTCCCTTATTTCCCGTCGGTGGTGCCCAAGAGACATCAAGCTTGTGGGCGAAAGGAAAAAAAACAAAACACTGAGTCCTTCTTCAAAGCAGCTGGCACAAGCTACTGCCAGGAACATCTCACAAACTACATGGGCACAGCAGCAAATGTGAGAGAGATCCCACTAACTCACTCACAAAACTTCATCCTGAGGCATTTGCAGCGCTGTTGACAAATAGGGCCAGATGTAGAGCCTGCTGTATTTGACTGTGGCATGATGGTAAAGTTTATAACAGGGGTCTCCAAACTCGGTCCTGGAGGGCCGGTGTCCTGTAGAGTTTAGCTCCAACCCCAATTAAACACATCTGAACCAGCTAATTAAGGTCTTACTAGGCATATTAGAAACTTCCAGGTGTGTTGAAGCAAGTTGAAGCTAAACTCTGCAGGACACCGGACCTCCAGGACCGAGTTTGGAGACCCCTGGTTTATCATATAAAACTTGCACATCTATACACTGTTTAAGGAGTGGCAGCTTTTATTCGTTGGATTGTTTTTTGGCATTGTTATTCCCTCTGCACTCATAGTGATTGCAAGAGTAATTTAATCGGCAAGGGTCTTTCTTTACTTAGTGTCATTTATCAACATGCGTATGTGTGTGTGGATACATGCTCATCGTCCAAACTCAGGATATAAAAGTTCACTTTCAATGGAAAAAATTAGAATAATCAATATATACTTACAATGCCTGGAATGGCAATATGACACCATCACTCAATAAACTCTGTAATGATGGCACATAGATATACATTACAGTTATAGTAATACAAGGTCGTTTCAATGGCTCTTTGTTTGTGTACAGCACAAAAAGCACTTATTCAGTCAATTTAAAAGAAAAAATAAAAGAAATACCATGCTAATTAATACACGTTTATAAGACAAATATAGAGATAGAAGTCTGTTTTCATTCAGAAGAGCTGTCTTTTCAAAGCAGCCCATTATTATTATAATTCTTGAATAATATCACACTGGATTATCCTGTTCTGCATTTCACAGATTGAATGAAATCCTTTTGTACATCACCTGATTTAGTCGATGAAAGAAGCTGGGAGAATTGATGGCTCATTCTTGAAATATGAACATTATATTTAATGATATATTATCATGTTTTATCTGAAATTCACAGGTTTAAATTAGATAGAGATGCATCAGCTGTTTGTGAATGTAAAAAGGTGATGACTAGACTTAGTTTTTATAACGCACGTCCTTCAGAGAAGAATGCAGCATTATTTTAATTCTGCGACTTGAATATTGTAAGGTACATCTAGTATTGTAAAATATCTCTGCATTCTGTGTTATGTTTTTTTCTCTTGTATATCAAAGGTCTGTTTGCTGCCCCCTGCTGCACTGGAGTGTTGAGTGGCAGTAGCTCTTTTAAACCAGACTATTGAAAAATTCAAAAACGAAAATGAAAAAAAAGTAATTCCAAGGTGCTAAGATTTTATTTGCCACATATCAGGAGCACTCAGCAGGAGTCAGACTGCCTATCATCACACCTCTGCTGAAAAAAAAAAATCTTGAAGAAAATGGACCTTTAATGTTATGCAAATGTCAGCACAGTTTCTCTAAATTATATGTTTCATTCTTTATTGACTTTAAATCAGTCCAGACATGTAACCGTACTGTGAAGAAGACTGTGAGAAGCCTCAGGTGATATTTTTTTACTGCTCCTTTCGATGTTTTTTAACTTCATTTTATTTTTCAAAGGATTTTTCTGCCTCTTAATGTCTGAAACCACAACTCCCCTGTGAGCACTAAACTAATCATTAAAAATACAGTCCTCTCGCTTTTCAACCGTTTTGTGATTAGATTGTATTGAACTTTTAGAGTCTTTGGCACTGCTAATATTGCTGACTCTATATGATTTATTGCTTGTGTTTGAATTTCTCATCATTTCTATGTCAGCTTGAAAAGTGTGTGCCAAATTAATACATGTACATTTATTTAAACTGTTCTGTGCTCTAACTACTTGTCAAAAAGGGTTTATTGTCATTTTTTTACACATTGCAGAGAGGTGAAAAGGAAATGTGGTTTCTCTGAAAAAGTCGAGACATTTAACATTAACATTGTACAGTGTAGACCTATACATGTTAATACACATACTGTACGGCTGACCTTATGTAATATTGGTGCAACAAGACGTATCCTTTGATGGTTGATGGAAAATAACGTCAGCTTGTTTTGTCACACTAGATTTAAATGTTTGCTTACATAAAAAAAAAACCTTTATTCACAATAGTTAATAGTTTAAAGTTTGCTGAGAGTTACGCCCATAATTTGTGCAAGTGTCATGGGATGTAGGAATAAGGTGGTATGAAACACATTGTTTGGAGCATGCTGATAAATTTGGAGCCATAACATCTGCAATCTCATGCTGCTTTATTCAACCACCCATAGGCAAATCTTTTTGTACAGCTGAAAGTGTTTACTGAACATTCTCTCTGGCTTTGTTTTTACAAGGACAGTAATTTACCACCTCCCTTTCTAGGCTTTTGCCTCCTCAATACACTCACTCACTCGCACACCTCCCTCTTCGCCATGGCCAACATCTTGTTTCAAGCTTCTCCTGATCTGACACTTCCTCCTCTTCAGTCATGGAATGATGTCTTTAAATAACCCTTCCGTTCAGACTTGGCACATACATGTTCCCATATGTCCGCCTGTGTAAATGGAGCCTCTGTTAATGTGTGTGTTTGCCGCAGGCACTGTGATTACAAATATGCAGCTGTTGTTCCTGTGATTATAGAAGGTAATAGTATAGACTGAACTTGGCATTTGCTTTGCCTCATCAGGCTGCTTATTTGAGCAATTTTGGGTAGCCAACACACTCCAGAGGTTTTTATTTAAGATGTTCCCATGAACTAAGTGAAGTATGCACACACATAAGTGTATGTTCACAAGATTTAACACCCTACATTACTCACTTACGTTTCTCTTACTTACAACTTCTCACTCTCTCGCACACCTGATATTCTGTTACTCGAAGGTGTTGCTCGACACATTGTGGGATCTCTTTACAAAACACTGAATGTCATATAGAAGATCTGTTTTTCCCCATATACTGTATTATTCTCTGAAAAATCTGATTATATCTTCCTCAGATTGTCTCAGATGACTTCGGTTTCTTGCATAACAAGCTCTCAGATGTGATTAGACTGAATCTAATGCTGCCTCCACAGATTTCCTTTCCACTAAACGGTCTGCTCATGGGATAAAAGAACCTCAATGCATTGCCCTTTTGGTTGGACTGCTGCCCTGACCATTGTATATCCAGCTCTTCTGGGCTTAGAGGAAGTCATTAGCCCACTTTATCTAAAGACATGAAATTAAAGGGGAAGGATATCATGTTTTGGGGGCGTAATGTCAAATAGGAAATTAAATATGAACATTTGTACAACCTACATGATTGGTATCTGCGACAACAAGCACCTGTGACCAAAGTAATTGACGATCAGAGTATCTTCCCAGGTGAAAAAGAAATATATTTAAATTGTGCTTTTTCAGACATACTATATTTAAATTATACTATACTAAGTGCATATTAAATGTATTATTTTGAAACAACTTTAAGTATATTAAGTGTATTTCAAGATATGCTTAAGTTTGATTTTAATCTATTTGTAATATATTTAATATATTGAAATTGTGTTAAATTGGAACCACTTTAAGTATATTTAGTGCAATTTAAGTGTATTTCTTAAAATACATTTAAAATGTCCTTTTAATACTTCATGAACTACAGTTAGAGTATATTTGAAGCATCGTTTTAATGTACTTCAAGTACATTTCAATGGCCTTACTAAAAAGTACAGAATTTTACATCAATGAATAAATAAAAATTACAATGCAATTTTTTCTAAAAAAAAAAAATATAAAAAAGACTGAAAAACAAAGTGCATAAGTGAATAGCTGTGTGTGTGCAAAGACTGAAAATGATAAAGTTCAAGCAACAGAATAGGGAGGGGGGTTCCGGAGACCTGAGCACAGCCTAGACGTCCTGACTCCTGGCACACAGTATTTTGCACCAGAGCCTTGCAGCTTTAGAAAAAAACAAAACAGAAACAAAATTAAATAACAGATTTTTACATGAATGACTGAAAGCAAGCACAAATTAGCCAGCTGGAATGGACACATTGCTAACGTTT
>NW_015555767.1:516649-525712 GCF_001515605.1 Sinocyclocheilus anshuiensis
ACACAAAAAAGCAAATGATGATTGATGATTTGTTTTCTTTTTAAGAATGACAGTACGCTGAGAACAATGTACCTGGTCAGTAATATAGTCAAAAACCTTCCCAGCCTCAGCAGTTTCAGATGTACTGTATGCTCTCATATAAGCAACCCTTCTTACAATTTAATCTTTGTTCTTATCTGTAATGAGAAATATATATTATAAAATAAAGGCGAAAAGGTTGTCAAGCTTGAACAAATATAAACGCCAATCAACGAACACTACCACAGTTGGCTAACGTTAATCAGCTCAAGGCAAAGTAATTGTATGTTCATAATCATGGTTTTTCAAAGATCATTAACCTCATTACAATGAAGCCAAATTGTTCAGGAAATCATATAAAGTACATTAAAAACCCACTAAAAGTGTAATCATTTTGTTATGTTCTTACACAAAGTAGACATAAAATATACTTTAAGTAAGGGTAACATAAGTATGTTTTCTATAAATACACTAAAAAGTCACTATATGCTTGTGTTTAGTATATCCCTTAAAATGTAATTAAAAATATATTTATTAACATAGTATTTCTACTATACTTTTTAGAAATATACTAATAGTGTGCTTGTGTTTAGCATATTCCTTAAAAGTGTAACTAAGCATATATTTATTACCAAAGTATTTCTAGTATACTTTTTATGAATACATTAAAAGTATGCTTCTGTTTAGCATATTTCTTAGAAGTACAACTAAGCATATATTTAATACAAAAGTACTTCTAGTATACTTTTTAGAAATATATTAAAATGCAATTCAATATATTTTTATTGCACTTCAAATAAGCATGTTGGGAATACAAATGTATTATAAACATACTACTTGAATTTCAAGTATATTTTTAATACATTGAATACTACGTCTTTTTCACCTGGGTTTCCTCTGACTCAGATTTACTTATGGCACAATGGTAAAAAAGTTACTTTATTTATGACCCTGTCTGCACACTGAAAGCGGCTAGGGCTGATTTAACACAGAAACCCAAAGAAAAGTGCTTGAGTAAATCAATTGTGCCCATTACCGCTGTATCCCGACCTTGTTTTTTTAACTAAGGGATTATGGTTAGCTATCGTTTTATCTGGTTGTCTACTGCAATGATTATATGGCTACAGAGGGAATGTGCTGAGAGACCAGAAAATATATTTCACCGTCACACTGAGAAAGAGAGGCATGTGAATATACAGTCCAATTTTCTTACTTGTTAGAATCACCTCCTGGTATGATTTTGAAGCAATATAACAGAGATTTTGAATCTGTCAGTGTTACAAAGCATGTATCCTAATGAGGGGGGCAGAATTTCAACCAGAGGAGCTATTTCCACACTTATAAAAATTAAATTTTTACAAAAATACAAACAAGTAGTCACCCTTTGCTTACAATACATTTCTCCATTATAGTATATATATAAACATAAATTCAGACAAGTGCATCTGCAATTATAACTGATATTGGAAATACAATGATGTGGGAAAAGAAAGCAATTATAAGCATTAAAAAGAGCCTGAACTGATAGTTCTGTATATTGAAAGCCATAAAATGACTTTTACATTCTTTAAATTACATTTCTATGTACTTTTTTTTTTTTTTTTGCTTTTTCCCTATATTCTGTGATAAAACTTCAGTGAAAACAGTGGCTCAGAATCAGGCCAGATGAATGATGACTTCTTTGCAGGATGTGTACATGTGCACCTCCATGGATGTCTGCACTGATCTGATCCATGAGGCAAGGCAGGAATAAAACTGAGGTTGTAAAATATTCCCTTTATTTTGTAGCCACCAACTGTGCAATGTCACACTCTCTACCATGCATGCATATGAATCGTGACTAGCACAGAAACAAAGGCAAGCCATTTCCCCACAAAATTCATCATTGTCAAGCTGCTTACCATCAATTTAAAATATTTAATGATCAGTCCTTCAACCAGAATAGCGTTTTTGTTATTTTCATCTGCTGTTCTTCGTGTCACTGAGCATGCAGAGAGAGTTCTAGCAATTTAAAACTCAAGCAGCGTGCTACGAAGAACAAGAAGTTAACACCCACTCTTACTTCTTACACAATCACCAACAGTGATTTTCTCTCCTGTAGTGTTGCTGAGGCAGTTTCGTGAGAGATTCAGAGCTACACGTCGACATGTTACACAGATCAGAGAATACCACAGCTAATGAGGGGGAGAAATTAACAGAAGGAGAGGAATGATTTCAGATTGGACTCTGTCATTAAACTTTTCTCAGTTACAAAGCCTGCTTGAGCTCTCAGAAGATGTCAAGTGCTAGAGCATGAGTTTGGTGAGATCCTCGTTATATTGTTTTTTTTTTTTTTTTTACTTATTTTACTTATTTATTTAAATAACTGTGTCAGTATTACTTTTACAGTAATGTAGAATTAGTATTGTCTTTCAGTGTCACTCCTATGAGTTGTTTCTTTTTTTTTTTCAGGTTTACGTATGTATGTATGCATGTATGTAAAAATCCACATCCTTGCAGAGTATATGCGACGGTTGCAGGGGAATGTGTATGAATACACAATCTTTAAAAGGTATCATGATATTTTGTCACAAAACAATGAAAACAAGAAAACTATTAAATGTCAGAACTTCAGTGGTTCGCTGTCACAGAGCTTACGTTTTTGTTTTAAAGACAATTGGTTTCTTTGCAGGACATTTGTGAGCCCTGAAGGAAAAATGACAAAGCAAATTCTCTTTACTATACCACTTTCTTTACAGAATTCCCTCTCCTCTTCTTCCTTCCTGCAGAGTTTAATTTAGAGTTGAAAATAATCTCACAATGACAGGTTTCTAGGATCATCGATGTTTTATATTCATCCCATTGTATATACATTTTCAAATATACTTGTGTACACAGGGGGTTTCAATTCACGCATTTGATACTATGTGTATAAATCTCATAAATAAATGTTGAGCTCTAGATACTGCCATGACTTGGATCTTTTTGCAAGGGTTTCTGCATTCTTTTCAGCATTTTGCTTTAGGAGATTGAGATAATACATTTGTGCACCTGTGGTTAAAAAAAAAAAGTTTTAAGTGGTCATCAAGTCTGTCATTATGATGAGTAACTGCTTCAGTGCTTTATCCCCCTGTAATCTCTCATGATCTGAGGTGTTTATGGTAATATTTGGACTGTAAATGGCTTTTTTATGACACACTCCTGAAGCCCTGCTCAGAGACACACATGCACACAGGCTTTATTGCATGAATTGTATTTTAGGCTCTTTGGCAATAAGAAACCAAAGTAAACCCTCTCTCATATGGGCCACACCACAATCTCTATTTTTTTAAACCAACCTTGAGTAGATGTGGGTACAAGCTGAAAATGATAAAACACCTTAAAACAGAGGGTTAAAAAAACAAGCTAAAACATTCACTACCATTCAAAGGTTTGGGGTCAGTAAGATAAGAAAAATGTATCACCATTTCCCAAAAAATATTAAGCAGCAAAAACTGTTTTCAACATTGATAATTGTAAGAAACGTTTCTTGAGGACCAAATCAGCATATTAAAATGATTTCTTAAGGCTCATGTGACACTGAATACTGGAGTAAGGGCTGCTGAGAATTCAGTTTTCCATCAAGGAATACATTTTGAAAATATATACAAATAAATTAATTGCTAATTTTATTTGTAAAAACTGTTTTTACTGTATTTGTCATCAAAATAAATGCAACCTTAGTGAGCCTAAGTGACTTCTTATTTTAAAAAAATCTTACTGAACCCAAACTTTTGAACGGCTGTATACATGCACTGAAAATGGATCTGAACCTTGAACCAGAATATCATAGACAAGCACGTAACCACTTAGAAACTGCATAACAACACACTAAGAGCCACACAGAACACCTCAGGCAAACACCACTCACATTTTCTTCAGAAAAGGTAAAAATCAATTTTACAATCTGTTCTGCTCAATATGTATTTTACAATCTGTTCTGCTCAATATGCTCAATATCAGTGTAAACTGCTTCCTGAATCAACATATTTGTGGCTTGTTAAAATTCAGAGCACCATTTATGAGTGTCTGTCTATGGGTTCTTAACAGTTCATTTCATTCAGCTCATTTTAGAGAGACTAGTCTTTGAAAATCTTATACCATGAGTCACGGGGTATTTAGGCTTTTGCTTTCTTTTTGAATCGAATCAGTCAAGTTTGGTGACAATACAATTCATCACACTAGTCTCTATAGCAACAATCAGACTAGGTTCACTTGGCTTGGTCTGATTCCCGAGTAATTTTCTGCAGCTGACATAATGTCATTACTGATTTGATTTCAAAATGTTAATGCTACATTTACATTTATGCATTTGGTGGACACTTTCATCCATAGCGACTTATATTGCTTTCAAGCTATACATTTTCTAATGCATGCATTGCCTGGGAATCAAACCCATGACCTTGGTGTTGCTAGTGACAAAGCTCTACTGTTTGAAAGGTTCAGTGTTAATGCTAAATGACTTGCTCTTAGACAGTATGTATATTTGTTGTTGTATTGATTTGAGTGCTAATTTCAAAGTGTTAAAAAAAAATTTATAGTATCACTGTGATTACTTTATTAGGCACATTTGTGAAAAGTATTAAGTGCTAAATAGGATCACTACTGTACATCACTAAAGTATAGAAAATAATCACCCCCTTTAAAATAATCACATTTTGTTGCTAAAGATAGAAAAAAAACAGTATCACTCAGTTGGAAAAAGGATAACCCCCTCCTAATAATTACTTGTAAACACAATCAGGTGCAAAGCAAACAATCAACTTTGGGTGGCAAGGTACTGTCAAAAGATCACTGGGATAAAGTTGTATAGGCACAAGTCAGGAGATGGATACAAAAAAAAAATTCAAAGGCTTTATCAATGTCTAGAGGCACAGTGAAGTCTATTATTAAGAAGTGGAATGTATTTTGTACAACATAGACCTTCCCTGGATCAGGACGTCGCTCCAAACTGGATGAAAGAGTCAGGAAGAAACTGGTCAGAGAGGCTACCAAGAGGCCTACAGCAACTCTGAAGCAGCTGTAGGAATTTATGACAAAGAGTGGTCATTGTGTGCATATGACAACAATATCATAAATTCCCCACAAATGTGTCTTGAATGGGAGGGTTGCAAGAAAAAAGCCACTCCTCAAGAAAGGCCACATGCACGACTGAGCTTTGCCAAAACACACCTTGAAGATTCTGATGCAGATGAAGATAAAATTGAATTATTTGGCCTCAACACCAAATGATATGTCTGGTGGAAATCCAATACAGCTCACCATCCAAATAACAGCATTCCTCCAGTAAAGCATGGAGGTGGTAATATCCTGTTATGGGGGTGTTTCTCTGCAGCAGAGACTGGAGCACTTGTCAGGATAGAAGGAAAAATGGATGGGGGGAAATACCATCAAATTCTTGAGAAAAATCTACAGTCCTCTGCCAGAAAGTTGTCAGTGGGAAGAAGGTTTACCTTCCAACATGACAATGACCCAAAGCACACAACAAAACTGAGCACACAGTGGTTAAAAGGAGAAAAAGGTGAATGTCCTTGCATGGCCCATTGAAAATCTGTGGAATGACTTGAAGACAGCAGTCCACAAATGGTTACCATCAAATTGAACTGAACTTGAGCAGTTCTGCAAAGAAGAGTGGGCAAATATTGTAAAGTCTAGATGTGCAAAGTTAGTAGAGACCGAGACAGATCCCAACAGACTAAAGGCTGTAATTAAAGCAAAAGGTGGTTCAACAAAATACTGACACAAGGGACTGATCCTTTTGCCAACTCAGTGATTCTGTTTTTGTATTTTTATTTTCTGGCATGTTGGTGTTATATCTTTCACTTGGATATTATAAAGTTGCACTGAGCAAATACAGCTGGATAAAACAAAAACTGTGCCTGTCTTCATTTCAGGCTGCAAAGCAAAGCAACAAAATGTGATTATTTTAAAGGGGGTTGATTCTTTTCTATACCCACTGTATGAATGTGTATATATATATATATATATATATATATATATATGTATATTACACCTGCAGTTCATGCTAAGTTTAAAAGAAGGAAGGTGCTATTTATGTTGTGTAAATAAAGGTAGCTTGGCATCAAGTGCAAATAAATACAAATAACACCTTGTTTGCACTGAGTGGAAATAGGCAGATGAATTGCTCAGACAAAAGTATCAGCTAGACAAAACCAACACAAGCTAGGTTATTCAGTCTCAGATGAAGAAATGCAATACACTATCAGAGTAGTTATATTGAATAATGAAAAAGGATGATTGAAGTCACCCAAGAGTGAATAAATCTTTATAGAGATAATAATTTTATATCCTTTGACATATGGCAATTCTAATTGGCAGGCAAGAAGGCAGAAATGCTTTGGGCTTCATGTACTCATTCCCAGCACAGCCACCGGTAAAAGGAGAATCAAATCAGTCATATCGGTCAAAGCCTTTCCCCTCTGATCCTCCTAGAGCTTGGACTGCACTAACAGTAAGACAGCACCAAAAGGCACAGCAATTATTTATTAACCTTTCCTTTCCTTTTGACAAAACAATCAGAGCCCACTAGAAATCAATAGATATACTGTAGTATATTCTACATAATGTATTAGAAAATCTTGAAGTTGTGCTTCGCATAAATGGCCTATTTGGTGTTGTTCTCTATCTAAACTAATCTCATCCACATAACATTAAAGGTAGGGTAAGTGATTTCTGGTAGCCAATATTGATATTTCAAATCACCAAAACAAACACGCCTCTACTAGTGTTGCTTTCGTCAACGAAAATTATGACTAAATAACTAAAACTAAAATTAAAACAGGCCGCCAAAAACAACACTAGCCCCTACCCCAAAAAGGTCTCGCCCCTATTTTGATAACTCCGCCCCACACATATGTACGCAACCCAAGCAACGATTATGACACACGAGTATATTAAAGCAAAACCTATGTTACTCACCTATCGAGAAGAAACAAAGCAACCTCGGCGTCTGATCGCAGGCCTTCCCGCTCCTTGAGTTCTCTCCAGCGCTGGAAAGCTGATCCGAAGTTTACACAGGTTCTATACGTCTTGCCTTATCGTAAGCCTTCTTTTGTTCCGCAGACGTTTTCCTCTTTTGTTTTTAATCCGCCATACAAGTTTGTTTTGGTACTCGGCCCGACTCAGTTTTCTAAAGTGTTTTTGAAAAAATACATACCCCACCTTTAACGACCCATCAGCCTGCGCCATCTAGAGTTTCATGACAGCATATGTGCTACTTTTTGTGCAAACTGCTATGTTTTATTTATGATTTTTTGATGGGTAGAAATTCAAATGAATCAGCTTTTATTTGATCTTGCCTTATCATAAGCCTTCTTTTGTTCCGCAGACGTTTTCGTCTTTTGTTTTTTATCCACCCTCAGTATCTCTTTGTTGTCGCTCGGCTCGGCCAGGCACGTGCACAGGTAGGGCTCAAGCTGTGCAGAGCATTTTGGAGTGCTTTTTGCCCTTACACTCCAAAGTGCCCTTTTTTTGGTGATGGTGTTTTTTTTTTCCTTCAATAAATCAATGATATTGGTCACCCTTTACATCTGTCTGTCTGCACGCCCCTTACTACTGATTGGCTACAAGTTTGTTTTGGTACTGGGCCCGACTCAAGTTTTCTAAAGCGCTTTTGAAAAAATACATATCCCACCTTTAAGCAAAGCTTTTGAATGTTTTAGTAATCTGTTTTTTTGGTGGAACATAAGGCGTTTTGCTTCTGACATACAGAGTTGAATTTCAAGTATTTTCATGAAAGCTTGTAAAGGCGTCAAGGTAATTTAATCAATATGATTGCGAAACAAATCACAGCATTGCTTTGGGAATCACTTTATCTCGCCCGCTTTCAAAAAATGAAACATTCACAGACTCGCCCTGCAATTACAAAATATAAAACTTGACACTTCTATCACCAAACGTCCTTCCAGTGGTATGAATAATCAGTGAATGTATGACATTTTGAATTTGTAAGTATGTCAAACTCAGTTTATTTTCCACATAGCTCTGGTCCAAGTGGCACCCAACATCCAGCAGGATCAAAAAATGTATGAGGAGACTGCTTCAATTGCAGCACTTATGCTCTGACTGACAGTGAAGTTTCTCACACTTTATCTCCCTTGCACTCACTCCGAGATGAACAATGGTGTTAAATATCTCATGGCGCTTCAGTGTGGGTGAAGATAGATTCCTTGTTCATTTATTTTACAAGAATCTTTGAATGATTTGAATAGAAAGTCAATTTATACTCGTCAGTTCTGAACCAGCTCTCTTAAATATTAAAGTAAATATTAAATATATAAATATAATATTAAATATAGTAAATTTTTTTTTCCTTTTCAGTTTCAGTCAGCCTCAGATTCTCAGTCACACTTTAGAATGGAATTGAATTATGATCTCAGAACATAGTTATTATATTGAAAAACATAAACATAATATTTGAAATCTTTTGAACACATACATTTGGGATGAGGTACTTTATGGGGTTAGAAAGTAGTTGAGTATCAACAATTCAAAAGTGCACTCAATGCTACTAGTTATCTTCCCTAAGGGTTTACGTAACCTAGTTTAAAACAATACTTACAAGCCAGACCTCTCTTTCTCTGAAAGTCAGCAGCTGTTCCTATTCTATTTGAATTTTACAAGCAGAAATGAATTTTACAATTTTACACTATGAACTGAAAACAGTAGCCCCATGCTTTAAAAAAAAGAATATAAAAAAAATAAATATATTTATGATGTATCCATTTGAAAACAAAAAGGAATGTTTTCTCTGATATATTAACTCAAAACCCATCTGTATACAACATCTAAAATGTTATTTTTCTCCATCATGGTTTCTGAATTAATCTATTGTAGACATGCAGTCTCATGGGGTAATTCAATATTTAGGACCACAGATTGTAAGTGGTTATAAACTCTTATGAATATTTAACAGTACCAAATATTAATTTTTTTTTACATTTATATTTCTTATCCAGTAACTTACATTTTTATCTGGAAATTAGTGGGGTTTTTTTTGTGTGTGTG
>NW_015555767.1:525759-542712 GCF_001515605.1 Sinocyclocheilus anshuiensis
GTGGCATAATGCTTAACTAACAGTACTGTGCAGCACTGTATAGTCATCTGAGTCACGCTGAAGCATCAATATGCTGAATTGAGCATTGTATCTGCAAAATGACAAAACAATATTTAATCACAGTCATTTCTAATTATGATAAGCCCAATTTAGAGACATGAAGAGTAAAAAATTAAGCCCAGACTCTGTTCACAGTAAAAAGCAAATCCAAGAGAAGCACAATACATTTATTTGTTCATTTTTGTTTGATCATCAGCTGTGCTTGTATTGACCTGTCAGTCATTTTGGAGATATCACAAGTATATGGAATAGAAAAGGAGAGAAGCCCAACATCCATAAAGACAGATGTTTCGTAATATACAAAAACAACCAAAAAAAAGTTGTTTTGCTGTTAAAAATGTACAACAGCCTTTTATATCATACTTTGCATTATATCACTATGATATTTTGAACAAATGGGATACACTGTACAAGCATAGCCACAAAGCTTAAATAATTTATAATCTGATAAATTAATCCTGTATATAAATAAATGTATCATTATTTATCATCATCACTGAAAAACCACTTACAGTGTTTCTTAAAGCCACAATATGTAAGATATTTTTATTAAAATATCCAAAAACCACTAGAACAGTTTTATATATTTGTATCTAGTATGATAAAACAGCGCTGCTTTTTTTTCCGCACATACGCACGACCGGAAGGAGCGGAAGCGGTCGACTGTGGCATAATAAAAGCTCCGCTGCTTTCGAGCCGTGTGTCACACTCGTTCAGCGGCCTCGTTTCGCTTCGACGGCTTTCAGCCTCACCCTGCTTCATTCTACTACATTAATAAATCTTTAATACATTAGCTCATCCATGAACATGATTTCTGCCTGAGTCCCATCGGATTGCTTTGGCTGTGGGGATGAAGACGATAACTCCCATGATTCCACACCCAGTCACGGCGTCATCTAACTACGCCTTTGTTTGTTTTGAATACGCGCAAAAAATTACATATTGTGCCTTTAAGTCTAGTTCAGCAAGTACCTCTTCTGTATACTTTTTTATGGCATGTTAGAGAGCAGCAGTACAGTAATTAATTTCACTGAAGGACAGTTAAGAACAGTTTGTAATAGAGCTCTGATCAGTCAGGACTTTGCACCCTTAGGACGAAAAATGCAATACCCAAGCACATCAGGGCAACACTCTTCATCCATCTGTCATCTGGTGACAGCCTTCTCATGCTCCCTAACCAACAGTGTCCGTTTTGTATCTCTCAGCTGGAAAGAAAAAGCACACTTTTTTGGTAATTCTCTTCTCTAGTTTTTTCTTTTTTTTGTCACCACATAAAAGGATACAGCCTTTCATGTTACATAGCTCTCTAGTCACAATGACACAAGCCATATGTGAAAACTCATCATAAAAATATCTCTTGATAACTTCAGAGTGCCTGCAGCCATAATAAAGATAAGCCTGTTTCCTCTAATGCAGTACAGAGCTTCCCAATTCAAATGTTTTTTGTTTGTTTGTTTAAGCATTTTAGCTTTTGGTACCACCTATGTGACCAGCATCTGTTGTCCTCACAGACTCATGAACAGCATTACACAACGAAGTAAGAAAAAATATCAGTGTTGTTGTGTACAGATTGTCAATGCAAAGAGAGAGAGAGGCAGTGGTGTTTTTGAAAATTTCTCTTCCTTGTCAATCACCTGTGAATGGCACTGGATGTTGCAAACTAGCTGCCTGTGTTCTCTAAAAAGATCTCTTCCAGGACTTGCACAGGATCTTCTGAAAAGCTCGCCGGAAGTCCTGGTTGAAGATGGTGTAGATGACAGGGTTGAGGGAGCTGTTGCAGTAACCAATCCAGAAGAAAAACTTGAAAAGGGTCTCATGGATGGCGCAGGGCTCCCGGCAGATCCCATACAGGCTGTAGCTGAAGAAGAACGGAAACCAGCAGACCACGAACACCCCCATGACCACTGCCAGCACAAAGGTGAACCGCTTCTCTCGTGCCTGGGAAATTTTTTTTCTCGAAATGGTGTTCCTCCTTTTTCTGCGGGAAGAAAACAAGTCTAGGGACTTGTTGCTGGCTCGGGACTTTCGGCTGGAATGCTTGGAACTGGAGCTGTTCTTGCGGCTGGATCGGCGGTCTTTTCGTGAGGGCACCATCTCGTTTTGTGTCCGTTTGGCCTTCTCATCAGATGAGCTACTGTCCTCCAGTTCGGCATCTGGGTCATCCTCACCTGGTGGTGGCGAGGCACAGTGCCCATTTTCCCGCCTGGAATCCTCACGGCTCAAGCCGTTCTCCAGACGTGGTGTTCCTGATCCTCCATCCGGATCACGGCGCTTTTCAGACATATTTCGGGTTCTTTTCTTAGCCACCTGGTAGATTCGGATGTAAACAAGGATCATAATGACACACGGGGCAAAGAATGAACCGATGCTGGAGTACAGGATGTACCACGTGTGGTCATTCAGCTGGCATTGTGGTTCGCGTCTGTCACCCTCGTTATTCCGGTCCATGGAGATGAGCGGTGGGAAGGAGATTACAGCCGCGATCAACCATACCACCACAATCATGCCCTTTACCCTGCGAGGTGTCCGCTTTAAGTTATACTCGACCGCCTGTGTTACAGACCAATACCTGTCCAGACTTATGGCACACAGGTGAACAATAGATGATGTGCAGAAAAGAACATCTAGTGCTAGATATATATCACACCACACTTTCCCAAAAAACCAGTAGCCCATTAATTCATTGGCCAGAGAGAAAGGGATTATCAGGGTGGCCACCAGAATGTCCGCACTGGCCAAAGACACAAGAAAAAGGTTTTGTGGTGGCTTGAGCGCTCTGCTCGTTAAAACGGCGATAACGACCAGCACATTCCCCACTATTGTAAACAAGATGAGGAAGCTCACCAGCCCCGCGAGTCCTATAATGGTGGCCGGAGAATAGCGACTTGTAGAATTCCCAGAGGATATAAAACCATTGTCAATGTAAGTGTCCACTTCGCTTGCAACGCTTAAGTTATGCATATTGATTTAGAAAACGGTCTGCTATCCAATAAATCGTCCACGCGCGTCTTCGCGAATATTCTCTTTTTAATTTCACTGTAAGTTAATTGCAGGTCCGACTCTGTTTCTTCTTGCCTTGTGTTCTTATTTTAATCCCGTTCGCATCTTTTTCTTTTCCGCGCAATTCCTCTTACAGCTCATTTGTTTGCGGCTTTGAAGAAGAGACCCATCCCGTTGTGAGTTTGAAGTAACCATCACCGTCTCTTACATCCGTGCGACCTGTTCGTCCTCTCACGGGCGTCTCTCTCAGCATCCTCGCGCTCTCTCCACCCGAGCGAAACACCGCGCGCCCTGCCCGCCCGGGACTCAACTATCCACGTTCTGACAACATTAAACTGATGGAGCGCCGCCCCGCCCTTGGAGAGAATCCGACGGAGAGAAGAACTGACTGCTGAAGTACCCTACCACCTTTTAGCGTCGTTTTCGTTACAATGAACATTTTAAATCAGATCGTAGCGAGATTGTATGCATTTCAAGCATTTCATCTTTACGCGTCTCTGAACAGACAACAGGAGCTATATAACCTGGGCAAACATGTGATGGGCATTACATGTTATGTACTCTGAGGGGAAAATGCATTTATTTGATTTTATAGTACTAGTCGTTGTCAGGAACAACGTTGTTCAGTGGTGGAAAAGCACCGTGAACTGTGAAGAAACTATGGCTTTCGGCATCTTTGCTCGCTTGGTGTCACTGTTGTAACAATGCCATTGTGGTTTTAAATAATTTGAAAACCCGTTACGAATGTTTTCCACCAAATATTTTATCTAGACATACCTTTTATTTAAATTAATTGCCTTTCAGAATTAAACTGACATAAAATATTTAATTTGCATCTGTTTTTATTTTAATATAGTACAAATAATTTGGTATACCTATTTGCAACTAGTTTATTTTGTTTTATTTTGTAAATTACATGTTCAAAACAGGATATAAAATTTGTTTTTATTATATATTATTGCATTTTATTTATCTTTATCTTTATAATTATTTATCTCATATGGCAAGTTGGCTATATGGTTTACTGTACTATACAGTACGTTCAGTGTGTGTGTGTGTGTGTGTGTGTGTTAGAGAGAGAGAGAGAGAGAGAGAGAGCACTTGCAATTTGTCAACATACTGCAGAGCATGATAGAATGCAATAGAGAGGAACTAATCAATGATTTTGTGAGAGACCCATCAGAGAGGTCAAAGAGGTAGCCATGGGTCCTGTTAAAGAGGTGGGCATCACAGGAAAGGAGACAGAAGGCAGGAAACTTATCAATGATGTCCAATGAAGTTCAAATAAAATCCAGGCCATTTTTTTAAAGGTGCCACGTGGCAGAGGCTATACTAAATTACTGTAACTACTGTATTGAAAAAAATACTGTACTGTACAGTAATACTGTACTGAAAAGATTAACTACAGTATCAATTCTTTCAGAGTGTAAGAGCATTTTGTCAAGAAAAACAGTACATTGTTGGCTAAGGTAAATAGCATTACTGTATACATTAGTGCAAGTTCATACAGTAATTAGGTTATACTGTTTGAATTGACACAAAACCTCACAACAGTGTTATATCTCCTTTGATCGTGTTAACACATTGGATTTATGGATTTTATGTCAATTTGGTCAGGTAATGTGTGTTTCCTAATGATGACTGTATACTTTCATATTTTTCATCCAGCAAATCAAATTTCAAACACATGTCTCATGGTTTAAATTAACAGATTTTTAAAGTTACCAGTTGGAAAAAGAACATTATGTTGTGTTTTGCTGATTAAGCCGAATGTTCTCATTACATGTCACAATGAAATGTTTTGAAAGAGTGGTTGTGTGAAAGGTGAAATGTACTGTACAGCCCTAATGAAAGTATCTATCTTAAGTACCAGTCTAATGTATACTTTTAAATTGGCATAGTGTACAACAATTATTGTTGGCTCTTATGACAAATTGCTTGCGATGTGTCTTATTTGTAAATCTCTTCGGTTAAAAGCATCTGCTGAATGAATAAATGTAAATGATAGCATCAATAACAAGTTATCTTGTCAGTTTGAACTTTTGTACCAAGAGTATTTAATATTTTTTTGTGAATATTCTAAGCATTAAATGTAATAATAATAATTAAAAAAAAAAGAAATCCTGGTGAGTCAGTGGTCGAGATGATTGATGTTCTTCTCTGACCTCTCAGAGGTCCCCAGTGAAATGTTGTTCTTCACATTTAATTTTTAAAACTTAAAAGTCATCACTAGCCGATAGTGAAAGAAAGGGACATTTCTTTCTTTAATTTTACAAAATGAAATATGCTAAAGACGTTAGTGTGTGATGTATTTGCTCAGCTTGAAGAGAAATTACTAAGGAAAGAAAATTAGTTTGACTCATTCATAGCATAATACTGATAGAGTAGTGGTTGTCACATGTATGTGATGTTAAATTTGATAAGTTACTGGCAGCAAATAACAGACTTATATTAGATATAAGAGAGAGAGAGAGAGAGACTGCAAAAGACAGAAGTTCATTCTTATGTAAACTTTGATGACATTAAATAACGATTTTAATGTCAACTGAGTGACAGGTGATATTTAATTTCTTTTAAGTGGCTGAGTGGATTAAACACACACACACACACACACACACACACACACACTCGCGCGCGCAAATAACATGGTGAGGTTTTAGATCTTAATCAAGATAGGATGCGGACAGATTTTTGACAGGCACACTGACCTTTGTGAGGCCGTAATGAGGAAATACTGAGAGCAAAATATGCGGAGATAAAAGGCCACGTCAAACTGTGACTGAACCGCAATCATCTCATCTGAGGTTGTGTGTGTGTGTGCATCTGCAATCTCAAATCATCTAATCTATGCATCAACACTGAGAAAATTACGACACTGATTGGGAGCGAGCGAGTGTGTGTGTGTGTGATGCCTTGCTACCAAATTGTCACCTTCGTATATTAGACTGGCACTCTGTGTTATTCTGTGATTACCCATGACAGAAAGCCTTTGCATCTGTAAACTGACAGACCAATGCGGTTTGTGTTTGTAACAAAAGCCGGTCAGTCATAACTTTGTCATTATACAAATTTATGTCCTCATTTGTCTCAAAAACACGCGCACACACACACACACACACACACATTGCTTACTGTAATGTTACTGTAGAAGCAGGTTTGGACATATAGTATGTAAAAACAAATCTCATTCATGGTGATCTCATGAAAAATGTACCATGGTTTAGAGGAAGACTGCTACCATCCACTGGAAAACAAACACTTTTTAAAATTAAAATAACATGAAATTTCAAATAATGGCACTAAATAGCTGCAAAGGACCACTCATCGGCTCATTTATTTCCTTTCCGTATAGGTAGAGCTTTTTAGACAATTTTCATTTAGATTTATATTTAGACATTATAAAATCACTATTATAACAATAAAAATTTATCTTGGTTAGGGCTGCACGATAAATCGTATGCGATATTTAACGTGCATCTTATCAGTAAAGCCGGTTCTGACGAGCTGCGCAAAAAATCACGCGAATATGAACGTGGTTTTGCACAGCTCGTCGGTGAACAACGGCTCTGTGTAGTTAATGCTGCTCAATGTGAAAGCACGCAGGTGATGGAGATTTACCGCTGATTACAGAACCGGCTTTCTGACAAGATGCGCATTAAATATCGCATGCGATTTATCGTGCAGCCCTACTCTTGGTCAGACTTCTTTTTTTTTTTTTTGGTAGTATGTTTTTGCAATTTTGTCAGATTATTACTGTCAAACCTGAACATTGTGTTGTTATGATATATGTCTGCATAATGTGTTTGTTCTCCATTGTGGATGTGTTATTGTATCACTTCTTCGCTTCTGTGTGGGTTCTGCATCATAGCTGATTTTGACAAATATATCAGCAAGCAATTTGTATAGTCTCCTATTAATTTTCTGTGGCTGATTTTTGGAGGTGGGGTTGGTATGTGTGTGAGCATTACGTATTGTGGCTGTGTTATTGTGCCATTTCATTTCTGTGCATGTGAGCACTCATTCAAAAATGATTTAAATAACCCGCATATTGATAGCGGCTCCCTGATTATGAAAATGATATGCAATATTAGAATGTTTGCAGAAGCACTTCTCCCCTTCTTCTTAGGCCCGTTGCTCCTTCCTGGAGCATAGGCCATCGACGACAGCCCTCCAGCGTTGTCTGTTCTGTGCTACCATCACCAGCTGCCCCCATCCCATTCCTGTCAGCTTGACTTCTGCATCCAGGTCTCGGCGCCAGGTGTTCCGTAGTCTCACCTCAGACGTCACTAGGGGTGGGAATCTTTAGTCACCTCACGATCTGATCCGATTCCGATTCTGGGAATCACGATCCGATTCCAGAACGATTCTTGATCTACTTTTTTCTCCCTTATTAATTACTTAGTTTACCAGCTTGAGAATTTTAAAATCATTTTATTTACATATCCTTACATAAGTAATTAAGTACTTTTTAAAATAATTACAAATTGAAAAAATTTTTTTTTAAACGGTTGTATGTTAATAATAATTAATTATTAATCATTAATAATGTAATTTTAAACTAATATAACTTCAAAACATACAAGCAAGTAGCAAATAATAAAGAGGAGCATAGAAACATATTACAAAGTACTTTCAGTATTTAAGATTATCTGAACGTTTTCCATTCAAGAACTGGGAGTGATTTTTCTTCATCTTTAATGTTGTTTTTTACTATGACATCATAGACAGCGGGAGATCTATTAAGCTGCATTCACGCACGGAAGTAATATGGTTTGTCCTGTCCGTTTAATTCCTTGTCACATAACTGGCTGTGTTTACATTAATTTTGCGTCATAAAACCATTTTGAGAAGCAAGTGCATTAAACCACTCACATGGAGTCACGCACAGCCGCATGTGCGTCGCGAGCAGGCTTCACAAACAAAGCGCGCGTCAGCATTTTAAATTGAAAGCAGCCTTCTGTTAGTGAGGTTCATGTTTTAAATATATATGTCCACTGCATTCCAAACCACATAAATTATGACTTCGTAGAGCCTTTGTAAGGAAAATACCGACGGGCGAGACCGCACTCTTCAAGTGTAACGTCAAACAAAGCGCGCATCTCTCACAGCGCTTCCGGTGCAATGAAGCCCGCGAATGTGCTTGTAATCAGCTTCAACCTTTCCAAACTTTATGAAAGATTATTTAACGGAGGGTTCGAGTGGTGTGTGTGAGGAATTGGAAGCAAGCAGAATGCGGGTGTTTCTAAAGCAAACTCAGCGTCATCGCTCATCTGGTTAAAAACTAAGCTCAGAATCGAAATTCTCAGAATCGATCCAGAATCGTTGGAGAGAGAATCGCGATGCATCGATAGATCGATTTTTTTCTCCCTCCCCTAGACGTCACGCCCACGGACTGTCGGCTGAACGTCTGATGCATGCAGCACAAAAACTTGAAAACACTAGGGCTGCGTTCCAGTACGTTTTTTTATGCCCTTCACTCGCAAACTTCCCTCCGTCTCGTTTACTCGGATGTACGTCATTGATTACGTTGCATGAGTGCCCACTTCTGGCGGAACCCTTGGAATGGGCTGAACTGGAATGTCCTAAGCCCTTGATCACTTAGAATCAGCTATGGAGTTGGTTTATTGTTTACATTTTTTCCCTCGTGAATTTGTTTGGTGCAGCATTCTGTATGTATATAGATATGTTTGGGCTGTTATAAATGTTAAAAAAATCATTCATATATTATAGAGTTGTTTGGGGTGGGGATAAATTAAACGCGATCTGCGATGACTTCATAATCGTGTTGCATTGTGGTCTATGGAGCGGCCTGAAGTGTGCATATGAAGCAGACTCACTCCCTCGGTCAAAATCGAGGGGTCGAGGGTATGGCCATGTAAACTTTCCTCGTCCACTTGACAAAGTGGAACGCACTTCAAAATGGCGGCGGGGATTCCCCTGAGGGTAAGTGCTTTGGTTCCCCCGAGGGGAAGTGCTTAGGGAAGTTCGCAAGTGCATGTCTAAAAGTGGAGTGGAACGCAGCCTAGGAGTTTCGAAGTCCTCATCGGATTGGTTGAATTATACAGGATTTCCGGGAGACGTGCGTGTCGCGTTCTTTAACGTTCCACCTGGAAACAAAGATGCCGTGACGCCAAACCCCCTCACGAAAAAAGAAAGTCGTTGTGTTTACAACTGTGACAATGAGCGCTTATCATGATCAACTAAACGCTGGATTTTCAAAAGTATGTGAAATATTTAAAAGTTCGTGGCATAGAATCTTTAAAATACAACCAAGAGTTTTACACACCGGTCTGTTATTGTGGGGACATTTCCATGCCCCTAAACAGGACGTGGCACAAAACGAAACGTGATTAGTTGCTTTATCTCCCTGTCATATGGCCTCTTGGGCGGTCCTTGGTGTAATTTGGTGTAATGAAATGTGTTTATGCGGTTTAAAGTTTAAAAAACACATTATTTTCCGCATACTGTACATTATTGTTTCTCCTCTCATACTGTGATGCCCTGTCCGGCAGGAGAGACGATTCAAAAACATTAAAACCCATTATAAATGAGGCATTTGTTGTATCCAGTGGGGACATAATTACGGATTATAATGACTTATACTGTCTTTTTACGCGTTGCGTTGTACAACTTAACCACTGATTTCTAGTCGTGTCCTCTTTTGGAAGACTTTTTCGCTTCGTCGACGGTGAAAACCGATCCGGCGATCGACAGCGCGAAGTTGATGTATTCCCTCAGCGACCAGCACGGATCAGCTCTAGGCATGACGAAGTGGATATCGTCCTCTTTTGGAAGGCCAAACAAAGTAGTTTCGCTTTCACAATGAAACACACAGCGCCTTCACGACATGGCGGCAGCAACAATACTACAGCGAGAATAAAAGTTACGCCTTCTTTCTTTGCGTGAACATTTGGGCGGCGTTATGTAAATCTTCCCACATCGTGACGTAGACATGTGGGGGCGTGTTAGAACGAGCCGTTTTAGGTAGGCGTGGTTGACTCTTAACTTTTATAAAGAATATCTCTTTGGATTTGAGACTTTAGTCTTTGCAACTTGACAGATCTTCTTTATGCACCAAGAGCTTGTAACACTTCAAAGAGAAAGGAAAAATTGAAATTGCGTCATATGACCCCTTTAAGTCCACGAGACCGTAGGGTGTCCCATTCATAATTTTAGCTTTCAGAAGGGTGCTCGCAAGCGCCCCCTTTGCAGCTGCTATGCGCCCTCGATGCGCACTTCTGCCGAGCCTGCACTGGGGAGAGCTCCGCAGCAGACTTCTACCCGACAGTCAAAGCGGTATTATGTGACGAAAGTGTGGACTCAGGAAGACCACGAGGGTTTAGGGTGCGATTTGGGACAGGGCCTATGTAATGCCTATAAATACTTCAAGACTTCAAGACTTCTTTAAACTTTTAAATAAAGCTTTGTCAATTCATAATGCAAACTCTCCTTTCTAGTTAAAAATTAGATTTATTGCAGTTATAGTATATTCAGCATTCTTTTTACTACCTCAAATTAAATTTAAAAAAAATTAAAGAATTAAACAGAATTTTTGGTAGAAGGCAGAAAATGTTGATTGTTTTTAGTTCTCACAATCTATTCTCTTCAGCCAAGCAGTCTAATTCTAGAAATTTTTGTTCATGGGCACTTGAGGTGGGCGTGTATGGCTTTGTGTGTTCAGATCCATTGATGTTGCTCAATATCTAGCGCCTTTGTGTGTGACACCTATCACGTTTGTGTTTGAAGAACGAATTTATGTGTAAGTTTGTGTGAACACTCGATTTTGTGATACACACCTATCTGACTGTGTTGGCTTCCTCTCGCTCTGTTTCTGTTGTGAGTTGTTTGTGTGCGTAGGTGGGATGGCGGGTAGGCCTACAATTCAATGCTGTTAAGAGCAGCAGAAGTTGACCCTCAGGCTCTGCTCTTCTCAAAGCTGATTTGTATTGAGTCTTCCTGGCTTGTGATCATTAAAGGTTCCCCTTGGGCCACACTTGTGTCTGTTTAATTGAAGCGTGTGTGTGAGTGATCCACATCATTACCTTGAGTTGATCCGTCCTGGCATTGGTTCTTATTATTAGTAATGTTCGTCCTGGCATTGGTTCTTATTATTAGTAATGTTGATTACAGCTTTTGCTGATTAATATGTTTATGGAAACAGTGATACTTTTTTCAGGATTTTTTGATGAATAGAAAGTTCAAAATTACTTTTTTAATTGAAATAGAAACATTAAAATTTTTTGTAATATTAGGAATGCTGTCACTTTTGATCTATTTAATATGTCTTTTGTCGAATAAATGTATTCATATACTATATTATTATCCCAAAACTTTTGAATGGTGGTCTATCACAGTTTCCACACGTAATATTAAGCAGCAAAAGCTGTTTTCAATATTGATAATAATAGGAAATGTTTATTGTGCACCAAATCAGCATATTAGAAAGATTTCTGAAGGATCATGTGACACTGAAGACTGGAGTGATGGCTGCTGAAAATTTCAGTTTTACCATCATAGGAAAAAATTACAAATAAATAAATGCATTTTAAAATACAGTTTATTAAAATAGAAAAAAAGTTTTACTGTATTTTTGAAGAAATAACTGGAGCCTTAGTAAGCATAAGAGACTTCTTTCACGAAACATTTAAAAATCGTTATTGTTCCAAACTTTTGATTCTTTTGTATAAATTGATTATTGATTATGATTATTTCTGTAAAGTATAAAGTTAAAGTAGAAGTTAATTTTGCTCAGTGAGGGTCGTAAGGAATGTTTCATTGTGTATCTGCTTTGAAAGTTTAGAACTACATGAGCATTGTAAAAACTGCAAAAAAAAAAAAAGGACTACAAATATTTTGTTGTCTTCCTGGAGAAAAAAAGAAATGATTTCTGAAGCAATATTTGCTTCAGGTTTGATGTGTAAAGTGCACAAAAAGGACAGTGAGAAAGGTAAATAGAAACATTACCTGGGTTTTGAGCAAAGGGTGGCACATATGAGGACTGATTGAAAAAGCGTAGACAGTCATTCTAGCAACACTGCCACGGTAACTGATGGCAGCTATAGAGGCAAGTGTACAAGGATGTGTGTGTGTGTATTCCATTTACAGGCCCACACAGTCAGATGCCATGAGACACTGTAGCGGGTTTGATTCAGAAAATCTCTTGTGTGTGTAAAAATGCTAAAGAAGACAGATCTAATAACATCAATTGTCCTTTGTTGCAGCGGTTCACTGTTGGACAGATTTTGATACAGGTGAGACTGGCTGTTAGTAAGCTAAATCAGCTGAAGACAGATGACTGATGTGAACTAGAGAGAAGGAGAATGAGGGAGTGCTGTTTATGTCTTGGAGGATTATAGGTCAGAATGTCCTCTTGCTGTTCAGTGGCTGAAATGACTTATGCACCACAGTTCATGGGCGAATCTCACAAAACCTGTCAACATGTTAATCATAAAACAGCAAGAGAAAAATAAGAAAGTGTTTTCCTTAAATATTTTTTTTCATTGTGGCATGGTTTTCATTATTGTCAAATCTCATTACAGTGATGCAAAATAAATCATATTTAAATATTGTTTATTAAAATATGTTTATTATTTTATTTATTCAATAAAAAATAATGTTTTTTTACATTTGAATTATTTGAATTAATAAATAACATTTTACAATAAGCTTCCATTTGTTAAATGAGCTAACAATAAAAATATTTCTTAAGCAAATTAAATAGGCAAAAAATTATTTTGAATTGAACACAACTAATCTTGTCTCTAACTGACCAATTCCAGTCTCTTTGCAAACCACACTTACCATTGCATTTTGAAAATAACCAACTGCTGCTTGATGCACACAATTTTCCCAACCTTGGCGAACGATCTCATTTCACAACAGGAGATGTTTGAGTTTTCAGATGCTTGAATTATGGATCCTGGTTCCCTTCACCTCTCCAGTCCATTTTACATTGGCAGTCACAGATGAAATTCTTCAGGATTCACAGCTTGCCTTGAAGTTAATGGATATTTCCCCACTGAGACTGCTGTCCCTCATTGATAGTCTTGTTATGTATTGCACAGAAACTCCCACCTGGATACTCACTAAGACTTCGCTGCTGTTGTTTTGAGGGAACACCATTTGAGGGAATGTTACTTTTCCAAAATCACAAATGTCATGTGAGTGAGATGCATGCATATTGTTAGCCTGTTGCACAATCCTAAGTAGCAGTAAGAATTAGCCAAGATAAAAGCAGGGTAGAAGTAGGGGTAGATATGAATAACCAGTTCATTAGAAAGCTCTGGAGGACTGACAAGGACAATTTGTGAAAAAGAAAGGTCTTTTAATAATGGAGAGAGCAAGCATGGAATCAGACTCGTATGTGAGTTTGGCATATCTTTACTTTTCTTGTGAGTTAAAGGGATACTCCACCCCAGAATGAAAATTTTGTCATTAATCACTTACCCCCATGTCATTCCAAACCCCTAAAAGCTTAGTTCGTTTTCGGAACACAATTTAAGATATTTTGGATGAAAACCGGGAGGCTTGTGACTGTCCGATAGACTGCCAAGTAAATTACACTGTCAAGGGCCAGAAAAGAATGAAAGACATCGTCAGAATAGTCAATCTGCCATCAGTGGTTCAACCGTAACGTTATGAAGCGACGAGAATACTTTTTGTACGCGAAGAAAACAAAAATAATGACTTTATTCAACAATTCGTCTCCTCTGTGTTTCTCCGCATCACTGTAGCGTCATTTTGGAGAATAACCACGCAAGCAGCGTACGCTATTCTGTGTCAGCCGCGCTGCACGGATATGCTGTTTTCGTTCAAATCAAAGCGTAAATACACATAGAAAACGTATCCTTGTGTCGCAGCTGACACAGAATAGCGTACGCTGCTTGCGTTCAGCGGACATTCTCCAAAATGCCGCTACAGTGATGCGGAGAGACACGGAGGAGACGAATTGTTGAATAAAGTCGTTATTTTTGTTTTCTTCGCGTACAAAGAGTATTCTCATCGCTTCATAACGTTACGGTTGAACCACTGATGAACTATTCTAACAATGTCTTTCATACTTTTCTGGACCTTAACAGTGTAATTTACTTGGGAGTCAATCGGACAGTCACAAGCCTCCCGGTTTTCATCCAAAATATCTTAAATTGTGTTCCGAAGACGAACGAAGCTTTTATGGGTTTGGAACAACATGGGGGTAAGTGATTAATGACAAAATTTTCATTTTGGGGTGGAGTATCCCTTTAATGGGTGGTGACAGCAGAGGATGAAAGAGAAGATGGAAGTGAGAAAGAGAGAAATAATGTCAAAGGGAACAATTCAGCATGTGCTGCTGTGGTGATATGTGAAAGAAAGCGAAAGTGACGTGACATGTGGCCAAGTATGGTTACCCATACTAGGAATTAGTGCTCTGCATTTAACCCACCTCCACGTGGTACCTCCATTTCTATAAAATCCATTGGGAGTGGTAACTTGGTTCTGAGAAATTCCTTCAAAACTTTCAATATTTGTTTTTATTGTACCTTTGTGCCACATTATAAGTCTATGGAATTAATATATATATGTCAATAATTCAAATTCCTGAGACATAAATTCAGGTCTTTTGGCTCTTTTTTGTCCAAAATCATGCTTTTGTGATTACATATAAAAAATTAGCAGTTAATTCACTGATACAATTAAGAATATAATTATAGGAAGTCACAGATGGGAGGGAATCAGAGGTACCCTGTCTGGTTATTTTAAGTCCTCACCATGTTAGCAACATGGAGTTGATTGGAAAGCACCAGACTCAGTATGACTTTGCCTCAGGTTTGCTGGCTGATAATTTGAAATGGATGATTGCTGATCTTTTTGCAGCAGGAATATTTATTGGTGTGTTCATGGTGCTGGACTGTAAGTATCAGAATTCAGTTCATTAAGTACTAACTGATAAATATGTCAGAAGTAATCAACGCTTATGGAGGCACATTGCAATGCAATGACAATTGCCAAAGCAAGTTTTTCTCAGGCCATATCACATTAACTCAATATGTAAAATGTATTCCATTTATTGTAAAAAATTTGAATAAATATTGGAATAAATCTGTTTTATTCTGCCATAAATATTGCTGAACTGCCAACTGGATATTATGAGGTCATGAGTAATGCCTCAAATAAATTCTGCATCCACATCTATGTTCAGTCAAAACCAAATTCAGACTATCCAAAAGTCTGTTATATCATAACCTCGTACCTCTAATTGGTCAGTTTGGAAATAAGGTTCTCTTGAGCTGTTTAACTGATTTTATGAACACAGGCAGAGCCTACATGTTATATGCATGAGCTGTTGTGTAGAGAAGTTCATCATGTCACTCACAGTTCCTCTCCTCATTGTTCAGATCAATGCCCACAGTTCTTCATCACTCTCAGCTAATACTAACCCTTTTATAACTCTTCAACTTCTTTAATCACACAAACAGGACTGCTGTTTATATTGCATGTGTTTGCTGCTGAAATCGCAGTGCTTTAACTCCAATGCTTAAGCACCTACTTGAATCTGCTTGATCTGAGTTGAGTGTTTGTTATTGCTGCATGACAAACCACTTCTTGGAGTCTGTTGTTTTCTCTCTGAAAGTTTAAAGCATGTCACTGGAGTATATGTGTGTGTTGGTGCATTACACTCCAAATACATATTTGATTTCTAGATGGGATTTCCATTTCTATTTGTTTTTGAAAAACAAAAACAAAATAAACTGACAAATGTGTGTAGGCTTGCAAAGCTTAAATAGTTCATCCCAAAAAATAAAAATTTTCACCCTCAGGCCATTCAAGTTGTAGATGAGTTTGTTTCATCATCAGAGCAGATTTGGAAAAATTTACCATTACATCACTTGCTCACCAATGGATCCTCTGCAGTGAATTGGCGCTGTCAGAATGAGAGTCCAAACAGCTGATGAAAATATTACAATAATCCTACGACCTAATATAGCTTGTAAGGAACAAATCCATCACTAAGACATTTTTTACTTTTTTTAAACTGTTGCTTGAATAAAATATGAGTCCTCTATCCATAATATTGCTTGCTCCAGTGAAAAAGTCCCCTGCTGTCCTCTCTTGAGATTTTGAACTCTCATTTGTGGCACCCATTCACTGGTGAATAAGTATTGTAATGCTAAATTTACCCAAATCTGTTCTGATAAAGAAACACACTCATCTACATCTTGAATGGCCTGAGGGTGAGTAAATGTTCAGCAGATTTTCTTTTTTTAGTTAACTGTTCCTTTCATTCCACAGAACAGATAGGTGGTGTGACTCAAACATACATGTACACTCATACTCTTTCAGACTTGTGGGAGTGGAGAATGTAAAATATGGAAAAGAGGGTCAAGGATATGCCACTTTAATCTTTCCCTTGCTGTCACTGTTGTCAGAAGTAGCCACCCAATCTAAGCATATGCTGTCCTCTAAGTGTGTGTTGTGCATGCATATGTATTATGTGCGTACACTGTAAAATGAACCATTTCTACCTGATCTAATCCTTAAATTTAGGATGATTCAATAATGGTAAATATTATTTCTGTCATGAGTCAAATTAATTAATTTAGATGTTACCACGTGACGCACATTTTCTTTGTCTAACATGAAATGGCTTGTCTGCAAGTCAAGGTACATTTTTATCTACGTGTAAATTTTCCCTTTTGGATTTTTTCTTTGTTATAATTAACTGACATCACGGTGCCAAGGTTACCTCCATGCTTCATGAATTTATATTAATCCCATATACAGCAGGTTTACACAGATGTACTTGGTTGAGCCCCACATCTGTATAATCTCTCACGGGCTCTTATATGACTGCTGGGTTTCTTGGATCACTTGAATGAGGGTAATTATTTAGGGCTTATTTACTTGTTCTATATA
>NW_015555767.1:542916-559644 GCF_001515605.1 Sinocyclocheilus anshuiensis
TATACACTCTTAAAAATAAAGGTGCTTCACGATGCCATAGAAGAACCTTTTTGTCTAAATGGTTCCATAAAGAACCTTTAACATCTGAAGAACCTTTCTGTTTCACAAAAGGTTCTTTGTGGCAAAAGAATGTCCTTCAGATTATAAAAAGGTAAGAAAGAGATGGTTCTTTAAAGAACCTTTGACTGAATGGTTCTTTGTGGAACCAAAAATGGTTCTTCTATGGCATCGCTTGAAGAACCTTTTGAAGCACCTTTATTGTTAAGAGTGTATATATAAAAACATTTTATCTGTGTTTTTGTTCTGTCACTGTCATTCTGTTGCACTGTGGAAGCGTCTGTCACGAAAACAAATTCCTCGTATGTGTAAACATACCTGGCAATAAAGCTCATTCTGATTCTGATTCTCTGATTCTAAACAGCTGAATGCTGCTGTCCTTGGTGCTGACATTCATTTGTGTGGCAGTAATAGCTCAATGTGAAAAATTATATTATGCTGTTACTGTATTTTCAGCTGCAGGGAGCAATTTGACTTAAATTAATGTATTTTCCAGAATACATTCTGAAGTTTTAATAGTTGTAAGATGCAATTTGAGGTTTACTATTGTAATTTCTTTACGTTTAGTGCAAGTGTTTGAATGCTCTTTTAACATGGTTAATGAGTTTATTACAAAATGTATCACCCTATAAAGAATCAATTTCCTAGTGCATGCCTTTGTATGCATTAAATTATCTATTTATTACTCAGGGTACATTGAAGGCATATAAATACACTTGTGGAAAAGCTGATTGCTGATAAGGAAATGGCTTATAGACATTTATGCAAAGCTGCGTTACATCAGATGGAAATTAATCAGTAATCTAAATTCAGACCATTCCGCTTTATAGATTAAAAGTGTCAGGAGTGGTAGGACGGATGTCCTTTTATTAAATAGCATTAAATGTTTGTCTCACCTAATGCCTTTAGCTTTATCAGAAAGGATTTAGACTAAATCACTATTATTATGTATTTAAAAAATGGCATGACATATTCCAGCATATACAGGGTTAAACGTTGTGTTTACACAGGGTTATTGGATCCTGCCTCCCAGCACTGAGGATTAATTTGTTCTATAGGAGCGTTGATCCAGTAGTCCAAAAGTATCATGGAAAATAACATTTTTAAATAATAATCATTTTTAAAGTATATATAATATATCCAGTGGATTTAGAAGATGCATTTTGTCTAAGTATCTGGAAGCTTGATGGCTTCAAAATCTATGTTCCTATGTCTAAAGTTACACATAATTTGCATCTTTTCACCATATTAGTACAGAATTGCAGTCACTTTTATATGTTTTGCCAAGAATGCTAAATGAGGTGTTAAAAGTAATAAAATTAAGTAGAAGTATTAAGTAAGTACATTCATAATTATTTTTTAGTTTTGTTATAAATATATAAAACTTTTCCAAGTCACTGATATCTGGCTTCAAATGCTAAATTCTCTCTCATTGCTCGTTGTTCACAGTATTACAGGCAGTTCAGCTCTACTAAGCACAAAGTACACCTCCAGTATACCACTATTCATTGCTCTGGCACTTCTTCATGAAATATGAAAGAATGTAAAAGGAGTAAAAAGTAAAAAGAATTTGTGTGTTAGGGTTCAAGTGAGGACTTGTGCACTTGTGCAGTATTCACTTGTACCTTGTGATCTTTGACACGCAGCATTACATCTAAAGTGTATAAGATCCGTTTTTCCAGTGGCAAGTGGCAGGCAAAGGTTAATTAGAGAGTACAGTAGAAGTAATATTATATGCTCTACATGCCCTTTTCCAGCAAAATAATTATATTACTTTCTCATGGCGTATCCAGTACTTGACAGGAAATGTGGAAATGTATTGTCATGTAAAATGTACTTAAACAGGATAAAGGAAAAATTTGAAAAAATAGGAAAATGTGGTGGTACCATGGTACAGTGATGTATCAGATGGTAATATTGATATATATCATGTCCATGGTAATAAAATACAAACATACCGTATATTTACCTGAGTACTTAAAAGAATATCATGGTACAAAAAAATCATGATAATACCACTGAAATGTGTCCAAAATCATAGTAATGCAATGGTATTTTTTATTGGTGGAAGAAAACAACTACCCAGGCTATACCCAAAAACAATAGAAATTGACATGTTAATTCACTCTCGCAGCAAAAGTACAATTATCAATTTTCATGACCTTTCAACAATTGTCAACACATCAAGCTACCCTGGAGTCTCTGTTCGTTTTCTGTCTCTGTCTGCTTCCCTTTTTCTGTCATTAAGACTGATCTGAAAACACACATTGGTTTACCCCAGCAGGAGCTGCTATTGAACACTGCCTCTATGTAAATAGTCATTATTATTTGTCAGTTTTATCACACATGTAGCTTTTGTGGTTTATTTTTATTCTTGGGTTCAGGCCTGGCAGAGAACAGACTTTGAAAACAGATACTTTAAAAAGGAATCAATATCTCACATGTAATTGCTATGTGAAATTTGACCACATGCTCA
This sequence comes from Sinocyclocheilus anshuiensis, assembly GCF_001515605.1. Classification (NCBI taxonomy): domain Eukaryota; kingdom Metazoa; phylum Chordata; class Actinopteri; order Cypriniformes; family Cyprinidae; genus Sinocyclocheilus; species Sinocyclocheilus anshuiensis. The sequence continues at coordinate 545,450 of NW_015555767.1, forward strand.
CAAGCTTTAATATGTATTTCTCATCAGTGTCATGTTTGAGTAAGTGCTGCCTGTAAGTGTGTCTGCACACATTCACTCTTCTTTGATGTTTTGGAAACATAGATTATGTATCTCAGAAAGATGGTGGTTGTGCCAAGTTTGGGTAATTAGGAGGCTTTTATCATTGAGTTTCTGCAAACTTTATATTTGCATATGCAAATCGTTGAATTTTCTTGCTGGATGGAATGGATAAATTCATGTTTTGGCAGCCAGAATGGAAAGATGATTAACAGACAGATAGGGAAAAATTTGCATAAGCTCATCATGTTTGCTGTTAATTAGACATGTTTTTATCGAAAACTCTTGTACTTTATATAATTACAAATCCGTGTTATGATTATGTTGTATACATTCAGTGTCACTCTGTTTGTGAGCTCCTCTTTGTAGTCTGATCGAGAGTATTTTGTTTGTTTGTTTTTAATTCAAACTTTTTAAAGTGTGTGAGGTTTGCAAGATTTTTGGCAATTTTTGATAAAGGTACTGAAGTTGTCCAACATCATGGAAAAGGTTTGTGATTTTATGCAAGCTTGTCTTCAATAAAAACACAAAGTCAGCCTAAACTTTTATCTGAAAAGCCCACCCTTACCTTCATTTTTTTCAACAAAATGGTTCAAAACACTTCAGCAGTTTAACACTGACTTCATGCCAGAGAATCAGACTTTATTTAATGGTACAATCTCATTTCAAAATGGTACGGAGTTCCTGAGAGTTTTGTCTGTTCAGTTGAGCGAGAAGCCTCACACGGTACTCAACATTAAGTAAGCCTTTCCAGAGAGGAGAGAATTACAGAACAGATCAGATAAAACAGATAGAAAGGAAGCTCCATAGTGGCTCTTCACATCTGTTGATCTTGCAGAGAACTGCAGATTTCCAGCTAGCATTAAATCAATAATTATTAACACAACTTTTCGAATTGGAACGGTTTCACCACGTCTATTATTGAATGTCTGTCTGAGTTTGAATTTCTATCCTTAATATGGGTTTATTTAGTAGTTTCAATATGGCAGCAAATTTCACCACATTTACTTTGTTAATGCTCATTCTTGTGAACGATTTATTGGTGCACGTTATTCCAAAGAAAAAATAGCTGGTCTTTGTAATCATAATTTACTGACTTCCTCTTCCACTGAAATGACATTCCATTTCCACTGACATCACTTTTCTCTGAGTTCTAAAGTAACAGCAGCTGTTTTGCTTCAATTCTGATCGGAAAGAAAAATGACAGTGGCATTAAAAATTTGCACAGTTCTGTCAGTGTTGCTCTTTCCTGACCCGTGTGGCTATAGAATGACCAGGACACGCAGATGGCAGCCTAATAAAAGGTAGATATCCTTCCGGGAATTCAGTCTCAAAGTTGCAGTCTCTGTGTAATAGGCTACATACAAAATTGGATTGCATCACTCACTCAGCAGGTCTGAAGTGGCACATAAGGGCCATTCAGTTGTTTGTTTCTACAGAGAACTCTGGAAAAGGAAGCAGAAAATGACAGCAGCAGCTGGGACTAAAAGGCAGTTATCTTTAAAACTGCATATCAGAATGTGCTAGAGAAATATGCAAGCCAAGTTAATGAAATTACAAGAGTATGCAGCGTGATCTCATGAGAATTCTTATGTATTTTACGTAAAATGTGGTTCTACAAAACGCGCATTTACTTACGTTTACATAGACACTGAAACGTACAAATCAGGGGTGCCTGCAGAATTTCATCTATAGGGTACGCACAGAGACACAGATATTTTAATTTATAAATTTTTAATGAAAGTGTCTCTGGACAAGTTAAAAACACTTTTAACCTTGAAATCGACAAAAATAAAACAGCGACACAAAAACCTCTTCGGTGTGAATGGCCGCTTATTCAGACTCAGCATAGCAGTAGCTGCATTTTTTAAAGTTAACTTTCAGAATGTAGTCTTGTATTTCAGTTGTTTGTAGTTGATTATCCACTTCATCCAGCACAGTTATGATTCAGCATAGGCGGATCGAGGGTGAACCAACTCCAGGATATAAGGCTAAATGTAGCCTAGCGTAATCTATTATTAGCCTATCTGTAGGCCTACATCATAAACCTGTCCTTTTAGGCAAGAGCCAGATATTGGTGTCATGTCATAAAATATTTTAATACGACTGAATTTGTATTTAACGTGATCACAGTTTCATATCAGTAAGTTACTAATAATCATTATTTTATTTAATGTCCACGGTTATTCAAATAGCGAACCCCTGGCCCATTAATCGGCAACGATAAAATGCTCTTTCGTTCCTCGACTTCTACCGAGGGGGACCTCCTACGTATCAACAACTAACAACAGACTTACAAATGAATCGTTATGAATATTGAAATTGCAGCATTAACATTTTATTATATACAAATTCAAGCCTTTATTCAGCAATCTTCATCTCCGTGCTTTCTGAGCAGCGACCATAAGCATCAAAACCTGCGCTGATGCGCTCGTTACAAATTCAAAAATTGTCGCTTCAAGAAGCTTTACGACAGGTTTTATGGCAGAAAAATTGAACGCTCATTGGCTCTTCTGCTTCGTCACAGATTGTGACATGCTGTATTTCTGGTGAGGTGTGTTTGAATGAGAAATATTTTTTTGCATTATTGTAAGGGGTAGGTTTAGGGTTGGGGTAGGTGTAGACGTTAATAAAACACAATCTAATAGGTCGAAAATTCAATTTATTGTTAGCTTCCGGTTTTTGATGTTTCCCTTCTAGCCACAACCCCTTCACAGAGTGGATCAGGATAATAATCTGGATAATATTTTCAGCGATTAACAACTGATTACTGCTCTGCACCTCATACAAAGCTATTGTATTCCACCAGAGAGGACTGCGACTGCAACGTATCGTCATTTAGATTACTTTTGGTACTGCTTTTGATATTTTTTGCAATAAATTATTATATTTTTAAGAAATAGTTATGATTAGGTTTAGAGGTAGGAGTGAGATTAGCGACTATAACAAATATTTTTAAAGCTCTGTTGTTACTAAAATGGTAATTTTCCTGATTATTTCATCTATTACGTTTTATATCTTTATATATTCGCTATAAAATGGGTAGGTTTAGGTTTGGGGGTAGGTTAATAAGGAGTCTAAAAACCTAAATTGCATATCGATAAAATTATAATTATATGCATTGATACAAATATTATTTTAATGATATAAAAGATTCGTAAATATTTTATGTTTTTTAGCTGTAAATACGTAGCAATTTTTACGATTTAAATGTTGTAGTACGTCCAAATTGTATGCTTCAGCATCAGTCAAAACGTTCAAAACTGTACGTTTTGTGCTTGTAAACATTACGTAGCCTATTAGTACCTATAAAAAATGACCAGGCTGGAGTATGAGTTGCCCTGTGTCTACCCAGCCATTTATCTTTAATTCTTTGGCTTTCTCTTGTTATTGTTAATTGTTGATTATTGTCTGTTAGTTTATAAAGAAACTCAGCTTTTAATTTAATGCATGTTGTTGTACTTTCTCATCAGATGTTTGTAGAGAATCTTATAACAGTTAACAGTTTTTGTTTTATTTATATAACAATAATGGACAGACAATCAGAAAATATACATAATCAGAATCTGCAGACTGTTGAATTCTGTGAATGGATTTAAACATGGTAAAATGTGTATTTAAACATGGTACATCAGTGATGAGGGTAGCTGAAAGCTAAATAAAATGTGCCAAAGCATTTCATAGATTCTGTGTAGGCTAATATAATTGCTGTCATTATATAATTTGGATGTCTAAAATGACCAATTGCTATTAATCTATGTTACTCTATTTTTCTTTCTCTGCATAATAAAATGGCAGTCCTTGTATTCCCCCTCTCTTTAATAATCTGTCCTCTCATTTGCTTTCTGAAGAGATGTGATTCCCCTGCTGGAAATGAAATAAAAGACAGACATCTGGGTGACAGGCATGATATGTTTTACCTTTTTTTTTTTTTCCTCGCTCTCTCTATCATTACCCCAGGTCCTGTTCTCACATCACCATCTCTTTACACTCTCAGGCACACTAGCACTCTCAGGGTTTCTCAATTTACCCATAATTCTCTTTTACTTACTTTTCTCTGTGCTGCATGCTCTCCTTCTCTTATCTTATGTGGTCTTTACAAAACTGATTGTGTGGAGAGGTTCGGGGAAATAAGAGGCATGCTGTAGTGTGAAGTAGTGACTCGGTTCTTCCACTTATCAGGTCTGTCAGAGATTCTTGATAAGAGTCATACTACCAGTGTGTCAGACTCTGGGCCAGGTTTTGTGTGTGTCTTTGCTCCCTATGAGCTGTCATCCAGTTTCTCTGTCTCGTGTTTTGAATTCATTGTTCCCAGGTGTTTCCTATGTTGATTGTCTTATTAGTTCCAGGTGTCCCTTGTCTTCCCCTCATCAGTTCCTGTGTATTTAAAGTGTGTTCTAGTTATTGTCCTTTGTCAGTCGTTGAACGTCATCCTGTCATCCTGATGTGTCGAGTCCTGTGATCCCCAGCCTTTGTTAATAAAACCCTTTTGATTTATTCTACTCCATGTCTCCTCGCTCCTTCGTTCCCGTGTTCCTTGTGTGTGGGAACCGTGAGAGAACGACTGACCAAAACAGTAGGCGCTCCTTCTCCCATGTTTTATTTTCGTTTTTTGAACCGTCTTTTGTTTTCCTTTTTCTCCCCTGTTTGTCTCCGCGGATGGAAGATCCGCCGACTGTGAAGCGTGCCGGCCGTGCCGTTGTCATGTCCGCCAGCTGCGGCTCACCTCAGCCCGCTGGCCGTGCCAAAGACTAGCCTACCGGCCGCCCAGATGTTAAGCTTGCCAGCCGCGCCAAGTCAAGTTCGCCGGCCCCGCATATGGCAAGCCCACGGGACATTAATGTGGCAAGCCTGCCGGCGGTTGCTATGTCAAGCCCGCCAGCCTGGGCTATCTCCAGCCCGCTGACCAGGCCGATGGGAGGCCTGTCAGCCGGGGCTATCTCCAGCCCGCTGGCCACGCACATGGCAAGCCCGCCGGACATTCATGTGGCAAGCCCGCCAGACGTTCAACACTCCAGTTCGCCGACCACGCCTTTTCCCCCCGATCCAGAAGAGGATGCTAGGGGTGAGGAGAAGGGTGTCGGTTTCAGCCCCAGAGCTCGTTCCAGTGTCAGCCCAGGCCCCAGAGTTCGCACCAGTGTCAACCCAGGTCCCGAGTGTAGCCCACGGAGGGCTCCCGATCCCCAGTTCCATCCAGGAAGGGCTCCCGATCCCCAGTTCCGCCCAGGAAGGGCTCCCGATCCCCAGTTCCGCCCACGGAGGGCTCCCTTGTCTTTTGACTTCGATATGTGACACTGTCTGTGAAAACCCAGCTAAAGTAATTTTGGTGATTTACTGTGTTCTATATAAAATCATCCTTCATAAGGTAAAAAACATTCTATGAAAATGTAACATTGATATCTTTATTACTGACTACGACCATGTCAAAAATTTAAATCATAGTGAAATGAATGGTTGAAATCAAACTTTGATGCTTGTAATCTCATAATTAGATTGAGACTTTAGCCTGGATTTCACAGAGAGGGTCACATATCTTATAAATTGTCAAAGTGAAGTGACATGTGGCCAAGTATGGTGACCCATATTCAGAATTAGTGCTCTGCATTTAACCCATCCAAGTGCACACACACACACACACACAGTGAGCACACACCCAGAGCAGTGGGCAGCCATATTGCTGCAGCAGCCAAGGAGCAGTTGGGGGTTCGGTGCCTCGTTCAAGGGTCTCACCTCAGTCATGGAATTGAGGGTGGAAGATAGCACTGGTAATTCACTCCCCCCACAGTCTTTTAGTCAGACTAAAATGGTTTCTAATTTGAGTGCAAAATTAATATATGAAACAGAAACACTTCTTTTAGTTCCAATAACAAAATGCAACTGGAGCCATCCTGCATCTCAGTTATCGATTGTAGTGAAAATTTCCTTGGATGTACCTTTAATATTACTGTAATATCTTTGCAGTGTTCATCTTGTTTGCTAAGCCAGTTGTTTTGAATAATTCAGTGGACTATTATTTTCAAGCCAGGCTCATTGTAAAAACATGCCTGTAGCAGCATTTCTGCAAAATTAAATTAGGAACTTTTCATTTCATTTGAATGAATGTTCATCAACATTTCACAACACTTTCCACGTGAAATGTCCAGTTAGTGGTGCTAAAAGCAAGCTCAGTTTTATCAGAAACAGATAAACGTGAACCTGGCAATGTTTTATTACACTGGCTGTTATACGGACAATTTGCAGCAGTTCACTAATGGCAGTAAAACAACAACTTTTATTCCTGTTCACACAATTTATGATTATACGAATTATATTTACAGATTAATATACTTAGTTTCATGTAGTTCCTTGCACTATACTATGTTTATGACCTAAAAACACTTTTACTAGTGTGTGATTTGTAAATAAAACAATTTGATGTTTGCCTCACATAGCCAGCTCTATAAGAATGGCTTTTCTGATGTAGTAAACTTGCTCGGTAGCTCACCTGGTACAGCACTGCACTTGAGAAGTAGAGCACTTGAAATATAAGTCATGATAGAAGAGCTAAAATGCAATGGTTGCTTCAGCATATACGTTTTTACCTCACACTGTTTTTGTTAAGATTATCAGTTTTATTTAACATTAACATTATCAGTTTATTTAATGTAGGTGGCATGCTATTTTCAAACACAATAGGATAATTAAACTTTTAGCGCCAGTAATCTGAAATTTCATTTTTGAACTGCAGCAATAGAGGCAACAACCAACCTAATAAAATTGTGGCACATTCACATTCATCTGTTTCGGATAAAACTGAATGCACTTTTAGGGACATTCACTGGAAATTTCACTTTGAAAGTGTTGCGACATGTGCAAGAAACAATGCAAAATCATTTTGCATAAATGTTGCCACAGGCATGTTTTACCAACGAGCATGAGTTGGAAACTAACATACAACCTACACTAAACTCTACCCTAAACCTAACCGAAAAAAAAAAAACATGAGATTTGCAAACACATTTGCAGAAGCCATTTCAGCTTGCAGAAATGAGTGTTTGTTAACTGACAATCTGTCCCCTGTAAATATGATTTGGAATATAAATTGTTGACTATATGAACTCCGCTTACTAGTGTGTCACAGCCTAATGAAGCACATGCTGGTATTGCACTAGTAAAGCTACTGAAATAAAGAATTCACATATTTCAAATCCTGCAATTGCTCAGTCTATACATTCTTAAGCAGATGTGACCCTAAAATCACATATCACACAGGGAGCTTTTAGCTCACTCATGGATGCACACACACCGGTTCTCACACACTGTAAATCTTGCAGCATTCCCTGCTCCAGTGGGCAGGAGCTGCATTTGGCGAAATTAAATTGGCACTGAATGACCAACAAAATACTCCAAACCTTCATCCGCAGAATTGGGAGGTCTTTCTGTACGGCTGCAGATCAGAGCATGTCCTTCAGTCTCACACACAGTGGTTTGATTGACAGCCGGAGTACAGCACACCTGAATGTCTGTGAAGTGGGAATAAGCCTGCAGTTTCATCGACTCTTACAGCTTTCACAGTGATGGAGGGTGAGAGGGAGAGAATTGGAGAGAGAGCAATGGATAAAACTGGAGAGAGAAGATGCAGGTTGACATGTGTTTAGAAATAGGATGAAAAGCTTTAGGAGAAAAAAGGAAAATGGGATGGATTAAAAGGGATTGAGGGAGAAGATGGTGATGCAAGTGACAGGAAAATAGGATGGAGATAGATTTGTGTTTCTAAAATGGCTTTTGAATGTCAAAAATTGTGAAAACAAAGAGATATTGCAGCTGTATATTAGTCAGCTGAATTGCTTCAGTCATTGTGTGTTTTTGTCCTCCAAGGCTGATTTGTGTAGGCTGCATTTGAATAACTGATAAAACCAACACTGTTTTTGACCCTGCTTCATCAACTCTCTTTGGGCCACCCACGAGTGCCAACACTCTTCACGATTTTTCCAAATGGAGTTATTCATAGCCTCTCGGAGCAGTTTCGCCATCACTTATTCATGCATAGTTAATAAACACCTCTCCTCTGTTTTTTCTTCTTTGAAACCAAAGAAAGCATATGTATTGTATTCTCAGAGCTACAGACTTCTGGGCAGGCACTGACAATGATGAGCTAATGAGCCGAATGTCATGATGTTAAGTTCATGTCAGTCACCTCCGAAGAGACAAGTGGGTGATAATTGCTTAAACTTTGCCATGCAGGGCTTCTAATTGGAGTAATGTCAAAACAAGTCAAAGAAATGATTTGTGTGAATCAGGCACTAGTTATAACTCTGTGTAACTCTGTGTTATAGCTCGCGTAACACTGCTTCAGTACTAATGGGTATTAAATATTTTCTTTAGTTAATTAAACATAAATGCTTTACTGTAATTATAGCACATTATGTCTCAGTTAAGTTCTTATCTCCTACTTCCTTTTATAAATCATTTTTTATACTCTTAACTCTAAGCCAAAGCAAGACTTTAAAATGCCTTCTTTTATCATTCTAAATCTCTTGTGCTCACCATAAATTTATGTGATTAAAAATACAATGTGAATATGTAATTATAATTTATAATAACTGTTTTCCATTTTAATATGTTAATATAAATGTAATCCTGTGATGGAAAAGCTGAGTTTTTTTGTAAACTAAAAAATAAACAAAAAAATGTAATTTCGTTTTACATTTACATATTTAAGTTTTTTACCCTCTCTCTGAATTTTAGAATTAACCAGGCTATTTTACACCATCTCCACATTTCCCAAACCTTCAATAATAGGTTCTTCACAAAGCCTCAAGTTATACTGTGACAGGGTCACTAAATAGAAGTGTTCTATTCAAACAGAATAAAATGATAATTTTTTTACCTCCTGAGACCCTGCATCCTCATATGAGGACATTTTATTTGAGTGAATTTCTCTGAGACTATACATGCCACAGTTTTAAGTCTGGATGTCCTGTACAGAGCACATTCAGGGCTTTTCAGCGATACTAAATGTTTGGATGTTCCACCGTGACCACTCCCTCTCCTTGGTCTTCAAAAATGTCTGATATTAATTTAGTGACACTCTTATGGAAATATCATAATATTTTGTAATTATCATTTAAATCTGACTAATTTTTAAATTGTGTGTCCTAAATCAACATCTCAGGAAAATGTTATGGGGTTTCAAATCAAAATATGACTTTCTGTTACGAAACAGGACGTTGATTTCATACATGTCCTCATATGAGACTAAAAGCATGTTTATTACGCATTTTGGGAGACACAACAAATTTATAGATACATTATATATAATGAGAAAACTATAATGTGAGTTGGGGAAGTCGTGGCCTAATGGTTAGAGAGTCGGACTCATAACCCAAAGGTTGTGGGTTCGAGTCTCGTACCGGCAGGGATTGTAGGTGGGGGGGAGTGAATGTATACCACAATATACATTACCTTCAATACCACGACTGAGGTGCCCTTGAGCAAGGCACCGAACCCCAACTGCTCCCCGGGCGCCGCAGCATAAAAATGGCTGCCCACTGCTCCGGGTGTGTGTTCACGGTGTGTGTGTGTGTTCACTGCTGTGTGTCACATTTTGCATGAAGAAAAATGGTATATCAAATCAATCTGTTATAGCATAGTTGAGAATTATCTTTATACAAAGTTTGTTAAAAATAAATCCTAAAAACTCAAAATGTATTGGTGATTTAAAAAAAATCTATTGTTTTTGCCTATGCATGTTCATTCATGTCTTTTTATTTTATATATTAATATATTTATATATATATTTTTTTTTAATTGAGTCCCGATGTCCTCTACCAAGGACGTAGCATAACTTATGAATGAAATATAATTTTAAACATTTTTTTAATGCTCTAAAAAATGTAATGACATGAAAAAATACTAATTTTTTCCTAAAATGTTTTGCCGGGTCTCAAGAGGTTAAAATAATCGTCAGTTCCACAACCATGAATAGTATGTTTGGTATACTTATTATTAGTTTTATACCAAATGGAATAATAGTGATCTGGTCTTCAAAATAGGGATTCTATCCTTATTTCACAGTCACTGTGTTACTGACTGTTATATATGAGTAAATGTGTACTTTTGATTGATGCTTTTGCTACTGAATCACAAATTTTGGACTGGGGAGGGAGTTTTGAGCTCTGTGAGTTGAGTTTACATATTATGCCTAATTATTTTATTTGCAAATATCAAAGACTAATTGCTAATGAAAAAACCCTCCAAAAATAAGTATTTGTGGTTGGTGTGTTAAGTTTTGCTTTCTGCTTTTTCAAAGTATTTTGTTTAAAGCATTCAGCATGAATGAGTGAACCTTAACGTGTTCAGACTAAAAAAACATCTGGGCTGATTTTGATGGATAAAGGGATTTGTGTTTACTGTGTTCACAAAATAACTCTCCTAGAAATGCTCTCCTTTCAGAAAAACAACAAAGCCATGGGGCGCTGCAATGTACAAAAGACATGCAGAACTGATGCCTGTCAAAATATCTGCAAGAAAAAAAACCCACCATGAGTCTTTTTTTTTAAATAGCCATTAGCCAAGAAATGCTATGCTTTAGTGGACTTAAATTATAAATTATAATTTAAAACATAAATATGAATTATAAATATTCAAGTACTCTAATTCACGTGCACGTTAATAGCACCTGCTGAGTGATCTTGCCATGGTGCCAGGAGGACTCTCTTAAATGTTGTGTGTGTGAGAGAGAGACAGAGACTGACAAAGACAGAGAGAGTGAGAGTGGGCCGTAAGGAGAGACAATGATGAGAAGAATAGAGGCTGAATGTTGGAATTGCACTGCCTGTAAATCTTCTCTCTCTTTCGTATTTCTTTTCAAGTCTTTTTTTTCCTGATGCTGTGTCTCTGTTCATGCTGGCAGCTGCTCAGAACGTGTCCTCCAGCTCCTACACCCAGCCACACACACACACACCAAGACCTCATTCTGTGCACCTCTGATGTGCTCTCATGCACACACTCTCCAGGTAACCTGTCAACACCACCTTTCTAACTGCCACACGTGCACACATACTTTCACACACAACCCCGCACAAAATGTGGTCTCCCTGTGCTAATTTGTTTATCGTGATAGTTTAAGAGACATCAACAAGGCCACTGTTTGAAATCTATACAGCTGATACCTTGGCAGTGTGTGCTCTGATGAATTTGATTGTGAGAATTAAATTACAGCTATCTGAAGTACGTTCAAATTGCTTCAATTCTAGGTGGAACATGTAAAATTACATACAGTATCTAGACTGTAAAACATAATACAGTAGACAGTACAGTACAGTTTTCCACATCCCTTTCTTCCAAGGATAATTTATGTAATTTATTATTGTTGTGGGTGTCTGTGTTTAGAGCTAAAGGACAGTGTATGTGTGGAGAATCTAAAGTTGTGTCTGAGCTTGGAAATAATTGGTCCCAGGGGAGGCAGGCACCTTTTCCTTTTGTGTATGTCCTCTACCTTTATTTGTCCTCGAAATGTAGTGATTTAACACTGCCTGTTTAAACGGATGCATATCTTAGTCTTCTTTGGGATGTCTGCATATGTACACTTATCTATGCAGATATTTGTGCCTAACTATGTGTGTGAGAAAAGTAAGACAGACTATTTTCTGTGCTGTTTCATTCATATCCTTGTCCTCAAAAGAATGACTGTCAAAATCACAGGTGTATGTGTGTGTTTTAAGAATATGCTGATAAAACGGCAACTGGGTTGGACAGTGCATGGAGAGCCTTTGAGTTGTCTAGTCTGTCTGTGGCCATTTGTCGCTGTGGAAATAAAAGCTATACTTTCATTTGCTGAGAGCAGCTGTTGTTTTTTAATTGTATTTGTTTCCTGATGCATGAAGGATTCCCTGTCCTTTCAGTGACTACAGGCTATTTGTAAGCTTGATTTCGTTCAATGTTTCTTTTATTAAATTGCTATTTTATTATTTGTTGTTTATATTTGGAGTTATTTATTGGCTCTTACAGACACTTTTCTGTTTAAACATGTCACAATTAAAACGATCCCCTAAATGTCAAGGGGCTCAATCATGGGCTATTATTAGGAATATGCCAGCACATTGATGCTGCTGTCCAAATAAATTTGCAGCAGACTGAGTGAACAGTTAACCATTCATGGCACAGCAACTCTTGACCTCTTAAATCACTTCTTGCTATTCTTCCAGTTAGGAAGCCCACGTTTACCTTGACCTTTTTTTTCATATTGTTAAAAGCATATGCACTTTTTGGAGAAAATAATGGCTGAAAGTTTTTATTTAGTAGTTCATTGTCACGCCACCCAATATTCTGCTGCAATACTGTGTCAATGAGATATCACCTTCAACTATTCCATACCTATGCATTCTCACAGCTTTAAACACCAAACCTAGAGGCAATAGAGTATGTGTGTGCTGCAGTCTCTTTGATAGGTGTCATATCAGGTTAGAAAATCTCTGCTGTCGTTCTCTTGCTCGCTGGGGGCTGTTTGTACTTCTCTAGGGTAATAACAGATAAACATCTCCTTCATAAACTTGCAGAGAGATTGAGACCTGGCCCCTACCCTGCAAGGTCTCCAATAAACCTTGATCAAATTGCTTGTTTTTGGCAATCAAATTGCCAGCCAGGCTTGTGTTAATCGTATTGACCTTTGGATAATGTCATTGCTATTGAACACTATGAAAAGGTCCCCAAATCAAATCTCAGAAGAGCTGAGCAACTAGGAATGAGAGGAAAAAGATGCAAAGGGGATTTTCACTCCACCATGCTTTAACTGGCATTGTAAATGTCTAGCATATTGTGTTCGATATACTCTATGAGAAATATTAATTCTAAACTTCAATAAAGCAGAAACCCATATACCACAAAAATGTCTATTGGCATTTCACTAGGTTTCTCCTGCGTTCTAAACTGAGAGCGAGTGAGCGACTAAAACATTTTTGTTCTAATGAATAGGCTGTTGACTATGTGTTAAGAGTTTTCAGTGGAGATGGCTTTGTTGATTATAATAAGGATGTTCAAGTTTTGTTCTTGCAGTGTAGAGACCTTGATAAACTATTTGAGTAAATATTCACTATGATTATCCACCACAAATAAGTCTTTAATTATATAACTGCATTCATGGGCCTATTCACACAAGAAATTAAACGTTGTCAGACCACAGAACAATGTGTAGTTTTATTTATATTTCTTTATTTACTGACAAAAACTGGGACCAAAAACCTGTTCTTTGGAATGCAGTTCTTCATCATCTTGAAGAGCCAATTAAGGAGGTGTCTCACAAAGAATAATGGGAGTGAAGTGTACATCAGTTGTACCCTTCAAAATCCTTCATTCCAGAGGGTCCTTTGAAGTGAGCAGTTTTGAGCACATTGGTTAGGAATAACCCTTCAATATGGTGGCTATAATAGTTTTCAGTCCGGAGTGCCCTTCTTAGGCAGTTTTATGCCATTTGAATCACAGTGGTAATCTTTTGAGTCATGTGTCTCCAACCGCAGCTCCATACTCCAGTACAAGTGGTGACACTAACACACTGAAAGCTATTTTTCCATTAACATTAAAGGCAAATTCGGGAATGATTTATGTTGCAGCAATGGGGCAGTCATCTTAGATTTATGCAGACACCAAGTGGCATGGATAAAATATATAAAAGCTTTCAGTTACAAATTAGTGATGTGGGTTTTGATTCACTTTAATTATTTGAAATCTTTGAGCTGTTTACCCACAAGATGCATTTAGTGTTTTTAGACCCTTTTCACAGGTTACATTATGCCAGAAGGTCATTTAGAAGTGAGTATCTTTATGTGTGTACTGAATGAGTCATTGAATGATTCACTCAACTGATTAGCTGAAAAACCTAAATGATTCATGGCCAGAAAAGGTCTTATTTATTTGATTATTTATTGTATTAATGTGAGTCTGCAAATCTGCTCCAGAAAGAATGTGTGGGCATGAATGAGAAAAAGAAAAGAAATATCATCATCATCATCAAAAAAAAATCTATACAAATATGATATAAATATTTGAATAGATTGTACACATTTTTAGGCTGTGACAGGATTTTTCATCTAATGTGAATGAACATCATGTTTAGCATATTTTCCAAAAGAAGTAAGAAGTATAAAAGGGGGGGGGGGGGG
>NW_015555767.1:559874-563475 GCF_001515605.1 Sinocyclocheilus anshuiensis
AAAGAAAAAGGGGGGGGGGGGGGAGTTAAATGACTGCATCCACCTATTGACAAGAAATTTGAAGAGTCCAGAATCAGCATGGAAATGGAGCTGCTGTTGTCTTTCTGACTTATCCTTCTTTTGCTTTTGTTTTGGTTTACAGCGTGTTTGACTTTCTTATTCATCTCTGTAGGCAATTTGAATAGTTTGGTGTTTTGAGATTAGCTTTGTTTTTTTCACCCCACTCTTCGTTCTATTCTGAATAGGCCTTTAGTCTGATGCACAGTTTTTACAATTATTATTTTTTGTTCCTACACAGCAGCAGAGAGAAAGTTATATTAGTGCTGTTGTTAATAAATTCTTGTGTGATTAAACTGCTCAGCGGAAGTTTAATGGATGGATGATCGCTTGTCCTCAGAGGGCGCATAAGCTATCAGCGTTCTTGTACAGAACAATAGCACGTAAAAGAAACCAAACAATCTGCAAACTCAGATAACTCAATAAGTTAAATAACCCAGTAACTTTTGTTTCTCTCTCTCTCTCTCTCTCTCTCTCTCTCTCTCATATTCTAATATTTGTATTCATCTGGTATTCATCTCTCGCTCTATTTTTCTTCCTCCTCCACTTATTTTCCTCCTACATTTCTCCTTTCCTTATCATTCTTTGTCCCCACCACTCCACCTTTCTTTTTTAAAATGGTTTCCTCTCCCACTTCCTGTCTCTCTCTTTAGTTTTGAGAGCATAGTGAAGTTAAATGAAGAAGTCAATTATAGCTCTTTGCCACGTGGCGGTCAGAAAAAAATGAGCAGATAATTATGATTAATTATGTGTAATACAAAGCGTAATGTAGTCAGATACAATGTAGGCGAAAGAGAATAAAAGAACAGAGAAGGACTGACGCAAAAGGGACATTTTTCTGTTTCTGACAGTAACGGTGAAGATGGTACTTTCCCGCTCCCACTCTCCATCTCCTGCTGATTTAATGGGCTTTAATTCTTCTCTCATACAGTTTTTTGAAGAGATGGCAGTGTTGATGGAGTGATATGATGCTGTGAAAAGAAAATTGTATGTCCTTTCAGTGAAAATATAGAGATTTAAAGGTGCACTTTTTGTTAAAAATATTAAATCCCCAAAGAAACGAGTAGGGTAATACTTTATAATAACTTTAATTTATAAATCAGTAACAAACATTATATAATGCTTAACAGATCATTAGTTAATATATATGCACATAGCTAGAAATATGAGATAATGTTCACTAGCATAACACTTGAATCTAGGTAAGTTTTATAAAAATAAAAAAGCAACATTTTGAGCAAAAAGCAGAGTTTTTATCAAATACTACATCTGGATCATATTCAGTAGGATGATCAAAGCAAAGATGCAGTAGATCACTTCCATCAACACCCCCAAAGCTTGCACAGTCCTTTGCCACTTCCTGGATCGACATTTCACTCTGTAACATTAGGCAGTTTTCATTTATATTCTGTTTATTGTTGATGATTGCATTGTTTTTCATATGCATATGCATACATTCGAGATCGCTCGTTTCTGTGTCTTCCTCGCATGTGTTTTTGATCGGCACATTCTAGACTCATTCAGGAGATGTGTAATAACAGTGAGAACGCGGAAACCCGGAAAATTCCGTGTTTGGCGGGGAAAGAGTTAAGGCAGAAGAACTGATAATATTCAGACGGTAAAATTTAAAAGAGTTCATTGCAAAAGGTAAAGTTAAAGGGCACAAAATCGAGCTGCATATAAATTATTTAAATGTGCCTGTGTCTGTGTGCGATATAAATATGCCCCATTTTACAATATACGGGGTTTAAATAAAATGTTTATTTACTACTGTAAGTGAGATAGGCCTAGTATTTACCCTCAAGAACTGTCTGTGTACAGGAACTGTATATGCTCGTGCTATTTTGCTTATTGTTCTGTATACAATTCTGCTCATAGGTTTACACACCCCTTACAGAATATGCAAGATGTTTACCTGTTTTTAAAGGGGTCATATGATGTTGCTAAAAAGAACATTATTTTGTGTATTTGGTGTAAAGAAATGTTTATGCGGTTTAAGGTTAAAAAAACATTATTTTCCACATACTGTACATTATTGTTTCTCCTCTATGCCCCGCCTTTCTGAAACCCGTCGATTTTTACAAAGCTCATCGGTCTGAAAAGCGAGGTGTGCTGTGATTGGCCAGCTATCCAGTGCGTTGTGATTGGCCGAATACCTCAAGCGTGTGACGGAAATGTTACGCCCCTTACCATATTGTGATGCCGTGTCCCGGCCGGAGCGAAGAGACAAAAACATTAAAACCCATTATAAACGAGGCATTTGTTGCATCCAGTGGGGACATAATTACGGATTATAATGATTTATACTGTCTTTTTATGCGTTGCGTTGCATCGCGATGTATTTCCTCAGCGACCAGCACGAATCAACTCTAGGCATGACGAAGCGGATATCATCCTCTTTTGGTAGGCCAAACAAAGTAGTTGTTGTAACGAAACACACGGCAACAACAATACTACAGCGAGAATCAAAGTAACAATGTGATTGGCTATTAGCACTATAAACACATGATGTCTGTTTCATTCATACTGGACGCCAGAGGGTGCCCTCTCACAGAAAATCCACATATCCAGTCACAGAAGTAGCGAACTAATGACCCTCCAGGAAATCCCTTATATGGACAAAGGCATGGCTATTATATCTGTAACTGAGTAAACAGAACATATAAACATTTTGAATGATAAAACAAAGACAATAAACACAACTGCGACAATGTATAGTTTATCTGAGTTCTTTAAGCCATCTCTGGTATTTTCATTTGCTAATTGACACAGTCTTTTTTTCAGTATAGAATATATTTTCTGCCTCATTCTGTGATAAGAAGCCAGATGACAAAAGGAAGTTATTTCAAACACTCGACTGATGTTGTGGACTAAAAACATGTTATAATGTTCTCTTTTGTTGGACAGCAGGTTTAGAAACGCTTCTCATTATAAGTCATTAGTCATTAAGGCGTGTGTTGCTTTTTCAAATGCTTGTTATAAGCGGGGATTCTCTATTCTAAATACACTATTCATCACATCATATCTACATTATAAATCTCATGTCTACCAGTACATCTAGTACATCTCACAGTAAATTTATACATGACATAATATCTATATTAGATGTGTCATCTGTAACCCAATACATTTAATCTTATTTACCCTTAACATTTTGTCATATATACACATCATATCATATCTACCTGATACATCTCATTATATATACATTAAAACATCACTTCATGTTTACATCTCATCATATCTGCCCTATACTTCTCCTTATAAATAAACTTTGCAAAATGTCCATCTCATTATGTCTACACATCTTCTGCCTCTCGTTTCACTTTCACCCCAATCCTGTACGCCTCACCATTCTACACTATAAATAATCAAATAGTATTCGGATGAATAATTAAAAGCACACTCAGTTATTAAAACGGTGCAGCCAGAATTTTTTATTTTTTTTCTCAGACACCTATTGACCTGTAATATTAAATTTTGCCATGTGTTTTTATGAAGTGCTCTCTGCTGCACAATACAAAAAAAAAAAAAAAAAGATCTT
>NW_015555767.1:564109-565179 GCF_001515605.1 Sinocyclocheilus anshuiensis
TCCAGGAAATCCCTTATATGGACAAAGGCATGCTATTATAGCTGTAACGGAGTAAACAGAACATATAAACATTTTGAATGATAAAACAAAGACAATAAACTCTCAACTGCGACAATATAGTTTATCTGTGTTATTCAAGCCATCTCTGGTATTTTCATAATAATTAAGTATATTTATAATCCATTGCTAATCAATGTATTCTTTTTAAAGTAGCATATGGAACATATGTTCTGCCTCATTCTGTGACAAGAAGCCACATCAGATCACAAAAGGAAGCATTTGACTGGTGTTGTGGAGTAAAAAGGTTATAATGTTCTCTTTTGTTGGACAACAGGTTTAGAAATATGAATACAAGGGAAGTTTAGCTTTAGGCATTTTAATTTAAGCATGTTTAACTTAGTTAATGGAAGGCTACCTGCTGCCATCAGAGCAAATGTAATTACTGCATTCATCATACACATACACTATACATCATATCTACACGATATCTTCTCTATTCATCTCATCTTAAATACACTATTCATCACATCATATCTACATTATAAATCTCATGTCTACCAGTACATCTCAGCATGCATACAGTAAATTTATACATGACATAATATCTATATTAGATGTGTCATCTGTAACCCAATACATTTAATCTTATTTACCCTTAACATTTTGTCATATATACACATCATATCATATCTACCTGATACATCTCATTATATATACATTAAAACATCACTTCATGTTTACATCTCATCATATCTGCCCTATACTTCTCCTTATAAATAAACTTTGCAAAATGTCCATCTCATTATGTCTACACATCTTCTGCCTCTCGTTTCACTTTCACCCCAATCCTGTACGCCTCACCATTCTACACTATAAATAATCAAATAGTATTCGGATGAATAATTAAAAGCACACTCAGTTATTAAAACGGTGCAGCCAGAATTTTTTATTTTTTTTCTCAGACACCTATTGACCTGTAATATTAAATTTTGCCATGTGTTTTTATGAAGTGCTCTCTGCTGCACAATACAAAAAAAAAAAAAAAAAAAATCTTTCCTTTTGTATTGTAA
>NW_015555767.1:565246-581290 GCF_001515605.1 Sinocyclocheilus anshuiensis
GCACAAAAAAAAAAAAAAAAAAAAAAGATCTTTCCTTTTGTATTGTAAGCTACTGTGCTGAAACATCATTTATTTTACATGTGCCATTGTGGGCATTTGTTTCAATTAGCTGGAAACTGCAATTTTGCCTATTAAAATCTTCCGCAAACAAAATATCTGGCTTTTTTTGTTGCTAGCATTGTGTTAACATGAATGAACAGTAAAGACCAAGTATAATTACAAAAGATGCATGTTGTCGCCTGAATTTGAAATTCATGAATATTGATATTCATTGAATATGTCTGATTAATTTCTTTGAGTATGGGCAAGAACAAGAAAAAAACAGTATGGCCTCTTAATCAAGATTAAAAGCGTTAATAGAAGTGTAAAGGCCCCTCTTCTTGACTCCAATAAGAGCACTGTGCTGTAATCAGGACACTGTAAATTATACACAGGAGACAGATGGGGTTATCATAAAGCTTATAACTCTTTCTTTCTCTCATACGTTCTTTCTCTGCATTTTGTCCTTCTAGTCAAGTTCTAGTCTTAAAGTCTTAGACTAAATATATGTGTGACTTTTAGCATATATTAGTCACTCAAGTATGTGTCTCTTCATTATTCTTATAGAGACTTGTCTTTCTACTTAGTCTAAAAATAGAGACTAATATTTTCTTTTCTCTGCCTGTGAACAGCATTTAAGGCCAAAAGCTTGCGATTACATTTACATATCTTCCATAATTTGCAAAGTAAGATTCATTCTCATGTCTACTGATTAAAATGATTGTTGTCTCATTCTAGGATACTTTATATCGCTTGTGTACTTTCATGCTCATCAGAGTATAGCGGCACTAGCTTAGCAACATGCTTTTCTCCTAATTTTTTTAGTCTTCATCTTTGTACTCATTACAGTTAATATATAATGTAAGATTTAATTTGACTTCTGAAAATGTAATGCTTTTAAAATTTTGTATTTTACAGTTTACCTACAGTAATTACTGTTTGTTCTTTTTGTTTGGTTGATAAATGTTATGTGTTTGATGGGCTTAAATAATTCAACATGCTATGTAGATCAACGTGAGACTGAACACTCATGAACCAATCTTTTATTTTGTCATTCAAATGACAACTGACATGTTTGTCAAACATTGTTTTGATTAATATTTCACAGAAGAATCATGACTCAATGTCCTGACTGTGAGGTTATATTCATGGCATTATGTCTTCACATTGTGAATCACAGTGTGTGAAAGCAGTAGGGATTCACTGCCAGGAAGTTCACTAATTATTACTTGATTATCATAGAACAATGAAAAGACTTTAGCATGCATGCGACATGTACTGCGCACATGAAAACATACCTGTTCATACTGTATAAGAGGCATTTTGTACAAGAAGTCAGAAAGGCAGTGACTTCTCAAAAAAAAAAAAAAATCTATCAATCTTTGATAAGACAACATTCAAATAAAAATATAATTCATATATGAAATATTACTTTGTTTTAATAAATTGTATGTTAAAATAAATCATAAGTAACACTTAATTCTGGTAGTCCACTTTAGACTTTCTACTAACTAAAAGTAACTCTGCTAGTACGTCAACTTATTCTTCTAGCCCTAACTCTAACAGTTTAATAATACTCTAATGAGAGTTATTTGACGTGTAGTTGCAAATTAATGAGTTAGTTGACAGTTGCAAAATTACTTCTAGTTGTGGACTATCAAAATAAAGTGTTGCCAGAGTGTAACCAAAACATAGTATAGATATGATATTATGCTACTTACCTTTGTTATTTGCATAGAAAATTGTTTTCCATATGACTTTACGTTTTGACCTGGAAAACCAAATGTAACTGGAACATGAATTAAAAATACCCAAATCCAGAGAGGAGACTTTGCCACTTCATTTCAGTCCACCACACGCCATTTATGAATACATATTCCTACATTGACACAGAAGTACATCACTTTACACTTTCACATGCTGACAGGCTCTAAAATGATTGCGACATTTGAAAATGTCACCCACAATGATGCTCAGGTAACCCACTATATCCGCAGACATCAGAACGGGATGGGACTTATTTTATTTTAAATGGGGAGAAACAGGTAAATTGAGCTGCTTTTATAACAAAAGTGGCCCAATTTACCTGAATTCAATCTATTCATAGATAAAATAAAGTCAGTGCTGGTCTTCACTCAGTTAGTGTGGAGAAGCACACACACAAACATGCATATGACTAGTAACAGTGATTTTGAGGGCAAAGCAACGATCAGATGTAGGTGTTTAACTCCTAGAGGAATTAAACTACTAGATATGGCCAACCCACAGAATGGCAGCAAACACACACAAAAGGCTTACATTTTAATTTACTGATAAAATTGAAAATTAATGTCTCACCTTTTCATTACTGTGACCAGCTTTGTGCTAATTTATTATGATGCCAGTCTTCTACTTGGCTCCATATAGGGACTTCATTAATTTTGCATATGTCAGTTTTTTTGTTAGAGTGCTTTTGTCAGTTTCCCACCTTTTCTGAGTCAGTTAGATTTGGTAACTAAGCACTTGTGGGAGATCAAAGGGTCCAACTGGTACTAATTATTTTGCTTCAGAAATGTACCAAGACTTATCCCACTCTCGCTCAATTTTTCTTCTGCACAAGGCAAATTATAAATGATTTAAGCTCTCATCTGTCATGTGGAGACCTGTGTCACGCCACATGGGGGTGGATTGTCGCCTTGAATTCTGCAAGGGGAATTAACACGGTTGTCTCTTGGGTCAGTGTCTCCTGCCCCTTCTCAAACCTTTTTCAAGGACCCTACGTGCTTTCCATGATGTGCTTATACATAATAGTATTAGGCTAGACTTTTAATCAACAGTATTGGTTTTTTCCCATATGTGCAAATTCAGGCCAGCTGATTTTCAATCTAGAAAGGTACTGTCACAGCGCAAGATTTAGGAAAGGCAAACAAGATCATTTTTAATCTTTGATTTCAATGTTAAATCCTACTTCAGTCCTGAATGTTGCATTTGATATTATTAAAGATGACTGTCTATCTCTGTGAAGGTTTTAATTCAGCCAGGTTATCATAACATGTCAATTAATGAAGCCACTAAGCTGACATATGAGATCTCTCTCAATCTCTACTAATCTTCTAACACAGACTCCCAGGACACACTGTGTTTATTTGCAAGGTTATCATTTCTATATTTTTGTATTATGTACATTTATGTGTGGCAAATTCAAACTATTAAAAACATAAACATATGTGTGACTTATTTTTTTCCCATATATGGATGCAGACAGTGAATGCAACACCCTCTAAAAGTAAGACATAGCTAATGCAATACCAGCACTATACAGCCTCCTACCCAACATTACATTTACATTTACATTTAGTCATTTAGCAGACGCTTTTATCCAAAGCGACTTACAGTTGGGGGATACATAAAGCGATTCTTCTTAAAGAGGCAAACAGACACAGGAAGTGGTTGCAATGAGAAATTGTTCGAAAGAGCAGCTGGGGTTGCTGAGTCTTCTGGACGAATCCAGGTCTCAGTCAAGCCCAAGATGCTAAGTGTGGAGTTTAAAGAAAAAGAAGAAATGAAGTCTGCTTTGTTGACAGCTGACTGACAATTCCAGAGACCCACAGAGAAAGAAAGAGGTGCAGTAGAGGATGTAGAGAGAGGATGCAGGTTAGCAACATTGCGTTGCCGTCTGCGTGTGACCTTAGAGCGTTGTCGAGAGACAACCGGAATGGTTTGGAAACACATGATAGAGGTGAAAAAGAGAGGACAGAAAAGGAGAGTGTGTACAGGGAAGAGCAAAAATATACTTAAGTGCCTTGGCGATTTCGTTGCTCGGTGAAGTCGCGCAGGTAAAGTCGCAAGTCTTTACACTCCTGATGCTTCCGCATGTTCTAATTAATGTTTTTTTCTGGTAAATAAGAACATCTTATTTACCAGCACACAGTTTTGCTTATCTGGATCTTTAGCCATATTTGTGCTGTGAGGGTTTTCAGAACATGTTGCATTTTTTGCTTGGTGCATTATCATAGACATTATTCTTCTGGCCACACAGTGCCAGGAATTTTGCATTGCTTTAATGAGTCTTGCAAATATTTTCAACATAATTAGTTTAGATATGCAGTTGTTGTTGACAGAGACTGGCTTGCCCTTTTATCACCTCATTGTGAAACGAATCTACTAAACAACAATTCATGTAAAAACACCATTCATGTCTCACTATCACATGGCATAAACACACAACAGCAGCCTGCTGAAAACATAGAGGAGTTTGCTGAAAGCCCTTAGCCAGAGCCAGCTGATGCATCCATATAAAACACACAAATGTGATAATCAGCCAGTGCCAACAGCCTGCTGCTCAGATACATACATACAGCAGTGTCACATAAAGGAAAGTGCTCAGCTTTTGAAACGCTGATTAAAAAAATAAAAAAGTTAAAACGATGGCATGTACATTCCACATATTAACATTGCGGTAACAGTGTATTTGCAGAGTAATTAGGTTTATCTGCACAGCAAAATGTGGCATCCCAGATGTGCAGTTTTGTCCTAATGTCTGACTCCTTGAAGATTCATAAACACAAGAGTTATTTAATAGTAATTCAGTTATTCAAATTGACAGCAGATGCACAAGACATGACACAGCCATATCACCCTGCAGCCCAAGACTGGTTGCCCACTGAAGCTTTTGTCAATCATGGCCTCCTAATAATCTCTATGACTCTCTCTCCTCTCCACCTGTAGCTGTGGTGAGCGCACTGGCGCCGTTGTCCTGTGGCTGCCGCCGCATCATCCAAGTGGATGCTGCACACTGGTGGTGGTTGAGGAGAGACCCCCCACATGATTGTTAAGCGCTTTGGGAGTACAACAATACACAACAAAGTGCTATATAAATGCATCATTCATTCATTCATTCATTCATATCATTCTGGCTTCTGTTTCTTTCTTGCTTGCTTTCTTTCTTTCTTTCTTTATTTGTCACTTTGCTAGGAAGGTTTTTAGTTCATGCCCATATGGAAATGTGATATTTTCATAATATGTTACGTATAAGGCAATATATAGAATTTTCATATATGTACATTCTCTGGGTAGATGAAGATATAATTTTTATACATATATAAATTCCCCATAGTAAAATTTGTACATATGTTAATAATATCTATATGGTGATTTTTAAATGGTATTATATGTAGCAACCATATATGTCAACAATATATATTGTATTTATATATGAAACTTTATTAAAACAACATGTATACAAATCTGTAAGTTTATATGCAAATGTGTAATATATATTTTTAAATACACATCTATATTGTAGAATTTCCTTATATACTATATAATAATTAAATAATATTTTCAGAACATAATTCAGAATATTTTCAGAGATCTGTGTGAGTGAAAGAACAGTTGGGACACACAGGCCCTGATTACACCTGGTATTACAGTAATATCTGTCTCAGGATCATGAGAGGAATGTTATAACCCCAAGTCCTGGAAGGTTTGGTAGATAACAGTTAATGAGGTTTGTTTTGTTTTGTATTGTGTTTTTATTTTTCAATAAAATAAAATATATTTTTCAATAAAAAATACTTGGTGCAAGTACCTCCGTCCGTGTGTGTAAAAATGGCACACGTTTTTTTGCATTACTCATATGTTAAGCTATTCTTTTTGGCTCCACTTTTAGTATGTTTTCGCTTTGCCATTTATGTAGAATTAAAGTTCTTATAGACAGTTGTTCTGGATGATTATCTACATAAGAGATTTTGACATTTCCATGTTTACTTTCTATTGCTATGAAAATTTGGCCCAATGCTTTGATAAAGCAGCATCGCTCATTATTTAGCACTGAAAGTTTCTGAAATTGTAATGGATTATGTGACCAACTGACTTGCCAGTTCATGCTTGGGTGACTGTTTTATCCTGATAAAGATTTGCTAGTGACCAACTGATGTAATCCACCATTTAACACTGCATTCCAAAACCCATAAACTGAACACATAACTCTAGCCCCAGAATCAGTATGGCGACAAATGAAGTTCAATTGAGGGTTACCCTAAAAGAATAATTAATTAACTTTGGCACTGACATTTTACAAGAGAGCAGCAGTTCAGTGTAAAGTCACATTTTATCTTTCACACAGGGTCACATTAAGTTCTTCAACACTATTGCTTAACAGAGGAATTGTTCAGTTGCAACTAAGAATAAAGGAACAAATATTCAGATTTACCAAATTTGTGTGAACAGAATTCACCAGCTATGACCAGGCCATACTGTAAATCCCAAAGATCCAACAAGCAGAAATTGCTATGTGATGAAAATCAATGCTGAAATTTGCTATCACAATCAATCAATAGCATGTGCTAGTAAATCTTCTTCTTTCACGTCTATACCCTATCTGAGATTTAATACTGAACAGTCCATTTTGATTTTTTTTTTTTTTAGTAGAGAAAAATACATCATGGTGATCTGGTGCTCCTTAAATCTTGTCTAACCAAAGTCTGTGAGAGAGATATGAATCTGGTGTTGGACTCCTCCTCTGTTCATTTCCCTCAAGCTCAATTAATATACTCAATTAATTTCTAATAGGTTTTCTCGATATGTATATGTAGGCTAAAATGGGGTTGAGATAACTGATACAGAACAAACCATGTTTAAGCAATGATATTTTAAAAAAGTGTGTTGTGTTGATTCTATAGATCATTATTTTGCAGTGTAGTTAAAAAGTCCCAGAAATAGTAAGGTATTTTGAACACTATGCGTGGCCATCACTATTTAATCTATTGCCTCATTTCAGATTCAGTGAATGTCCTGTTTATGGTCACTTTAAAATTGACACTGAAAGATTGTTATCAGACCCGGTTCAGGCAAAATTAAAACAATTCTGCCAAGTAAGGAGTTATATAGACTGAAGTACTATTTTCTAAAATGCTTTTATTTCAGCAACTGCTACTTAAAAAATTGGCATGGGGCAGCTGCACGTCTTTGGGTTTTTGATATTATGCTTATGTTATGATGTTACGGACCACGTGGAGACGTCTGCTAAAGCAGCATATCGGCACAGTGCAACTGTGCTGTCTCACTTCCCAACCCTACACATTAATCACAAAGTCCCCTGTGAATACTGACAAGGCTAGAAAGTGTTTCTTCTTCTTCTTCTTCTTCTTCTTCTTCTTCTTCATTTAGTGTTTAACAACCTCTTAAAGTATAAACTCATATCTCTTCTTTGAAGGACAGGGAGGCTATGTTACATTAATACATTCATGTATCATTGTCTGTTGTCATGCATTTTTTACATGACATTTGTGCTTTTGAAATTTTGCAGAAGTTTGCCTAAGCACTGGTTCCTGTAGGCTACAAAAGTCATTTATTGTTTCTGTTTGACTGATGACTACTTAGGGCCTGAGGTCAATCATAGGAGAGAGAGAAAGAAACAGTAAAAACAAACAAAGGCAATTTGTTGATGAAACAGCCCAAATGAATGAGATGGAATAATAATTGAAGTTGGACAGCATCTGGTCTGAAAAAGAAACATGTATCTGTATCAAGCCTAGGGGAAAGTTCAAAAGTTCACATCAGGGAAAAATAGACAAAACAAGTGTATGGAAGTCTCTGGTGGTTACATTGGATTATCGCCAATTTGTAAGGCCTAATGGGACCTCTGATGATTGGTGTCCACTACAGTGGTCAAATCTGTAAATGTCATTTTATCCATTGAGGGTTCCACCATGGTTATGGGTGATTACCCTTGACAATTAGCCATGATTCTATATGACCATCCTCTTTATATGTCATAGTGAATTTTATTTATGACAGTATAAATTCCAACTGCACCAAGTACCTCTAGGATATTTACTACTCTATTTTACTGCACAGATGTCTCAGAAATTATGTAAAATATTGTATACCATTAGTGTTAATGTCATAATTACATTTCAAGATCACAACAATAAAAAATCTTCCCAGCAATGACCAATGAATATGTTCAATGAGTTGTGCAGAATCACCCATGGTCTGAGAACATAACTGCTTTCATAAGCAAAGGAAATGCAAAAAAAACAACAAGTCTTATTGGATTTTAAGGTTAAAAAGAGGTTCAAATCAGTATTTAACACAGTCATTACTGATTACAGTAATTTTTTCCTCTATCTTTAATGGCAGTTTATATTGACAATGTTCTGAGTAGACTGTTCACCATCTGCTAACTTTCCAAAGTTCACTTGAGTTCATGACTGCAGAGTTCATGACTGCAGGGACTGTAGACAGAGCCGACACCCCATTAGTAAATTTGCAATACTCCATCCAAGAGACATTATGACATTAAGAGACTAAATGTAACACAGTCTCTTTATCAGCTTAGAGACTCTCTCTCATAAATTCATCACAGCCTCTTCTTTTCTCTTGTATTCTCTCTGATCAGCGAGATCAGAGGCTGACAGTAATACTTTCAAACATCTTTAAGCATTTTTTTCTCTCTAATCCTTCATAAAAATGAACAAATGATTTTTAACAATAAAAAAGAATAATGCTTCATCTTGTTTCTATTTGATGTCAGTCATTTTTGTCAACCATCTTTCTTAAATCGCAGCCAAAACAGGGCACAATGCAATTTGGAGGCCTTGTCTCTGAGACACCTGTCTGCATGCTCACATGTGAGTTCAATACATCGCTTCCAATGAAAGCAAGCAACTAAGTCTCTTCACAAATTGCCCTTCAACAAGGCCGGTAGCGAAGAGTACATATAAAGGTACTTTGAGAAAGCAGTTTTGCCATTTATGATCATGTGATCCTCACATTTGTTTGAGCTGTTACATGGGATTTTAAAAATAGATAAATACTTTGAATGGATTTTGTCCTATATGTTCAATAGCTAGTAGGTCTATTAATGTTCGGCTGGAAAGGATGGGAAAGAAGAAATCAATCTTTAATCAATTAAGCAGTGGGACTAAAATGTGTTTTAAAGCACTGTTCCAACATTAATAGGGCATAAGAGCATGGCTCTTACAATTACACACTGGACAACTAAACTAATTAAAAACGCTTCTAAAACTCATCGTATAGTTCAGTGAGCTGTCACGTAAATCTTTCCCAATAAAAAAAAATCACTTCAAGACTAAAGCACCAGCTTAAGTCCCATTTACCATAGCTTTAGTTTGCTCAGTTTCCCTTGGGCTCATGGAGCAGTGATGCATGTGGAATACTGAGATGGAAGTAGTAGGAAAGCACTGGACTTCCTGCTGTTCTCTCAGATGAATGTATCTGTGCCCATCAGATTTTTGAAGTAGATTTTAAATAGATAAAAAATGCGAATATTTTATATATAAAAATGGCAACTGATCTTGACAGCTAGTGATCAGTAAGCATTTTTGTTTATAAAAAAAGCAGATAGCATATTATCCCATCAAACTGTCCAAAAGGCTGGGGTAGAAATCACACAGTCCAGTCGAGTTCACTCACTTTAATATAGCCATCCTCAAGTCACTTAAAACATGTTTTTTCTTCTTCTTATGATATACATGATATCACTCGTGACCCTACAGAGGACAGGTGGTTTGGAGAATGAATGGATGGATAGTTGAAATATGATACCAAAGCTGTTCTTACACAAAAATGCTTACTAATCACTGGCTGTAAGGATCGGTTGCAATTTATATATACAGTGGGTATAGAAAAGAATCACCCCCCCCTTTAAAATAACCACATTTTGTTGCTTTGCAGCCTTTATCCATCTGTATTTACTCAGTGCAACTTATAACATCCAAGTGAAAGATATAACACAAACATGTCAGAAAAAAAAAATAAATAAATAAACAAACAGAATTTTAGTCTCATCTGCCTCAGAATCTTCAAGGTGCGTTTTGGCAAAGCTCGTTCGTGACTGCATGTGGCCTTTCTTGAGGTGTGGCTTTTTTCTTGCAACTCTCCCATACAAGCCACATTTGTGGGGAATTTGTGATATTGTTGTCACATGCACACAATGACCACTCTTTGTCATAAATTCCTGCAGCTGCTTCAGAGTTGCTGTAGGCCTCTTGGTAGCCTCTCTGACCAGTTTCCTCCTGACTCTTTCATCCAGTTTGGAGCGACGTCCTGATCCAGGGAGGGTCTGTGTTGTACCAAATACCTTCCACTTCTTAATAATAGACTTCACTGTGCTTCTAGACATTGATAAAGCCTTTGTTTTTTTGTTTTTTTGTATCCATCTCCTGACTTGTGCCTGTCCACAACTTTATCCCGGTGATCTTTTGACAGTGCCTTGCCACCAATGCTGATTGTTCGCTTCAGTTGCACTACCAAGGACTGAAATGCTCCAGGAAAAGCTGAGCTATTCAGCTGATCACGGTTGAAAGTCAAATGGCTTTGTGTGCCATTGAAAAGGTGCTTAGCTACACCTGATTGAGTTTACAAGTAATTTTTAGGAGGGGGGGTGATCCTTTTTCCAACTCAGTGATTTTATTATTTTTTTCTCTGATTTGTTGCTGTTATATCTTTCACTTGAATGTCATAAGTTGCACTGAGTAAATACAGCTGGATGAAACAAAAACGGTGTCTGTCTTCATTTGAGGCTGCAAAACAACAAAATGTGATTATTTTAAAAGGGGGTGATTCTTTTCTATACCCACTGTATATCAAAGATATGTGTATTTAATCCCTATGTACATTTGTGTGTGTACCGTAAATGTGTCGTGTGTCTTCATACACAGCTTGTGTGTGTAGGCAAATACATAACACACATTTCATAGAGTCATCCAAGGGCAAACCCACTTCTTTTTTTCAGAATCTGTCCTTACTGACAAAACTATAGCAGTGTCAATGCTTAAAGTTGACGCGGCAACACTCTATGCAAAACACACACAAGCACACATAGGATTCTCTATCACACTCACATAAGCGCAGTCACAAAAACAGCACACATTCTAACACACACACACACACACACACACAAAGTTCCCATCTGTGCTGTCTGTTTGTGCCGTAGTCATGTCAGCGCATCACAGCAGATAGCAGCAATAGCCAAATGAGGTGTCAATGTGAGCTATGAAGATATGACAGGTTTTATAAGTTCACTGCCAGACTCATAGGTACCATCTTGTTGTACTGCCTCGCCACTGAGCTCACCAAACCTAACCACGGCATACCTTTAAAGTTGTACATTGACATTTATTGTAGTAATTAATTACATTGCAGCTGCCACATTGGAATATTTTCTTTTTTATTATCTTGAAGAGATCTAGTTGTCATGGTGACACATAGTTTCTCAGGACGAGCTCACGCAGCATTTTTCATCGTGTTATGCTGACCCACTCACTCTGTTTGACACTGACTTACCTGAGAGCCAGCAGAGTGAGTATCTTGACAAACTGCCAAACCCACACAGACTTTTTCTCTCTATATAGCTGCCACCACTGCGCCTCAGGCCAACAGAACCGAAACACATGAAGTCATTCTGTCCAAATGATGCTCAGTTCTTCAGTCAGGAGCGAAAAAATGCATCTAGTTCTACATTTTTCCTCAGTGTTAAATATTACTGCCTTCAAGGAGGATAAAACCAAATCTAAACTGTCATTCATAGGTTCCAGAATGTCTAAGATTGTTTGTGTAGTTAGGGAATTTTATTTTCATTTGCATTCTGCTATGCACAATACATATTTTTCTAAAGCAATTATCTGTCTCTCTTTGATTATTACAGTTCTCATAACACAACAGAGAAACCCATAGATTTTGAAAAAGAGAGGACATGTTTTCATCATAAATAAAGTGTTTTGGAATGGGCCATACACCAAACAATTACCGGCATTAGACATGCTGTGAATTTCTATTTTTCATTGACCTGCAGTGTGACTTGTATGAGGATTCCCATTGTAAAGACTCCCACTTTTAGTCAGTAACTGCTTTCCTGTTATTTTGGCATTTGGCTCTTACCGTCTGCTGCAATTGCCTGCACAAGCCAGTGGATTGAAATTCTGTTGGTATTGTGTGTTGACTATAAACAGTATGCACTGATATTGTGGGATATGTTATCATGCCCTGTCACAATTTGTGCTCTTGCAGAAAATAAAATGTTAAAAAGATTCTGGAAAAGGTAATGATTAAATGGTTCCCAAAATGCTAATTCCGTGAATGTCTTGTCATCTACAAAGGTTGGATGTTTAAAAAAATGGTGTTCCATTAATCACTAAATATAAAGTCTTCTCATCATTTTCTGTCTTTTCTTAAATAAGTCTTCAAGGATAAGATCTGATTACGATTTTGAGGCCATTTGTGCAAAAGTTCAGACAATGGTAAGGGTTCAGATAATTTTGTCATTTAGTCTCCTATCTTGTTAGTAAATGTCAGGCCAGCAAGACAAATATTATTTCACAATATATCTGAGGGCGACCTGAAGTGATATTTTCAGCAAGGTTGTCTGTGAGGACAGAGAAAACAGACAGATCATCAGCATGGAGATGGATTAGCATGTTGCAGAACGTGATAAGGCTTATCTTTACTGCCAACTGCAAAAGTCATTGAAAACTATCTGTCACAGCTGATAAACCAATCAACTGTGTGCAGCCAAATCACTTCAAGTAGATGCACTTACATGAATGTGAACATCATGGCACACTATTCCATGCTTATTTAACATTTTGGGAGGATTGGTTTTGTTGCTTAGCTGGGTTTAGGTGAGGAGGATGTGGAAATCATCTAGTTAGATTTTTTTAAATTGATCAAACACCATATTTTCTACCATATTTGCTGTCTCTCAGTGAGATTCTCTATAAGAGGACTATGGGGCACCAAGTGTAATTTGACTCATTTTGTGGTCTGAATAAATTACATTACACAAAATGCAAAAATATATATATAAATAAATAAATAAAAAAGGTTCCATGCACTTTAACATTTTGCATTTTACATTTAATAGAAAGATGAAAAGCAAGTTGCATTTCAACATCAGAAATGTAAACTCAGCACTATATTTTGTGCACAAATGTCCGAACCAAAAACATTTCCAGCTTTCCATTTCATGCACATACTGAAAGGGTGAATGCACTATTAATTTTGTGAATAACAGAAAACTCCTGCATTGTGCATCTTGCATTTCACAAAAATTAATTTTGACCACAAAATGCTCCAATTTTGAATGAAATATGTATTTTGTCCACACAAGTGCATTTTGTATACAAAATGTTTTTGTGCATTTTATTTCATGATTGAGTATGTAAATTAATGCAGTTTGTTAACAAAAAAGCTCAATCTGTGGAGGATATTTCATAAAATGTATTTAAATGTATGTAAAACCCTGATATAAAGTACTTTTATGGTAGTTTTTACCAGACATTGTTGTTGTCTTGTGGAAACAAGTAGCACATTGGTTCAGAATTTGTGCTTTACAGCAATATGGGATTGTAAACAAAAAAAAAAAAAAACTAAAAACTGTTTACAATTTTTGGATGAACGATTCCTGTAAATAGGTAAAACACACACAGATGTTCTCTTTTATGTTTCTGTTTGGGCGGTTACTTTAGTTAGTTTGTTGATTTTTAGTGAGCTTGAGCAATAAACAACAGATCATCTGGCTTGAGTTTTTGAATATTGCTTTTGAGCTACTCATGATCAAACAACCTTTCACCTTCTCTTGGTCTATCTCGCTCTCGCTTTTTCTCAATTCTCCACTTCACTCTCTCCTACACCTTGACAGAGTGACAGAGGACTACAGATGAGGCTGGTGGGATGTGTGTGTGTGTGTGTGTGTGTGTGTGTGTGTGTGTGTGTGCTGAATGGAGAGATCACACGTAATATTCAGTCTCAAAGCTACTAGAGTCAGACATTAAATAGAGCCTCTGCCTCTTTTGACTCAACTCATATTGCATGCTGATAAGTGCACTCTTTGTGTGCATGCATGACTTCATGTTTATCAGATTTATTCATATATGCATACATTTATACACATTTATACATAATCTTTTTCTTCTTTACTGATACATAAAAAAGTTATCATATTATTTTAATATAGCCTTTGCATATGTATAACCATTTAAACATTCATTGGTTAAAAATACAATCTCTTACAGATCTTCAAGAAAGTGTGATGCTCATGCTCATGAATCTTCTCTACTGGCTATTGTCAGACAGGCAGTATGATCTAATATCTTTTCACACGCAAAGATGAATGAAGTGGTCTGGGCAGAAGAATATCTTACGGTCTTTATTTGTATCCTATAACATATGTGAAATAGATGTCAACATTTTATTATTGGAAAATCTAAAAACTGCACCATGGAGAGTTACTGGCTTTCTTTTATACATATAGCCTACATCAGGACGAATGATGAACTCTGGGCAGAAGCTAATCAGATTTAATTTGTATTCACATATAGGCCTATGCAACGTATATTTAAGAATGTCAACATTTGATCGGAAGACTTCACCGTGGAGAGTTACTGGGTTAATTTTCTCTAAAAACTCTCTGTTCTGTTCTTAAACGGCTCTCATGTACTTTCTTTCCTCTTTTATTCTCTCACTTCTGAGGTACTTAAGCCGTCTCCAGGGCCAAAGCCCTTAGCCTGTCACTTATTGATTCCTTCAACAACCCTCCCATTCCCATTGGGCTGAAATTGAGCAATTATACATCTTCCCTGTTTTACTCTGCCCTTGCAATCAGCACCTAGTCAAGCAGAAAGTATCAAGCCTGGTGGTAATGATTTAGGAAGAGGACATGATGATGAAGATTATTGCAACACATGGAAAATTCTTCTGTCACTGTTGTAATGCTCATCACCAAGGGACCTTCTGGGATGAGGGTTGTCTTGCTAAAATGTTGGCACTGGTGTGAATTTTAGTGTTCAGCGAGCCGTAGTCGAGTGTCCTTTCATTTGCGTAACCCTTTAAAAGATCACTGCATCAGGACTTTGAGATAGCTCCCTGAAGATTCAGCTTTGGTGAACTAGCTTCAGG
Source organism: Sinocyclocheilus anshuiensis (assembly GCF_001515605.1). NCBI lineage: Eukaryota > Metazoa > Chordata > Actinopteri > Cypriniformes > Cyprinidae > Sinocyclocheilus > Sinocyclocheilus anshuiensis. Next base: position 580,187 of record NW_015555767.1, read on the forward strand.
TTCCACATAAACAATGGATGAGAGAAAGGAAGATACCAGCTTTATGCTAAAGCACTGAGCTCTGCTCGTGCTCAATTTTCTACAGGCATACATGGAGGTTTTTGTTGTTGTTTTAAAGAAATTATCAACCTTTCTATATAATGCTGGGTCTGTTTAAACACATAGCTGTTATCTGTGTTTTCAGATACTATCGTCTTCCTTTTCCAAGTAAATAGGTTTAAATTATGAAATGGTGCCGGATAAACTATGGGATCACTGTCTGTGTGCTAAAGTGCACTCCTGCTGTTATTTCTGTTTTTAAGCATAGTGTGTTATCTTTTTTTATTTAAGTTCATCATCTGTATGAGACTGAGACATTCTGTTAGCCGGCATGATGCAATGAATAAAAGATGAACTGTTTCCCTTCTTCTCTGTCTCTTTGCTTAAGGTGTTATTGCATGTTCTCTGTCTGTTCCAGAGAGGATTGTTTGCATAATTACAGTTGAAGTGATCTTTGTGACTTTTACTGTAATATTCTAATTGGTGCAAATATCATAAGTAGCATTGTTTTTCTTTTCCTTGAATAGATTAGATAAAATAAAGAAATTTCCAAAGGTAGTTATGAAAGTTCAGGGGGATGCAGCATACAAATGCCTTTATACAGGAATCACAACTGTAGAAATAATCTGAAATGTGTCTTTAAATATTCAATTATGATATATAGAAGCATAAATACTTGGCTATGTATGGTCTTTACTGGGAATTATATCTTTACTCAGTATTTGGAGCTGGCACAGTCCAAATCCAAACATTTAAATGAATGATTGTATAATAATAATACTAAATTAATAGATTAATTAATTAATTAATAAGCTACCTACATTAAAATAATAATAATAATAATAAAATAACTAGGGAAGCAACAAATAGGGGGGGAAATCCTGTGAAACCAGTTATTCAATCAGTTCTAGTTCCGTAAATAAAGAAAGAAAGAAAGAAAGAAAGAAAGAATGCTTTCGTATTGTCCTTGAAATTAAGGAAATTGTAGGGAAGTCGTGGCCTAATGGTTAGAGTCGGACTCGTAACCCAAAGGTTGTGGGTTCGAGTCTCGTGCCGGCAGGGATT
>NW_015555767.1:581509-581706 GCF_001515605.1 Sinocyclocheilus anshuiensis
CTTTGGATGGGATAAATGCAGAGCACTAATTCTAAGTATGGGTCACCATACTTGGCCACATGTCACTTCACTCACTTTAGATTATGCCTCATTGAAATAAGCAAGGCTGCCAAGGCTTCGTGCGCTTGCGCGTGCCTCAAAGGAGGGCTTACAATGACTTACAAAGATACATAACAGCTACAAGTGTATGCACTACT
>NW_015555767.1:582191-588596 GCF_001515605.1 Sinocyclocheilus anshuiensis
CACGTTTTCAGGGGAGCCCATGTCTTATTAAGGGGAGCCGAGCTCCCCCTAGCTCCCCCGTAGTTCGCACCCTGACTATACCTATAGAATTTGCTTCTTTTTCTGTATTGATAAAAGGGTGGTTATTGGATAATCAAACATGTCTTTCAAATTTTAAGTAGTGGTTTCTTGCTTGTTTCTGGTTTTTATATTTAAAGTGTTTTGTCTTTGTGACTATATTTGCTGGAATGTTTGTTTTTCTTCTTATGTTTTATGTACTTATGGACAACCTGCCAGGGACTGCAGATAAAAAATTAGCCTGTATGGCTAAATCTGCCACATTTACATTATCGACATGAGTGCCCAAGTTAATTCATGTGCATTGTCCCTTTTAAAATAAAAAATAAAGAATAAAGCCACTCACTGCCCACTAAGGTGTAATAGACTCTTTGCATTAACAAATGCTGTTCATTGTCAAGTAGCACTTTTGTTTGAAGGCTGAATAGAAAGGAGGAATCAGGACCATGGGCCTGTACTTTATTCTCTTAAACATTTTAAAGCACCAGCAAAAAGTCTTAATTTTGGATCCAAGTTTACTTGAACAAGTGCTCACTGAGTTGCTTACGCCATGCTTTATTTCTGCAGGGCGCAACTCCACAGACGTCCTGTTTTCATCATTTCGCTGCCCAATTGGCTGTGACGGGCCACCACCATGAACCAGTCAATACTATCAATACACAGGGCAAGCAGCAGCAATGTGCTTCTGCTTGCCTCCCTTATCTCAATAAACAAGGAAAACTTTGTATAGACCGTGAGATCAGGTGAACTTATCTATTCAATGCAGGGCCTTAAATGCACGACCACTGGTCTGTGTTAAATGTTTATGTCAGTGGAAATCTTAAATATCACCTTTAAATGTTTCCTATGGTGAAAAATACTCTTACAAGGACAATTGCATGGTCTAGTTTCTACTGGAAAAAAATTTAATATAAAACATAATACATAATCTTTTATGGAATTTCTACTTGTTAGATCATCTTGTGAAGGCAGTGTGTGAATTGGTTTGAAGGTTAATACGGGTACATCACATTGTACTGTGATTGTGCCTTTCAATTACTGTCATACTTCTCTGTCTAGGTCTGTCCATCTGCTTGGAGAAATGAAATTCATTGTCTGTTAATATTTATTTAGTTGTCCAACTCCTAGCTACAGTGCTTTTACCCTCTTTCTTTCTCATTCCCATTCTGATATTTTTATTTTTTTATATATTTACTCTTTTGCATCAGTTTCCCTTCGTTGTTCACTTCACAGAACAATGAGCAGTCATTTCAATACTTTTAGACAATTGGATAAAGGTTTCAGTTCTATCTTTTGAATTTTCACCACCATAAGACAGAAAATTGAAGTTTTGCTTCAATTGTTCTTTTGACTTTCAGCCTCAAGTTTTGACAAAATAAACAATAATTATTGCAAATAATTACATACAATGCTTGCGTATATTACACAAGTATCTGAAAGTGTTGACAAAATGTAGCAAGATTTGTGTAACCTTATAAAAGAGGCATATTACAGTAATAACAGTATGAGTATTTGAGATTATTGTATATATATGATCTATGATCTCAATATTTTTTTCTAAAGCACATTTGTGAGTGATAATGTAATGTCATAAATGGAAATTAAATATATGGAATGGAATAGATGGATAAAATAAATAGAAAAACAAATGAAATGTTTGATTTGTTTCCAAGAATATTCAAGTTATTTCCTATTTTAAAAACAAGAAAGACAGTTTTGTATATGAAGACAGTTGTGGGTCATGTTTTGTGCAATGAATCAGTGTTAATTCTTAAAGGGGTCCAATTATGCTCTTTTGCAAAGTCTTGATTTTGTTTTGGGGGTGTACTAGAACAGGCTCTCATACTAGGTTGTTCGAAAAACACATTATTTTTCACATATTTTACATTATTACAACACCTCTCCCCCCAGTCTGGCATGAACGGCTCGAATAGTTCCTGTATCAAAGAAGGCCCGCCTTCTGAAATACGAAATGTGCTGTGATTGGTTAGCTGGGCCAGTGTGTGTTGTGATTGGCAGCACTCGGCTCCTGGTCGGGAAATGTCATTCCCCTTACCATAGCCGCCTGCGAGCTTCAGTGTAAATATTGCATCAAAATCAACTCAATTTGAACGCGATTTAAACCCGGATGATTGTAACCACTCTAAGTTTGTTTGCCTTTGGAAAGCTAGCATGTCTCCGACATAGTGATAACACTCGTTGCCTTCTCTAGTGCAGCTCAACCAGGTCTCATCCCATTCGTCGGTATTTGTGATATCACAAATCCTGGAAAATATGCGTTGTAGTCTAAACGAGTCGTTCGTTGGAGTTTTAGAAAAGTGATTTCTGTTCAATAAAATATCTCCTTTTGAATTGGACTTTGAGCTTTGTAACTTTGCAGATATTTTTTTATGCTCAAACAGCAACATTACAGACTAACTAAAGTTGAAAAAGTGAAAAAGCATAATAGGACCCCTTTAAAACAAAGTTACAGTTTTTTCTCGAACAGTATGTTATTACAAATGGAGATATATTGCCCTTGGGACAAAAAAGAGAAATAAAGGTTGAACAAGACTGCCTGAGGCATACAAGCGAAACATTGTTTGATGAAAATTACCTGCTATCATTGAATCAAACAGCATATCATGGTGAGGATAGGAGTGCAGCATAAAGGTCACTGGAGAAGGAGACTGTCGAATGATATTGAATAAAGGAAAGACACTTAAAACACCCTTTAGGCTACTGACAGCATTTCTCTTGCTGCTTCACTTAAAAAGATTTGTATCCATGTGCAAACATGCAGTTTGCACTTCAATATAATGTGTAAGTGGATTCAAGTACTGTAAACTGGAAGAATTTGTATTGATGGAATTAGCCTCTGATGTGAAAGACTGATTTGGTTATAGTGGTGTGTGTTTGTTTGTGTGTGTGTGTGTGTGTGTGTGTGTGTGTGTGCATCTGGCTGTCAAGGCCAGACACCTGTAAACAACATTAACACTCCTAGACAAGAGCGTGCTGAATCTTCTAGATGACTTATGTGCTTTGTCTTTCACTTTCTCTCCTTATTCTCGTTCTCTCTCCCGTGATTGAAAGAAAACTTCAGCACCATCTACAGGTGATGAATAATAGACCAAGCTCAAAGATGTTAAAGGTCCCATGACATGCTGCTTTTTGGATGCTTTTATGTAGGCCTAAGTGGTCCCTAGTACTGTATCTGAAGTCTCTTTCCCGAAATTCAGCCTTGGTGCAGAATTTCAGCCACTACGAGCCAGTCCCACAATGAGCTTTCCTTAGGACGGTAACCTTTCCCCGTATGACGACATAAAGGGAAGATTCCAGATTGGGCCATCTGAGCTTTCATTTTCTCAAAGGCAAAGCAGGATACCCAGGGCTCGGTTTACACCTATCGCCATTTCTAGCCACTGGGGGACCATAGGCAGGCTAGGGGAACTCATATTAATGTTAAAAAACCTCATAAAGTGAAATTTTCATGCCATGGGACCTTTAAGAATAGCGACAGCTCTTCATTTTGCCATAAACCAAGGACACAAATGGGTAGGGCTACATATAATCTTTCCAAACTCATGTAGACAGTGTTACCAGACAGCATAACAGTCTTTCTCAAGTAATAGGAGGTTCTACCCTGCTGAGCTGACCAATTTAGAACAGCATAAATTTCATGTTATGCTCTTAAAAATAAAGGTTCCAAAAGTGGGGTTTCACAGCAGTGCCATAGAAAAAATCATTCTGGGTTCTCCAAAGAAGTTCCCCTTCAGGAACTCGAGCTGCGTCGAGTCGCTTTGGGAACGCCCCTGCGTGACCGCGTTCAAGTCAAGTCAAGTCAAGTCTGCTTTATTGTCAATTCTTCCACATGTACAGCTTATACTTTCTGGTGCTTACGTCACCCCGCTCGTGACGTCTCGCTACTCCATTGGACTGATTTGACACGTGCTTCAGAACGCGGTCACGCAGGGGCGTTCCCAAAGCGACTCAACGCAGCGTCTCATTCCCTCGGGGAACCATGGTTACATATGTAACCTAGAGACGTTTTCAATGATCAGTTCTTAAAAGAACCTTTTTTTTTCTTCTTAGTGTGAAGAACACTCTAATAATCTGAATAACTTTTTCTTGTTCACTTTTAAAAATAAAGGTTCTTAATTGGCATTGATGGTTCACTGAAGAACCTTTAGCATCCATGGAATCAATGAAAAAAAAATTATCTTAAGCCAAGTCCGTGGTTTTAGCATTTGGGCTAGTTTTGTTTCGCAGACCTGGCAACCCTGATTCAATGGCATCACTGTGAAAAAAAACAACACTTTTGCAACCTTTATTTTCAAGAATGTTGTGCAATGGAAAGGTTCCATGGACGTTAAAGGTTCTTCATGGAACCATCAAATGCCAAGAACTTTTATTTTTAAGAGTGCATGTAAGCTGGTTTGTTCCAGTTTGGTGTTCGTCTAGCTGGTGGCACAGCATGTCTAGTCTTTCTGATAAAACGTCTCAGGTTACGTATGTAACCATGGTTCCCTGAGTAGGGAACGAGACACTGCGTCCTCTAGGGGTTGCTATGGGGGACACCTTCAGTTTGACCGGTGTCTGAAGTAAATATCTAAAAACGACAATAACATTGGCCGGTGACAGTTTATGACGTCATTACCCTGCGCGATCACAGTATAAAAGGGGCGCCGGGACAACACATCATCTGCTTCTTCGTCTGAAGCTTGCGTCAGAAGCATGGCAGGGAAACTAGAGGACGCAGTGTCTCGTTCCCTACTCAGGGAACCATGGTTGCATACGCCACCTGAGATGTTCCCTTTCAAGGGAACTTAGAACTGCGTCCTCTAGGGGTCGCTATGGGGAACGGTATACCCACGCCACCATGCTGAGGGGAGTGCATGCCAAACCACAGGCGAGCACTAAGTAAAAACTCTACCAAAGCTTTAAGGGAGTTGCCCCTGGGCCCAGGGTAGAGCTCAAAGGCTTGAAATCAGAAAGAGATTCCTTTAAGGGGATACGACCAAGCGCCTAGAATCGTACTAGGTCTTGGCCTGTCACCCAGGGGGCTACCGCTTGCTCTGCATGAGCTTGCTGAAGGAACTGTCTCAACAGACCCTTAGTAGCAACACCCTGTTAAAGTAGGTATCCTGAGGATACATAGGTAGAGTGGTGCCCAAGGTGGAACCGGGGCCTAACCAACTCAAAGAAAGGGCACAAAGCCGCCGCGCGTAGCTCCTACCATACAGGATTTTAGAAAGAAAGCAAAATGCTTGATGTATGAACTTACCACAGCGTGGATTTTAGAAAGTGCACAGGAACTTTGCATGCGCACTTACCATATCATGGATTTTAAAGATACCATTCTAAGGGGCCCTCGTGGCACTCTGAAGGAGCGGTCCATAGATGGAAATGGCGCATCCCAAGGACAATACGTCTGAGAAGTCACCAACTCATCCTCATGGTATAATGCTGGAATGGCTAGCAGTAAGTTACCTAGCTGAGGAAGCATAAAACCCAGCTCTCAGCCGAGAGGGGGCTCGACCTACAGCATGTTCATCAGAAATCCTGAAGGGTAAGCGTACTGCAAGCTTAGCCAAAAACTCAGCGCAGGAGGCAGAGGAAGTGCCTAGTTCGCCTGATGTTGCCGGTTCCAGGTGCTCTGGGAAAACATCCTCAGAAGGGGAGAGAACTCGGACACTCAGAAGAAAGCACCATGCTCATAAATAACCCTTTACAGTGAGGGGAGCGATGCTTTAAAAATGTATCAACAGAGACACACTAGTTGAGTGGAGCCCAAGGCGAGTACTGGGGCCTAAGCCAACTCAGAGAAAGGGAACGAGGCTGACAACGCGTAACTCTTACCATACAGGATTTTAGAAAGTGCGCAGAGTGCTTAAGAGCAGAAGCACAAAGGAGGGGTTCCCACAGAAACACAAATCCTGCTTACCTCAGGGAACGCAGTGTACTCCAGCCGACTCCACAGAGGGGTGATTATTGGTTCAACCATAAGGGCAGTGTGACAGTGAGGACCCACGGGCCTGACCGTCTATGGAGCGTTGAGTTCTAGCTCAAGACTGCAGCCTGACCTGCTGCCGCTTATGCCCTACCAATCAAACAGGTTTGGATGGCAGGGAGGGAGCCTTAAGAGAAGATGTCTCCCCCATGGAGAGATAGCAGGCCAGCGTCTCTTCAACAGGTGGCATCTTCTCATAACCATTCTCACGCATCCCCTCGTCATTACCGCGCAGGGTAATGACGTATATAGGCTGTCGCCGGCCAATGTTATTGTCATTTTTAGATATAGGCTTCAGACACCGGTCACACTGAAGGTGTTCCCCCATAGCGACCCCTAGAGGATGCAGTTCGAAGTTC
>NW_015555767.1:588606-604569 GCF_001515605.1 Sinocyclocheilus anshuiensis
GCCCGAAGAGCCCTACTGCTTAGTGGCACGAGGAGCAAGATCTGTGGTGCGAAGCAACTCAGCCACCTCATCATAACAATACACTCCTATGAAAACAAAAGGAAATTACTGATAGGGAGAAATTTCCCATCAGGTCCTTTGCATGTTCTCACCGCGACGCAACGCGCAGCTTGCATTCAGCTCCCGCGGGAGCTAAACACGCTCCACCCAACCGCTAGATTACCTCGGAAATCAAGCGCGAACGAAAACTGCTGCCGCGAATGCATCGCTATTCCCGTGAGAGGCGAACGCACTCATGCAAACGTTATCTACAAACTCGGGTAAATGGTGAAATACTCACATCCCCCTCAGTAGTCCCGCGAATGCATCACAATGAGCACAAGCTGCCTCCTCATGAAACTAGCGCGTTCAATTCATGCTTATCCCTCACAAGTAATAAGCAATGAATGCAGAGCGCATCCAACTCCCTCGAGAGCTGAACGCGCTTGCTCTTCACCACACACATACACACAGCACGCGAGCCGTGTGAAACTGCAGGTATCAGAGAAAAGCCTCTGGTGAGAAACATGCACTCCTAGTTGTGTTTAGCTTAACGCTAACATAAACAAACGGTCAGTGAAGACGAAGAAGAGGATGACGTGTTCTCCCGGTGCACTTTTATACTGTGATTGCGCAGGATAATGACGTCATAGGCTGTCGCCAGCCAATGTTTTTCCCTGCGTTCCATTCGGAAGGGCTCATCCCTATACCCTAATCCCTTCAAAGGGTTTACCCTCCGGAGTGAGAGCTTCGAAGGGTTGAAGGGTGTTTTCTTGAAGTGCCCTTCTGCATCATCATCACGTGCTCACACGGAGGCGCCGTCATCATGCAAAGAATCTGCGCAAAGGATCATGGGAGCCCGAAGTGTCCATCAGTTGTACCCTTCGAAATCCTTCATTCCGAAGGGCCCTTTGAAATGGCCAATTTTGAGCACTTCGGTTTGGAACGACCCTTCAATATAGCTGCTATGATTGTTTTCACTCCGAAGTGCCCTTAGGAGGGTGATATATCCCGTTTGGAATGCACCGATTGTCGTTTTTAGATATATGCTTCAGACACCGGTCACACTGAAGGTGTCCCCCATAGCGACCCCTAGAGGACGCAGTTCGAAGTTCCCTTGAAAGGGAACTGGTTAAGGTAGCTTTGTAAGGACACCATCTTCCAAAACACAGTATAGTGGTTCATTTCATCTCCAGAAGAAAACATCAAAGATTTTGTTTCTTATCTGCCTTGTGGTTTATCCTGAGGGTCGCATCAGAATATTTATGGCTTGATATCTTAGAAACCCTGTGTGAATATTCTGCCTAAAAGATATGGAAAATAAAACTGAGAAGCTGTTAAAAAGCAGTAGTCATTGGTGTGTGTGGTATTCTGATAGCTATGTGATCACCCATCACCTCTTACAGCTGTATAATGTCATAATGTTCAAAAAAGAAGTGGACGACTTGTCCGAAGAATCCTCCGTGACCTGTTTAAATGAAGATGAATGGATGGAGTAGAACGTCCTTAAATGTGATGTTTGCTCGCTTAATGACGGTGTTTGTTCCCGTTGTCTGTGATTGAATGTATTCATTAGGCTTGATGCGCCCACAGACGTCTCTAGCAGCAAAACACAAAGGCCTTTGACCATCTTTGCTGCACGTTAATGGAATCCGATCTACATTAAAGGTCGAGAAACCGAGAACAGCATCAAACTTTATGTAATGGAATCGCTTTAGGCTCCGGTTTCCTTGCTCAGTGCCCTTTGCTTGTATTCATTAATAATGCTATACATGAAAAAATACATTAGGGTGGAGAAGTGTTCAATTTAGAACAACATGAAATTGGCATGGATTAGTTTGATTTACTTTTATATTTCATTCAACCAAATGAGCTTACATAATAAGCTATATTTCCCCACTGTTGCTGAGTACAGACCTTGCACAGAATACTCTGTTTATACAAATTAACTAAATGATAAAATGCAAACCACAGCACCACTGCAACTGTCTGAGTGTAGAAACATAGTTCCATAGATGGATAATAAATACAAACAAATCAAGAAATACTTGATATGTCTCTATTTATTATTCTTATGTTTTCAGCCATGTAACTCTGATGATGATGATGATGATGATGATGATAGTGTTTACCTTCACACCACAGTATATTATAACATAATCATGAGAAGTAAGAGTTTTGGTTTGGATAAATTGGCTTGTCAAATCAAGGTCTTCTCAACAAAGGCCACTCTTAAGGATTTTTCAGTGTGGTGGCTGCAGCTGAAATTTGCTGTTGTAACACAATGTCCAAGGATGTCTTCGGTGAACATGGAATATATACTTTTTTAGAAGACATGTCTATGAAAATATAAAAAAATGAACTCAAACATAACCAAAAGGGTAGTAGCGTGATGTTTGATGATCTGCATAAACATCTAAAGGCCTAATTGGTAACACTTTAGAATAATGGTCCGTTGTTAACAAGTAACTATGCAGGAAGTAATAGGTAGTACTACATTAACACTTAGCTTAATACTATTAACTAATAGAGAAGCAAGATTAACTAAGCAGTAAGTAGTAGCAAATTTAGGACAACGGTAGGTCCTTATTAGATATTTGATAATTACTAAAACCCTCAGTAATTACTCACAAGTAAATTAATAAGTTATTTAACATATTTTATATCTGACATACTATACAGTCATACATTTGTGTGAAGCACTAGTGATATTTTACCAGTAGGTCTTTTGGAGTGGGATACATTGATACTGGGGGATATCAAATTCATAAATTAGTTTCCACAAAGAACCCAATTGTTCACTTTTAAGATGTTACTGTTGTGATTAGTAATTAATTGGTTATTCTTTATTAACTGGTCATAGTTCACAAGTAGTTCTCAGTGAGGATATTTTTATTTAATAATTATCAAATATCTAATAAGGAACTACCTTTGTCCTAAATTTGCTACTACTTACTGCTTAGTTAATCTTGCTTCTCTATTAGTTAATAGTATTAAGTTGTGTTAATGTAGTATTACCTATTACTTCCTGCATAGTTACTTGTTAACAACGGACCATTATTCTAAAGTGTTACCGCCTAATTCATACAATTTAATTCAATTCAATTTGCGCTTATTTGTATAGCACTTTTCACGATACAAATCATTGCAAAGCAGCTTCACAGAAAATTTGGTAGTTTAGTATGTTGAATCAGAGTTGTCATCATCTGAGGTCCTCTGAGGGGTTGGCATCATCTCTTCTCAGGTGTTCAATCATCTCAGATCTTTGTAAGGGTTGGATCCAGACTGAAGCTTGTGTAATTCATAGTTACCTCGGGATGCCCATCCTATGGCAGAAACAGAGAAGCAAACAGAAAAATTAGCATAGCTGCTGTTCAAACCAAGCAAAAAATTATAATGTGTTCAAACCAAGCAAAGAAGGATCATGTGAATTTGATCAGATATAACAGAAGTACAAGGTTATGAGATACATTATGTGAATGCTTGGCTAAAGAGATGTCTCTTTAATCTACATTTAAATAGAGAGAGTGTGTCTGAACCCCAAATGTTATAAGGAAGGCTATTCCAGAGTTTAGGAGCCAAATGCGAAAAAGCTCTACCTCCTTTAGTGGACTTTGCTATCCTAGGTACTACCAAAAGTCTAGAGTTTTGCGACCTTAGGGAGTGTGATGGATTGTAGCATGATAAAAGACTAGTTAGGTATGCAAGAGCTAAACCATTTAGGGCATTATAAGTAAGTAGTAATATTTTGGAATTGATACGGAACTTAATAGGTAGCCAGTGTAGAGATTGTAAAATTGGGGTAATATGATCATATTTTCTTGATCTGATAAGGACTCTAGCAGCTGCATTTTGGACTAACTGTAGCTTGTTTATTGAAGATACAGGACAACCACCTAGCAGTGCATTACAATAGTCCAGTCTAGAGGTCATGAATGCATAAACTAGCTTTTCTGCATCAGAAATAGGTAACATGTTTTGTAGCTTGGCAATGTTTCTACGATGGAAGAATGCTGTTTTTGTAAAATGTGAAATATGATTTTCAAAAGACAAGTTGTTGTCTAATATAACAGCCAAATGTTTGACTGTATTAGAAGTAGCAATATATCCGTTTAGATGCAAATTGTAATCTAAGAGATTCTGTTTTTTTGGTCCAATAAGTAATATCTCTTATCCAAATTTAATAGGAGAAAATTATTGGTCATCCAAACTTTTACATTTTAACACACTCTGTTAGCTTAGATAATTTAGAAGTTTCAACTGGTCTTGTTGAAATATATAGGTGAGTATCATTCACATAACAATAGAAACTAATCCCATATTTTCTAATATTATTACCAAGGGGTAACATGTATATTGAAAATAGCAGAGGGCCTTAGACAGATCCTTGCGGCACTCCATACTTTACTGCCGTTAATTGTGATAATTCCCCGTTTAAATAAACAAAGAGATAATGGTCAGACAGGTAGGATCTAAACCATCTTAAGGCCTGCCCTTGAATACCCGTATAGTTTTGTAATCGATCTATGAGTATGTCATGATCTATAGTGTCGAATGCAGCACTAAGATCAAGTAAACTAGTAATGAGATGCAGCCTTTGTCTGACGCAAGAAGCAAGTCATTTGTAATTTTAACAAGTGCAGTTTCTGTGCTATGGTGGGGCCTGAAATTCTTCATAGATATCATTTTTTTTACAGGAAGGAGCACAATTGAGCAGACACAACTTTTTCTACATTTTTAGACATAAACTGAAGATTTGAAATGGATCTGTAATTTGCCAGTTCACTTGGATCTAGTTGTGGTTTCTTAATAAGAGGCTTAATAACCGCCAGCTTGTAAGGTTTTGGGACGTGACCTAAAGACAAAAGTGGTTCTTCTGCTACAGGTAACAACTCTTTCAGTAATTTAGTTGGTACAAGATCTAATAAACATTTTATTGGTTTAGATGCAGTGATAAGATTATTTAGATCTTCCTGTCCTATAGTTGTAAAGCACTGCAATTTTTCTTTGGGTGCAATGAATGAAGCTGAATTACAAGACGCTGTAGATTCTACATTTATTGTTGTATTTCTGATACTATCAATTTTATCAGTTAAGAAATTCATAAAGTCATTACTACTAAACTGTGAGGGAATATTTAGTTTGGGTGATGTCTGATTATTTGTTAATCTGGCCACTGTGCTAAATAAAAACCTTGGATTTTTGTTTATTTTCTATGAATTTGCAGATATGCTCAGCCCTGGCAGCTTTTAGAGCCTGTCTATGGCTATTTTAGTGTTATTTTGAAGTGGGTAGACAACAGGCAGCTATATTGTGTTAACATATGAAGTGCTTTTACTGACGCAGCTTGTGTACTTTTTATAGGGACATTTTTGTATGCTCCTCGGAAAGGTCTTTTGAGTAGAATCAAAGGTCAATGACTAAACTCGTGACAGTGAGCAAAGATGGTACAACCTTGATTACTTAACTGCCTTTTCATACTGTACCCTGAAAAGCATTACAAAATCCACTTCATATAATTTCAGCGATTTTATAAACAAGCCCTACTGAAAAAAAGTATACTTGCAGCCAGACTAATTGTCAGTATACGTCAAGTGTGTTAATGATTAGTTAACTTGAAGTGTGCTATTTTGGAACAACTATTTTTTGTACTAAGTGTATTTTAGTTGTAATTAAATTATACTAAAGTATAAATACAATAAAACAAAACAAAAACAATACAACACAATACAAAACAATACAAAAAATTGCAATTCTATAAAGAATTACACTTGCGCCTGATGGCCGCTTACACATCAGATGTACTTGTGTGTGGAAACGCCACAAGAACAGCATTTGTTAAAGTAAAAAAGGTAAGGTCAGAGGGCATGTTCATACAACTTTTTCTTTTTACTACATCAGACTATAAATCTCCTGTATTAAACCCGTACTACTTAATAGAATGAACATCATGATTAGCGGTGAGGAATTGTATCAGTATGTCACGTCAATATTGCTTCCAGTGTATTAGTCAAACATACAGTATACAACAGAAGTGAGTACACCCAATATAGCATCACTTTAAATCACGATACAACACTATTCAAGTTGAAAAGAATAGTATTTATAGTACAGGTCAGGCTAAATTGTAATGTAGACACATGCATTTTCTGTAAAGCTGCTTTGAGAAGTTAGTGTACTCTAAATGAGGGCATAAAGTGCAAAAACAGCAGCAGTGCACTGACCCTAGACTTGGTTGACATCACCTCTCCGTCTTCAAAGACAATCAAAACATCCAGTGGGTTCCCTCGTGACATTTCCTCTTCCTCCTCAGCAGCAATGATGGGGACTGCTGCCTTCTGCACCTGCTCAGGCTCCTTTTTCTAAATGCATTAAAAAAAGTATTAGTATATTCCACAACAAATCATAAAAATTTTTTTGTGGAAAACCCTTGTGTGGAAAGACATATTTATATTTTCATAAATGAAAATAAAGGTGTGAAGGATCAGAGTAGTGTTTATTCAGTAGGACCTGTGCCCATTTAAAACCCTGTAGTACTTTTCAAAAACGTGTAGTAATTTTCACATGTCTTCCAAGATCTGTTGTTCAACTTCTTTGAGTGAGCTCAGCTCAGCTGTGATTGGACGGGCTGACGTCACGGGACTGACTAGATAACGGGCGCGGTTTTTGAATCTTTTTAGGAAACACACTAAAAATATATATTTTACCATAAGTAAAAGTTATTACATAAAAAGGCTTAATGTAGGCTTTATATGAAAGACGCATGTACACTGAAAAAAAAAGGATTTAAAAATAATGTTTTAAGGTATGTTGCAAACAATTTATTTTAGCTACATTAAAAAAAAAAAGCTGAAAATTAGTCAACTAAATTTGTTTCTTTAAATGTAGCTGTCACATTGCACACACACACGAGGGACGAGGAGACGCTGGAGAATATGTTGACAGAACTTTATTTGCATGAACCAATGAACCAAGTCTGTTCAACATGATGCAGTCGTGTTTGAACGGGAAACCTGATATAATGGTGTTAAATCAAAAGGAATTGTTAAATAAAGTGAAAAGCATTACATTTTTTTTTTCTCAGTGAGCAGTGTTCTTTATTATTCCTGTAATAACACGACTCTTTAAAAGAGAAACAATTCTGTTGTACAGTTAAGTGATCGAACATTCTTTGAAATTATGTAGTAAATTAAATTAATATTTTCCCCCAGTGAAATATAGTAAATATTAGTAAATATATATAAATATAAAAATATAAATATATTTACTATTGTTTATGTATTTATTTGATTAGCTTTTAATTATTTATAATAACCTATAGCCCTATACTCTATACAAACATATTTTCTCCAAAAACATTATTTAAAAGAAAAAAGTTGTTTCAAGTCTGTTCAACATGATGCAGTCGTGTTTGAATGGGAAACCTGATATAATGGTGTTAAATCAAAAGGAATTGTTTAAATAAAGTGAACAGCATTACATTTTTTTTTCTCAGTGAGCAGTGTTCTTTATCATTCCTGTAATAACACGACTCTTTAAAAGAGGATCAATTCTGTTGTACAGTTAAGTGATGGAACATTCTGTGAAATTATGACCCTGGTGGCTTTCAAGTGTGAGGATGGGGCATCTTCTGCATCCACCACAAACAGATTGCTTTAGCTGAAGAGCTTGCGTGGAGGAACAATTTTTAGAGATGTTCAGCTAAATATATCCTCAACATTTATATAGTGTCTCATAATGTATTTGCTGTCCATCCTCAATCACTCAAGTGTAAATGTGTAATTATTACGTCTAAAGACAAACTGTATGTCATTCCACTTCCAAGCAATATTGAAAGAGACTAAAAGCTGATTTCTGAGGAACTACTTCTGCAGCTTTATACAGATATCAATGCCAATTGTTGTTTTTCAGCTTTATTTCGCCATACAATTTATAATGATATAACAATTCTGTTGTACAGTTAAGTGATGGAACATTCTTTGAAATTATGAGTGTGAGGATGGGGCATCTTCTGCATCCACCACAAGCAGATTGTTTTAGCTAAAGAGTTTGCGTGGAGGAACATTTTTTTAGAGATGTTCAGCTAAATATATCCTCAACATTTATATAGTGTCTGTTTTATACAGTATATTTAAAGAGAGTACATTTTTTGTTAGTATATTTGTAATGTACTATTAAAACAGGTAATATATTACAAATACAATAAAGTATACTTTTTTTCACTAGGGAGTGACTGTCCTTAACATATCTTGAAGTAGGCTACATTTTTAATCACTTTGTAATTGTTTGCATGAGTAAGTGTTTTTCAAGCGGTTTGCTTATTATGTCTAAATTAAATATTCCAAACAGAATATAATATAATATGCCAAATATAATGAATTTCTGGTACTGCATGTATCTCGTATAATTGCCTCTGTTGTTTTCTTTATCATATGTTTAAGGTGTGTGTGTGTGTGTGTGTGTGTGTGTGTGTGTGTGTCCCACCCAGCACCAGGTATTCCCTACATTATGGGGACCAAATATCCCCACAAGGATGGTAATACCAGTAAATTTTGACCTTGTGAGGAGATTTTTTGGTCATCATGAGGAAACAAGCTTATAAATCATACAGAATTAAGATTTTTGAAAATCTTACCGTTTGTAAAGTATACAAATTTATACCTCAATGGAATGTCCCCATAAAACATGGAAACGTGTGTGTGTGTGTTTAAGCGAGCGTTTGCAATGTCAACATAGAACAGGATAGACTGTAAAAGAGAGAGGAGTCAATCAATATGAATTTGTGTACAAAAGGTCCCTCAGAGAGCTGGTGTTATGAAGGTGATGACACCTTGGATAGATATTACAGGCTTTATTGATTTTATGTCAATTTGGTTAGATAATGTAATGTTTTCTAATGTAATAGGGATAACAAGAATGACCAACAGATACAAGTATGTTGTACAAGCACAAAGTTTAGAAAAATTGAAAAAGTCCCAAGCTCTCCTTCAGTAACACTTTAAGTTGTTGTTCCACAAATTTATAACAATCAGTGTTTCATAAATGTATCCAATTATTTTATCATCAAAGTAAATGGGTTAACCAAGCAATGAGGATTAAGTAGTGTACTTTGTTATTGTAAGACAAAGATGTGTTATTAAATACCCTGTAGCCTATTGGGTTTCATTTTTGAGGTTTAATCCTACAATAGGGATAGCGCTGGTGGCACAAACATACAAACATGTAGTGTCCTGATAATTCAGGCATTTTATAGTAGCATTTATGAGGAATCTCAATCTTGTTTTCTATATCAATCATTGTATTATCTCCAATATTGGAAAGCAGTTAGTACTATCGCATTCTAATTGGGAAAATTGGAAAAGACAAATTGCAGTACAGGTAGCAGGCTTGAGCAAGACAGATTGCAAAAGTGTTCACACCTCTAGTAACCCTGTTAAGAGCTGACAATAATGGGTGAATTTTGCTTCCCAGGCATTGGATTTTATTTATTTTATTTGAAATCCAACAGATTTCATGATGAACACTCAGGAATTGAAAATTAATATTAGACTTTTGGGATATCTGCGCTTGAGATTTAATGAGATTTAAAATCTAATCTTGTGGGCAGTTTCAATAAGCAGATGGCAGCAAGTGGGCAGGCTTCCCTTCATTCCCAGTGCGTGGTTCGATCTCATTTGCTCAAAGCATCTTTACGCGATGTTACTAGGTAACGAGCAAGCAGCGCTTCGTGGGATTTGAAGTCTTTATACGTCGAGACGCTCGCTCCATAGCGCGCACGTCTAATTGAAAACTACAAGACCCATGATGCAATGCGCAGCTGGACGTTCAATCATGTGAACGCCATATGATTCTCGAAACGCTTCCTGAATAGCGCTGCAGATGCTCTAGAAAACATTACATACTTTAATACCTTTTGTAACTAATTCGCTTCTTGTGTGTCAGAATGAAAATGCAGCTTACAATTTTGATTTCTTTGTTTGTTATCGGAGCAACGGCGGGCAAGTATTCAAAAGAAATTAATGAACAAAAGGCATCTGATAAAAACAACAATCAGGTGGAATTCAGGATTGCCAAACTAAACCAGGTTTGGGAAAAGGCGATAAGAGTAAGTAATGTGACAGATTAAAAATATACAGTATATTATAAATATACAATAATTAATTTTGGCTAATGTAATAGGATATTCTGATTGTCCTTTTATCATTGTGTTTAAATCTTACTCTATAGTATTTCATGACTGCTCAGATTTTATAATATGCTTTCTTTTGAACATTATAATGTTCCTCACTGTAACTGTCCATCACCATCTCCTGCTTTAGATGCAGCTTGCACCGGTGCGGCTCTCAGAACTGCACAGTGACTTGAAGATCCAGGAGAAAGATGAACTTCAGTGGAAAAAAATTAAAGCAGAAGGGTTGGATGAGGATGGAGAAAGAGAAGCCAAGCTCAGACGCAATTTTAATAGTAGGATTTGACTGTTTTGTTTGGTAGACTGAGTTTTCATGGGTTATGACATTAAGAACTCGTTTTATTCTCTATGGTGATGCATTTCCTATTGCTACTGGAAGTTGGGATGGGACATATTGAATAGAAAATGTTATTGTTTTTATGATATGTAGCAAAGTGGTAACTAAAATGACTTCAACTTTCTATAACTTTATTATAATAAATATATTTCTTTGCACAGTTATTCTAGCAAAGTATGGAATGGATGGGAAAAAAGACACCCGGGCACTGGACAGTAACAGACTGAAAGATCATGATGTTAAAGATGGAGATACATTTGATGACCCGAGGCTGGACAAGCTGTGGAACAAGGTAACTCATGGGACAGAACAACTACTGGAGTGTGAATGTGTTACTCATTTGCAGGCTTACAGACTTGTTCACTTATTACTAACTTTGCTTAAACATTCTCTTTGACCTTTGATCCTCAGGCCAAGACTTCTGGAAAGTTCTCTGACGAGGAGCTCCAGACCTTGCAGAGAGAATTCCATCACCACAAAGACAAAATCAATGAGTATAACATTGTCATGGACACTGTCAGCCGGACCGAAGGTTAGAGTTTGGTCGTGTTTAGTGCCAAGATTACATAACATAGGATCTCTAATAGCATTCGGTAACACTTCATTTTAAGGAGCAATTCTCACTATTAACTAGTTGCTTATTAGCATGCATATTAATAGCATAATGGCTGTTTATTAGTACTTATAAAGCACATATTAATGCCTTATTTTGCATGACCATATTGTAGATCCCTTAATCCTACCCCATACCTAAACTTAACAACTACCTTATTAATAAGCAGCAAGAGTTTTATTGAGGGAAAAAAACCTGTTAATTTATATTGAATATGTGTTCCCTATGCTAAAGTGTTATCTAGCATTCAGTTCTAAGAAAATACTAAATCCTTAAAAGGCTATACAAGGCAGAATTTCTAATAAGTCTTTTTGCCAGTGTTGATTAACACATTTCTTCACGAGAATTTCCAAGGTTTTTTAGGTTGATTGTATGCTGTAGTGTGATGTATCATTGGAGCTAGCTAGTCCCGAAACCATAGTAGCATGGTTACACCTCAGTTGTTTGAATCACGTTGGTTTAACAATAAAGGACTCTCATTAATAATGTCACAAATGCAGGTGATGGAGTAATAAACTCTGCTAATTAATTGATTTGAGATAATAATAATTAATATTAGGTTCTTGTTGTTCACAGTTTACTCCTGTATACTTGTGATTCATTCAGTCTGCAGCTTTCATAATTTTTCTGAAATATTGATATAACAAACATGGCATCTAAAGACTAATTCACTAGACTTGTTCACTGTTACGTCATACGTCAGGATTCCTTTACGCATTTATGCACATGCGCACTCTTCAAACATGGCACTGATTTTTAACAGTAAATTATATATGAATGAAATGTGTGTGTGTGTGTGTATATATATATATATATGTATATATTTTTTATTTAACTAGAATTAAATATATAAAATGAATCTCCACGTCATAAACTATATTTCTAACCACAGTTTGAGAACAGGAGTTTCAACCACACGTGTTTGCGGATGTTCATTATTACCTATGTTGTAATAACGGAACTTGTGACCATAGTTGGCTAAAGATGCTTTTGGGAAATGCACCCCAGTAGTTTAATAATTGGACTGTTTAAATTTTAACCTCCTGTGCAGATTCTCACAGTCAACTTTCAGAACCTGATCAATAAATGTCTCTTGCACTGTTCTTTCCATAAGAGATCCATAAGAACGTAATCAGTCCTCTGGAGGGTGACATGAAGGAACATGTTCTCCATCAGAAGCATGCAGATCTGAAGCAGAGAATGAGGGGCCTTAACCAGGGCTTTGAACGACTCCGCAAGATCACCCATGAGGGTTACGGTGCTGACAGTGGTGGGGACCCTTGCTAAGGTTGAATCCGTGTTTAATAATTGAATTGCCGCATGGCTTTCTAATGCTCTATCTCTCATATCTTTGTCTATGGCAGAATTTAAGGAGCCACGAGTCATAGAACTTTGGGAGATGGCAAAAAGATCTAATCTCACTGAAGTCGAACTTGACTCTCTTAAAGTAAGCTTTACTTGTGTCAGAACATTCAGATTATTACTGCACAGCTATATTGCATTTCAGTTTAGTTTTAATATGCACTGCCTTTTTTCCCCCAAAATATTAGATTCTATTTGCTTATCTGGAGTCTTGTTTTTTTCCCTTCTTCTCTCGTTTAGGAGGAACTTAGACACTTTGAAACAAAGGTTGAGAAGCACCAGCACTATCAGGAGCAGCTGGAACTGTCTCATCAGAAACTGAAGCATGTGGAGGCCCTGGGAGACAAAGAACACACAATGAGAAACAAAGAGAAATACAATGCTCTTGCTGAGAAAGCACGAGAAATGGGATACAAGGTAGAGCTGCAAAATGGGTTTCAGAAAAACAAATTTTTTGGTGGTCATACTTTGTGGATATTTTCAGGCATATCATAAACATATCATTTCTTTTAGCATCGTCATTAAGAAGAATGTAAGGGTTATGGAGTGCGAATCTGTAATAATGCTGTCACTTTTTTTTTCTTTTTTTTTTTTAGATGAAGAAACACTTGCAGGACTTGACGAATAAGATTTCCCAAAATGGACTGCAACACAATGAACTCTGAGTACCTTTTTTTTTTTTTTTTGTCCCCATGACAGGACTACTGTTAGCTATAATCGTTCAGAGGTCGCATATGCTGTGTTCTAAAATGTTATCCAACACAGATGGACCAGGCTTTTAAAGGTAGGGCACATTGTACATGAATTGAACATTTTCATTGGGAAGCTAGGCTATGGGGTAAATTATTTTTAAATGGTACCGAGTAGTGATGAGTTCTGCTTTTGTTGCTCCTTTCCCGTTTTATGCTTGTACAGTAAATGGCAACAAGCATTCTATTAATTTTGGCCAAATTTGTTTGTGGCTCAATTATTTATATTTAATAATAGTTGCTAAACAAACAAATGCACACTGAAATATGTGTAGAAAAGAATTTAACATTCCTTCACAACATGAGCACACAGACATGAAAACAGCTCAAAGTTTTCAGTGTAAACTGTTAAAGCTTTCATTTCAATAATCCTCCTGTTTTTTTTATACCCCAGTCCTGAGCATCCTAAGATTTAAGCTCAATAATACCCATTCATGAACAACGGTGCCACCCCTAAACAGGCTTGATTTAATATTTTGATAACAGCTAAACTTGACAGATTCAGGAAAAAGGTGTGCTTCAGTGGAACAGGCTGAAAAGGCTCAAATGCAATGGAGAAAGACCAAAAAAAAAAAAAAGCTACGCTCAAGCACTTAAATAGCTGGATTTGGCAAGGCAGACCTCGAGTCAACCATTATATTGACTGAATCTCTAAATAGCATTGAATACAAAGTCCATTACCATGATTGACAGTGTTGTCCCAAGGTAGACTTGAATCAACATCCTCAGTTTAAACAGTTCCATCATTTAGACGTTTGTCACAAAAATTCTAATATAAACTACGCACTCATTCTTAAATCTTTGGCACTGTTACTACTAACTAGTTTGTGATTTAATCTTCATATTGATAAAAATATGATAATCCAGCATTGTAATGAATTATCAGGAATGTCAAAATAAATAATAGGATCGCTTTTGTACACATTCTGCTCATTTCATGTTACACATTTCATAATAAAACAAACTGCTCAAGACCTGTGTTTTTTATGACATGATGTCGAATGGTTGCTATGCTGAGCTGCCATAGTGTGATGTTGCATCAAGCATTTAAAGGATGAGCAGCACTAGTCACTGATGTATCATTTTTATTAATACTGCTGTAGTGAATATAGAAATTTCTGAAAATATTTGAAAAAAAAATTGTTTCTTATTAAATGTTTAAATGTACAGAACAAAATTGGTTACAAAAGAAAATATATATTTACAGTCAACAGTCAAAGTTGATGCATCTAGGGTCTGCTTTCATATTTATATCCTTTCTAATTCCATGCAAATTTTAATGATGGAAAATAATACATTCATCCACAAAGTTGCACATAGATTACAATGCAGAAATACAATTAGCATATACTGTACAGCAGTTTTCAACTGAAGGCCGATGTCCAACCAAATATTTGAAGGCCCTCCTATATATTTCAGTTTATATCTTGGTTGTATGTGTTCTTTTCCCATTCCTCATTTTGGATTCGTTTTAACATTTTTTTAACATTAATATTTTAAGTTTTATCAATTTTAAGTTCAATATATTTGACTCATACTGAGGCCCCGTAGTGGGCCCTGGACCCCAGGTTGAGAACCACTGATATACAGTGCAGTCTGAGACACCTACCAAAAATTATTCTACTTTGCATTTCTCTTTTTTTCAGCATAATTTGAGAAAAACAAACATTGAACTGAAAAATGCATATGAATTTAATAATTTCTTAATATTTGGTGTCTTCGTTGATTTAAAAATGACAAATGGCATGGAGTTGCATGAACTCCAAAAATTTGTGTAAAACCTGATGATCCACATTTTGTACTTCAGTAGATGCAAGAAAATGAAAAAATTGTAATGAAAAATGTGCTCATAATTCACAAAAGTGACCTAAAAATATGACCGCATCTTAAAATATTTTATATTAAATATATACATTTTTCTTTAAAAAATAAATAAATAAAATGCAAGAACTAGGTTTAAAATCCAGGTTTAAATGAAATTTTTTCAATGTTGTCTCAGACGTTTTGACTCTACTTTGTTATATGTTCAGGTGAGTGTTCCTCTCCTCTTCTGTTCTAGTTCCTGTAGTCTCTCCTCTCGGCCCTGAGCATGCTGGGCTCCCACCCTCTGTGCAGTCTCCGTCGCAGTGATGTCAATGTGGGCGTATTTAGTACTGGAGCCGACCGCTGTTTACAAACAATAAAAAAAAAACATTTATTAGCAACTTATTTTTTCAAATGTGCAAGCTCTGTTCATTTGCCGCAGGGCTGGTGCGGCCACACCAGTTGCACTTCCCTTAAAGGGGTCCTATTATGCTCTTTTACAAAGTCTTGATTTTGTTTTGGGGGTGTACTAGAACAGGCTCTCATACTAGGTTGTTCGAAAAAATTATATATATATTAAATAATTTACATTATTACAACACCTCTCCCCCCAGTCTGGCATGAACGGCTCGAATAGTTCCTGTATCAAATGAAGGCCCGCCTTCTGAAAGACGAAATGTGCTGTGATTGGTTAGCTGGGCCAGTGTGTGTTGTGATTGGCAGCACTCAGTGCCTGGTTGGGAAATGTCATGCTCCTTACCATAGCCGTCTGCGAGCTTCAGTGTAAATATTGCGTCAAAATCAAATCAATTTGAGCACGATTTAAACCCGGATGATTGTAACCACTCTAAGTTCGTCTGCCTTGGGAAAG
>NW_015555767.1:604828-605602 GCF_001515605.1 Sinocyclocheilus anshuiensis
GTTAAACTGAGCACTGTTCTTCAGAAAAATCCTCCAGCTCCTGCAGATTCTTCAGTTTTCCAGCATCTTTTGCATATTTGAACCCTTTCCAGCAGTGACTGTATGATTTTGAGATCCATCTTTTCACACTGAGGACAATTGAGGGACTCAAACACAACTATTAAAAAAGTTTCAAACATTCACTGATGCTCCAGAAGGAAACACGATGCATTAAGAGGAAAACTTTTGAACAGGATGAAGATGCCCAAATTTTTCTTATTTTGTTGAAATATAATTTTTTTTCCATTTAATACTGCCCTTCGGAAGCAACAGAAGATACTTGCATGTTTCCCGGAAGACAAATTAAGTACAATTTACCTTGATCTTCAAATTCAAAAACTTTTCACCCGCCGGCTCTTAATGCATCGTGTTTCCTTCTGGAGCATCAGTGAATGTTTTAAAAAATTTTAATAGTTGTGTTTGAGTCCCTCAATTGTCCTCAGTGTGAAAAGATGGATCTCAAAATCATACAATCACTGCTGGAAAGGGTTCAAATATGTAAAAAATAGTTGGAAAACTGAAGAATCTGCAGGACCTGGAGGATTTTTTTTAAGAACAGTGCTCATTTTAACTGTTCAGAACAAACAAGGTACTCATGAACAACCATCAGAAAACAAAAAAACAGTTGTAGATCATGCAGGTAACCACACACAGTATAAGAACATCTCGGTTACGTATGTAACCCTCATTCCCTGAAGGAGGGAACGGAGACGTCACGTCGTGACCGACGAATTG
>NW_015555767.1:605796-619697 GCF_001515605.1 Sinocyclocheilus anshuiensis
TGCTCAAACAGCAACATTACAGACTAACTAAAGTTGAAAAAGTGAAAAAGCATAATAGGACCCCTTTAAGGACGGCCCTGTATTTATGTAAATGAACATATCAGTGCCATCAGAATGACAAGTCCTTTGCTTCATTGATCACCAACAAGATAGTCAAAATGCTTAGCCATATATATATATATATATATATATATACTCTTACTTTGTTAAAATTATTCACATTTTAGGGGTTCCCAAACTTTCGCATGCCACTGTATATGTACATGTGTATACATATGTGTGTGAGTGTGTATCTATATAAAGTATATTTACTGTGTAATGTAAGTTGACTAAAGTAATATGAAGAATCACAGTACGTACACAGTATTACAGTACAGTGCACATTGTTGGATTACATTACAAATGCTTGAATGATTGAGGACAATATTTGGCTGCATCTTTCAACCTGCCTCAGCAATTGTGAGGTCATGATTGAGAACAAGCTCCACAATAGTGGCCTTTTTTTCCACTGGAAATGTGGCTTCACCCATTGCCTCTTCTACCTCTTTGCTTCCCTACCCTTTCACCTACCCTTTTAGAGAACTGGTTGATAACTGGTTAATTAACCCGTCATTAGTAAAATTCAAGATTCACCTGCACAATTCATCAATTCAGAACACATTTACAAAAAAAAAGTAATAGAAATGTATGGAAAATATGCTTGACAGATTATGACAACTAGCTCAACCATTTTGCATTGAATGACGTAAGCAACGAACTAATGCAAAACAAGATGTTTTGGGGGTAAGACTGAACATGAACGTACAAAAGCATTCACAATTTGTTCAAAAGAATGAGAAATTGCTTTTATGATGTGCACAAATTACTATGATGTGCAGGTTGAACAAGTAATTTTGGAAATTTCAAATCTGATCTGAGAAAGTACCAAAGCGACTGAGAAAAACTCATATTTTAAATCGCAACACAGCTGTACGGTCATTTCAAACCGCAAAATAGACAGAACTATAGATACGAATAGTTTAAAATACTGTTTAAAACTTTGGGGTCAGTAAGATTTTTATTGACAAAAATTAATTTTATTCAGTAAGGATGCATCTAAACATTACATTTAAGACTTACACACTGTTACAAAATATTTTTATTTCAAATAAATCCTGTTCTTTTTTCATGTTTCCATTCATGAAAACCCCTTGGGGAAAAAAAAGTATCACAGTTTTCACAAAAATACTAAGCAGCACAACAGTTTTCAACTTTTGATAATTATGAGAAATGATACATGAGCAGCAAATCAGCATATTAGACTGATTTCTGAAAGATCATGTGACACTGAAGACTGAAGTAATGGCTACTGAAAATTCAGCTTTGCCATCACATAAATAAATTACATTTTAAAATATATTCAAATAGAAAACAGCTACTTTTAATTGTAATAATATTTCACATTATTACTGTTTTTACTGCATTTGATCAAATAAATGCAGCCTTGGTGAGCATTAGAGACCTTTTTTAGGTTGGAGTCATGTAGTATGTAGCACGTCATGATAGTCCTATGGCATGTAATTGAAGTATCAAAAGAAAGTAGTATATACAGTCAAACCAAAATTCAACATTTCACACATTATCACAGTTTATTCGCTGTAGTTTAGAAAATGGTAATGAAATATGACAAGAACACAGAGTTAAACTGTGTCAGAACAAATTCATCTTGATAATGTCAGATAACACATAAAACATGGTCAGGTCAAAGTGTCTGAATAATTTTTGGTCCCAAATTTTTATCAATTTTACTGGTAGTCCATTGTATGAAGAATTTTTGGGTATAATGTCCCATAATGCCACCATAATGTATAATGTCACAGTTTACTTTATTTTGCTATCCTCACTTACATAAATGAACTATAGTGTCCTGCACCCACTAGTAAAAAAAAAATCAAATATTATATCTGGTGTCTGAATACTTTTTGGTGTGACTGTATATGAGAGGAACACAGTGTACCTCTGACAGTGTGGCTTGACTCTGGCCGGTCCTGCAGATCCAACTCCATGTAGTGCAGCTGGCGTTTAGACATAGGACTGATGGGGATATTTACATAGTTAACAGAATCACCTTGAAGTTTGTCAACTGTCAGTCCAGTCTCTCCTGCAAGACCACAACACAAACCCAATTTATGCACAGTTACCAATGAAACTGAGCGAATAAAATGCAGCGATCAGATGGCGATGTACTGTATAAGAAGGGGCATCTCAATTACCATACTCTCCAGCTCTGAACTGTGGCCACCTGGATGCATCAGTCATGAATGCCATCTGCTCATAATTGCCTTTTGGATCAGCTGAGCAGGACAAAACAAAAACATAAACGAATGAATCACAAGTAAGCCATTCATTTAGAATCACAACACACTGAGCTTCATATACGCTCCAAATCATTCAATTCTTAATCAGCAGAAAAACAATCTTGACTTGGCATATTGCACACACAAACATAAGATATCCAGTGACAACAAAGCATCACAATTTCTCCTCAAGGTTACTATGTTTAGCTATAACATGTCAATGCTGAGACTAGAATCACTTTATCAGTCGATACAGACACAGAGGTCTGGTTGAAAGCTTTATGTACTCAGGGATGAGAGAGGCATGAAATGACATCCATGTATTGTTACCTGACTGAAGGACAGTGTCCTCGGAGGCCTTTTTATCATCATTATTATTTCAAAACCAGATAAAATGTATGATGCTCACCGTCAGTTTGCTCCTCAGAACTGCTTCTCATCTCACACCTGCTCCTCTCCTCCACCTACACAAACACAAAAGTAATTTGGAAATCCCAAAGCAGCAGCAGACTTGTTTAATGCTGTATTTATTTTCTTTAATTGGCCGAGCCAGCCATTTCTGCTTCTTCTGTACATGACAAAAATATTTCGAAGTCACCATTGAACCAAAAGTTTGTGGAAATATATGAAAACCAAACATCGTACCATATTTGTCACCACTTCAGCTGTTGCTGTTTTTACTTCTTTAAATGAAATTTTACAACTAGCATTGACTGACTACACCAACACCCAGTACAAGCCTGAAGACATGCTTCCGGCCACAATAAGCAACTGCAATTTTACCACTATTGTAAAAAAAAACAAAATATTGAATGCTGTAAGCCACAGTACTGAGAGCGGTATGTTTTTCAGTGCAAAATATTGATTGCCCTGAATAGGAAAACGCTAGGAGTTTTTGTTTGCTGTTTGGTCAAAGCAAGCTGTTTTTATAGCTCAACCCGGAGCATGTGGCGAGATGACAAACACATTTAAATTCATTCTGCAAACTGGTTGTGCCTCCCCACTGATGCATCAATGTGATGGCTGAGCATGATCCAGAGACAGACGGCTGGAACAGTCTTTGGATTTGTGCTGGAACGCTGGATTCTGTGATTAGAGGAGTGCATAACGAAAAACTGATGCTCAATCAACACTGCCCTGATCTGTTGCAAAAGTCTGTTCTGTTGGTAAAGTTTTAGTCCAAATCTAGAGAACAGTTTGTCCGCATACTTTGACAAAAGATGCATTTAGACTCAGAAATAGCCATGCAGTTATCCGGTTTAATCAAAGCACATTTGTTTGGGAGTAATAAGCTTCACTGATTTGCATTATTTGCTGTGTAATTTCTTTACACCCAAGTTCACCAAGTTTCTTTTAGCATATGGAGGCTAACAGGTTATTTATAAAGCAATACCGGTTCTGTAACTGTTCCATTAATGATACTTTTAGAAGTGTTAAAGAATAAATGGACAAAAGAAATGCCATTGTATTTTGGAAAAGGTGTGAACAACTCTACATAACTAACAAAAATGTGGTAACATACACTTGTGTTCAAATGTCTGGGGTCAGTGACTTTTATTCAGCAAGGATGCATTAAACTGATAAAAAAGTGGCATTTATAAATGTTACAAAAGATTTCTATTTCAAATAAATGCTGCTCTTTTGAACTTTCCATTCATGAAAGAATCCTGAAAAAAAAAGATCACAGTATCCACAAAAATACTAAGTAGCACAACTGTTTTAGACATTGATGATAATAATAAGAAATGTGTTTTGAGCACAAAATCAGCATATTAGAATGATTTCTGAAGGCTCATGTGACACTGAAGACTGGAATAATGATGCTGAAAAATCAGCTTTTCCAACACAGAAATAAATTAAATTTTTAAATATATTAAA
Source organism: Sinocyclocheilus anshuiensis (assembly GCF_001515605.1). Taxonomy (NCBI): domain Eukaryota; kingdom Metazoa; phylum Chordata; class Actinopteri; order Cypriniformes; family Cyprinidae; genus Sinocyclocheilus; species Sinocyclocheilus anshuiensis. The sequence continues at coordinate 610,011 of NW_015555767.1, forward strand.
ATAGAAAACACCTATTTTAAATTGCAATAATATTTCATGTTTCATATTTATGATTAAATAAATGCAGCATTGGTGGGCACATCCTTCAAAAAAAAAACGCCAATGTGTCTGTTGTCATACTACACTGATTTAAGTTTGATTCACTAAAAAGAACTGAGTCATTTATTCTGGGTCACTATAAAAAAAACTAAAAAAAAACTCATATGAGTTGTTCTTCCTGAAATCGAACTACACTGGTCTGTTTCATGCAGCTGATTTTGTGGGGGTCTTGCAGCACCTCTGAATAAGTAATACAAGAAACTCTGAAAAGAACATCCGAATCAGCTGAAAAATGTGGAACAGCTCAGACACAAAGAGCAAAAAAAAACAACAAAAAAACAAATCTTGTTACCTTTCCTCCCCCACAGTCGGGACAAATGGCGAGCTGTAATTGTGATGTGGTGGAACCTTCAGGGGGCACTGCTCCTTCACCACACCACTTGAATCTCTGTGGGACAGTTTGTTTGGGGGTGGCATCTGCAGGGACACCCTCTGGTACCAGAGCTCCACATTCAGGCCTCTGTCCGTGGCTTGCAGCAGTCAAAAACTGTTCCTGATTGGATGATTGGTGTTGTAGGAGCTTGCGGGGGATGTCATAATGCTGCAGAGGTGGGTTGGGTACCTGGTACATGGTGGCCTGCATTTGAGCAGCCTCTCTGAGTGGACACACACACGGGTTGTGCTCAGGAATAAGTGGAATTGTCCGTACTGGAGTGTTGATAAGGGAGTTAGAATTTGAATTGGGGTTTTGAGGGAGGCTTGTTAAGGATTCAAACTCATCAGTCTCTCCATGCCCAATATCCATACTACCAGTGTAGGAGGAGAAGCTTCCAGAATACGAAGAGTGGCTTCCGGTGGCAATACCGCTGTCTGTTGAACTCTGGCGTCCCGCCTCTTGAAGGCCTCTAGGGTGAGGAGGCTTGGATGGTGGACGAAGCCCTCCCATCATCGCTCCATATAGACGGTCATCACTGGACATGCTGACAGAACAGGCTGTACTCTTACATCCCGCAACCCCTAACAGGGATGATGATAATGATGGTTCGACAGGGGTGGGGTGTCTGACCGGTTCAGGCCATATCGCCAGGCGGCTTCCCAGGCTGTTATCAGAATGGCTGGTCTCAGAGGAGGAGCTAGAGATGCTCCGATCATCTCCTGCCAAGGAGGCGCCATAACTGAAGGTGGAGGCTGACCAATTATGACAAAGAGACTATGGGATTACCAAATGATAGCACTGTACATCCATTTCAAAAAGGGAGTGAGACAAAAACCAATTACAATTTGAGTTATATGAAGATGTTCAGTTATTTTTTGGTGGAACACAAAGGAGAATTTTTGCACCACATTTTTATAATGTGCATAAAGTCTTTTAAAGGGGACATAACACACAGTTACTGCCAACCTCATGTTAATCTTGAGTACTTATAGAGTAGAATTGCATCCTTCATATTTCCGAAGAGTCTTTAGTTTTATCAGATTTATAAAAGACAGATACAGCTTTACGCTTCTCTCTGAAAACAGTTGAGCTCCTGGAGGCATGCCGTGGGCGGAGATAAAGAGTCACGAGCACTCGGCTTTGCACAGATCGATCAGTGTATGACATTAAAGTACCGCGACAGCAATAGAGAGCAGAAGGCTCTGTATGCTTTCGAATTGCTCTCGCGGTACTTTGATGTCGAACACCGATCGATCTGTGGAGTGCCGCTTCAAGTCGAACAAACCTTTTGTGTAGCGATCGTCTGCAAGCTGTGACATCGACTTAAATAAAACAGGAACAGAAACTTTATTGACTTAAATTTTAATTTTGTTTGTTTATAAAATATTCGTCACCGAAATGCCACGAACAAACAAACATACTTGCACAACTCCGTTGCTGCTCCGGAGAAACAAACTGCATCCACTGTTCCCTTAACGCTGGGTTCTTTGGGAAGCTGAACGAGGTTGTCTTTCCCTCACAACCAAAAACACACTACTTTGGTGACTGTTGATTTCGTGGTCTAAAAACAAAATGACAAATCCTTTTCGATCAAGTCCTGTGCAGCACTGCAGAGGACTTCTGTAACACGAAGCTGCATTCACACGACTTTTGTCGCTGCATGTCGCCAGATGCCAGGGGCTGGCGATGAGGCTGCTAGTGGGCGTTCTCAATACTGGTTGCCTTGACAGCGAATCAGGTTTCTTGCCGCTAAGTACAAACACTTTGGAGGCAAAAGACTAAATATAATCTAAATCTAAATTAAATATGTACATACAAACAAAAATGATTGAGAAACAAAGCCTACTTTCTTCCATTGCGTATGTTTATCTACGGTGCTGAGAGGAGAACGATCACATGAGCTCTACCGTCTTCTTTCCTATCGGCTGGCACTCCCGAAAGTCGCTCTTCATTTGCATAAAGTTGAAGGATTCTGAACTTTGTCGCGTCGCTGGACATGCCCCAGTTGCCAACGGTCGCTGTCGCTCGTGTCACCGGAAATCGCCAGCTCTCCATTGAAATTAATGGGACTGTGTCGCTTTGTTGATGCGTGTCGCTTGTAGTGTGAATGGGGCTTAAAGCATGTTGATGGGTTGCTCTCGCTCTGGTTGATGTGTGTGCGTGCACTCGTCCGGGAAAAGTGCCCATACAAGGAATTCCGTCTGACGTCAAACAGGGCCATACTCGAGAAAAAAAAAAAACTTTCCGAAACTTATTCGAACCCTGAAGGAGTGTTTTTGGCATTTTAACCTTAAACCGCATAAACACATTTCATTAAACCAATTACACAAAATAATGTTCTTTTTAGCAACATCATATTACCCCTTTCAGGAAAACTTTAGTCTGATTGGCCAATAGCTGCATTCTGTGGTCAAGTATTTTTGAATAAACAATATGTTGGACCATGGCAAGTTTCATGTCTTTTGTATCATTTTGTGCTCCCTTTCTTTTTACATGATAAACTAATTCAAACTCAAATTGGTATTTCTTGCATGCTTATTTAATTATCTGGTAAACAGATAAAAACGGTAGTATAAAGTCAGTTAATCATCAAATAAATCCCTTCAGGATGAAGTTTCAGGCTTTAGTTTGACTACATTATCTCTTATAAAACAAGCCCTCTGACATATAATGATAATAACAACTAACAACCTCAATTTCCGTCTCTTTTCCCACACAAAGCATTTGAGTGGCTTTTATGTGAATGTTTTTATGATCATTTTAAAGTGCTTTTATGGTCCTTTTGGAGCTTGACAGACATTATGTACTGCTGCTGTATGGAATGAAATATGTAAAGATTCTTCAAAAATTACTCTTTTGTGATCCACTAAAAACAGAATGACATGAGGATGTTAATTCATTACAAACTTTTCATTTTTTTATTTACAAAAAAACTTTTATTTTAAATAAAACACCCTCCCCTGTGTTTATATTTATATGTATATTTGTGTGTGTTACCTGCACTGCTGTGGTGACTACAAATCGACAGCATACTGAGTCGTTTCTCTAGCTCACTGGCCTCCTGGCTAATCCTGTCTTCTATAGATGACGGGTTAGCACTGGGGTCTATGGAAACAGAATCTAATTAAATTTTAATTAAACTAATACAGTGAACATTCATCATTCATACACTCATGCTCCATCATATATCCTTATGAATACACAAACGAAACACAAACATGCACTGATTTGTCTGTGCATTAAGTCATATATAATCCATCACTGTTGTATCACTGTCTCTGCTGGCAGAATTACTGGAGCCACTGGTCACATTTATCAGTTTCCACTGGTACATCACAGACACTGCCTCACAGCAATACTCTCTCACACAAGCACTCATACACACGTGCATCCACACTCACACACGGGAAGCTTTGAGACCTCCTTTTGAATATGACAGAAGGCTGGTAATCATTCTCTCTCACAATAAAATTTATCAGGACACTGAACACAAAGTACTCAAATGAGACAATAAATCAGTCAGGGGAGAAAAAATAAATTAGGGGTCTCGAAAAAGACACAACTGGAACAAAAGGAAAGGAAAGGAACAGCAGAATATAGCATAGAAAAGTTAATATGGAGGCATAAGACTTTGTACAGTTTAGCGGTAGATACCTTTGGAATCTTATTAGCATGAAAAGTCAATTTCAAGCTGGTCTAACATAGTGCAACAAACATTCAAGTAATGCTATGGGCAGCAAATAGACTGAAAAATCAATATTTCACAAGCAAAAACAAAATTGCAAGCTGACACAGCCTCACATGTACAGCTGAAGAACAGTCCTTAGAGTGTGACGATAAAAAGCTGAAAGAACATTTGCTTTTTGCATATTTAAAGTGGTATGTCATTGTACAATTGATCTGTTCTGTGAAATTACTCCACAGAATACAGAATAAAGTGAGAAGCTGAAACTGAAGAGTGACTTGTACAACTTATTTATCACTGGCAAACTCTTGCACAACCTTCACTGAATGTCAAAGTTTAACATCAAATGCACTTAATTAATGACACTTAATGACAGCCAGAACAACTGCCCTGACATCTCAGTATGATGGACGACAGACGAGAACTTAATGTAATGTGGCATTACATTAATCTGAGAATTCAGAGAATGTATTGTCATAAACACAGAAGTAAACAAACTTTAAGGCTTTTGATTAATATATTTATACTTTCCTACAGCAATCACAGAAATGGGGAGAATTTATTGAGGAAAAAAGTACTGGGGAAAAAGTTTTCAACATGATTACAAAGCAAGCTATTATCATCATCATCAAAATTGTGCATAAAATGATAGCGTTGTCTTTGTTGTTGGTCCACAGAGAAATACAAAAATATCTGTACCAATTTTGAATAATCATATTTTTAAGGCTGTGGTGCACAACGTCAATGTAATGAAAGGGGGGTGGGGGAACCCCTCCTGTCAAAACAAAAGTCCACACAGAATGAATCACCTCTGTAAATGGGTCTATGTAAATGAGTAGTCATTTAGCATGCACTTTTTTCCAAAGCAACACATACATTTATTACAAGGAACAGCCCTGGGGCAGCCTGGGCATAATATTGGAGCTTCGCAGACCAATCTTTGTAGGGTTTGAACTATATCCTTTTTAGCCATTTTAACCACAGCTGTGCTAATTTTAGCTATGAACCACAGAAAAGCTTTAAGCCACTTCATATCCATATCCTTCTTTCATGTTACTGACTGTATGTCAGCTCTACACAGGTTCCTGTTCACACAAATCATGACAGCACACAACCTTTCAGCTAGACTGTATCATTTTAGCTCAATATCACTGGCTCAGCAGCTCCAGTTCCAAGGTGGCGGTTTGATCTATAAAATATGTCCAACCCATTAAGGTTTAATATACTATTATGCTTACATGGTACATCTGTCTAGGACCAATCAATAAACTAAATGTGAATCTTACATTGATTTTCAGGACAATAATTCAGTATTCGGGAAGTCATGTTGGGTTCCATTAAAAAGATATGCACCACATAGATATTACTAATCTCCGTCAAGATGGAGCCATTGAGTTCCTAGATTCAAAAAGCGACTGCCATTACAAAGTAAGACTTGTTAAATTCATTTAACTTAATGAATATGACTTACTACAGCATCCTGCTACAGCTAGATATAAAAATCTGCATGGGCCTTTTCAGTAATAAAATATTACATTATAACTACTGATAACTGAAAATAATTAATTATGGAATCTGAAACCAGGCACATGAATTCATTACGAAGATAGTTTCAGAATGATTTATTAACTCTCGTGTTCTGTTTGGGGTCTCAAGAGACTCCAGGAAAATTTTAATAACTCCGAAACATATTTAACATCAAATTGATATGACCTTTTAAATAATCGTATGAGAGCGGATTATGAACAAAACTTAAATTAGATAGCACGTTTCAAATGCCTCGTCTTGTTAAAAATGTTACATTACTTTTGTTGGAGATCTCAGAGAATCCAATTTAAAAACATTAATTAATGCAATGATTTTTTTTTTTACATGATCAAATTATAAATCAGTAAAGTTCTGCTAATTATTTATTGTTTATTTTAATTTCACATTTCTGAGAAGTGCATGCCTACTGTGTGGTAAAACAGAGGGCTGCAGCTTCAATAATATCTGCCTACTGGGTTTTGATTAGATCAGAGGAACCTATTAAATTAAACCCAAGGGAAAATAAAAGACTCAAATATTATAATTTTTACATGAACATAATTAGAGTCTCTGGGATTCCAAACATAAAACCAGTAGTCAGAAAACCAGTACAGTCAATCTGAGCAGAACATGAGTGCTCTGGAAGAGATAACGAGAGAGGGGGAAACTTGACACTACATATTAATCATACATAGAGCTTAGACACAGAAATGCACACACAGCTGACAGCTCATGCACATCAATCTAATGAGGCCAACAGTGAGGACATGGCAACTTTGAAATCTCTGAACTGAGATCTTACATCACACACCGCCAAAAATATGAACTCACCTGGCAGGACTGGACACAGTCCAAACGGCCCCCTGCTTGGCGATATGCCACGAACGATGCAATCGAACAAAAAACTGATCTGTTCTCCTTCTGCACATGCAAGGAAGAAAACACCAGCCCCTATAGAGACAGAGAGAAGAGAAATAGCTCCTTAATGTCTTGAGCCTGTTTTAATCAAACCACATAATGCACCATTCCGAATTCAGATTGATATTAATTGTCCATTGCACTGAATAGAAGATTAGTTTCAGTAATGACCACAAGATTATTACAAATGGGGGAACATCAAGCTATTCCTCTGAGCAGATGAGAACATTCACATTTCACTAATTTAGAATAAATTAATTATATAGACTAATTCAAGACAATGGAACCAAGAAAAACTGTATTGTTCATACGTCATACAAACAAATGCATCATACATTTAAAGTTTATTGTAAAGGGTAATAGAAGACAGTGATAGTTTATCACTAAAGACTGACTGATATTGTTTTTTTATGAACAATACTGATTATTTTTGTTTATGTGTGCTGTAGAACTGTAGGTTTTAAGATTATATTATCAGATGAATGAAAGTTATATATCTAATAGAAGCACACCCTTTGAAACAAAGAAAAAAAAAAGAAATTAAAGTTTATTTTTGCACATTTAATTGAGCATAATTTATAATTTATGAAATAAGAGGAGGATTGTGTACCACGAAAATCTGCTTTGGTGCCCACACCTCCTCCATACAAACGTCAATAGCATCTACAAAGCCTGCAACACATTTCAAACTAAAATAAGTGCTGGCAAAAGCATGGCTGAATGTTACTGAAAATCATAAGCTATTTAAGAGCCTTGAGGCTTCAACTACAATGGGAAAAGTGGGGTAACAAAGGCCTTATTTGCTGGAAGATGCATTAATGATTCATTCACAGTCAGATTATGACTGTTTTTCTTTGTACGACATGATGAGGAAAGAGACTTAGGCAGTCTTTCATGGAGGTAAATATAGTCCTGTCAAATCTCTCAGCGTCACTGTGGAGACGGTGGGCAGTATAGGAGTGACAGTCCTTTATAAAAATAACCATAACACCCTTAGCTCTTGGTTTCATAATTCATAAACACACTGGCAGGCTATTAATACTTGAGACATGTGGCCATGACTGTGGCTATTTACCATGTCAAGAGAATAAAAAGGCCTTTTTATAGTAAAGCTACCGTTCATATATATATTTTTTTTACGGATCATGAAAAATCAGAAAAAAATAATAGTGGTACTGAATAGAGTGCATTGCATGAGATGACATGTCCCACAATGCAAAGCAGTTGACCTTCCATTTCCAGCATTACAAATTAATCGTTGGTATCAGCACTGTTTTTATAATTTTCGTGCATTCATAAAGTGCCAGACGTTTTTACACAAACTTGACGCAACTTCTGTTTGAAACATTTATCATTGCATAAATGCATTCTGTTTCACATATTAATATTTTTTCATAGTAAGCCATAAACTAACAGTATTCAATAAAAGAAGCCAGTATTACAGTCCATAAAGTGCATTTTCTAATACACTTTACTGTTTTTAAGGATTTTTAATGCAGCATATAAAGTTGTGCAACTAAATGTATGGCTCATGTTCAACATTTCTAATCAGGTTAAGCTCAAACACTTGCAGAAGCTTGTAAATAGAATTGCATTGTCTGTTTCAATTTGTTTTAGATCTCATGACGTTTTTTCATTGTTGATGCCAGCCAAATTGTTCAACAAATGCCCTACCTGACAGCAGGGAAAACAGTGATCTACAATCTGTCCAAGTCTGTTGACTAACTAAGCCAGTGAACATACTCACACACGTTCATTCTCTGGAATCAAATAAGACAGCTGACACGCTCACTAATTGCAATGCAAGTATGTGTTTTGTCACCGGGTGTGGCCTGTGACATTGAATTGTGCTAGAAACAGCAACAAGGCCATATTTTCAATTTAATTCACTCTGTCCCAGATCAACCAACTGCTGAATTACACTAATGACAGTGGGAGGGACACGACCTCTGTGTGGCAGAGACCAATCGGAGCCCATGATTGCCAAACTATAATGAAGTGAAGCACTGGCTAGCAAATACATGCTCCAGACAAGGTAATTATGTAAAGTCGGCAGTCTTAGTATGTGTTTCCTTGACTGTTTTTATGGATTTCCATACATTTTCAGAACGTATAAGGTGTTAGTAGTGGTTTTAAAGCAGATTCTAATTCTAATTTTTAAACATATTTTACATATTAAATTATATACATTAATTCATTATTAATAATAATATTAAAAATAAATATTTATTATTTTTATTTTTTTTAATATTATTATTTAAATATTGTTAGATTTATATATAAAATCTAGCAATATTTAAATATTATATTAAAATATATTTAAAAACATCATATTTATAAATTATACAATTTCTAAAGCACATATATCAAAATATTTAAATAATCAACATTTTTTTAAATATATTAACATTAATTAATTTAAATATTACTATTTAAATCATTGAAATATTAGTACGAACATGCATGGAATGTGTAACTTTCTAAATGATAACAGTTAATTTTGTGATTTACAGCTTTTAGTGAAGTTCTGCAGGTGCAGTTTTGTGCAGAACAAGATGTGACTTATGTTGTACTAATGTACTTCTACAGCAATGAGAGGTACGTTTGGAGTCTGGTGTCCGATATAAGCACCCTGCCCCCTCAAGTTTCTCCACTTGGTAGGAGACCTTTCACATGCCGCCTCACTGTCTATACACATAAAACCGCCCAGAGTTCCCTGCACAGTGCATTCAAACAGCATCTAACAAACATCCTGAATACCATTAGGAGTGACAGATTAATTACCCTGATTATAACTGCGATAAAACACACTTTTTCTGTTGTGGCACGGCTGTCATTGTAAGGAAGTTTCATATAAGATGGAATGTTAAAGCTGCTGAAGCTACAGAACAGCTGCAGATGGATTTGCCAGAGAGGCAGCTGGAGGGTTTCACTGGTGCTAACGCAACATCTTATACTGAAGCACATCACACATTACCACAATCTGTGTGTGGGTGCACAAAAGTAATGTGTACTGATTCTGTAAGTATGGGGGAGCGAGAAAAGGAGAGAGGGAGGGGAGGGGGGGAGAAACACTGAGTGT
>NW_015555767.1:619871-622617 GCF_001515605.1 Sinocyclocheilus anshuiensis
TTTTCACATTTACTATTGGCAGACACCTCTGTGCTACTTCCACCGCAGGGAATATCACTAAAACCAAGTGAAAAAGAGCCAGAAAAGGAGACGACTTTGTTCAAGAACAAGCCACACATTCAACTCAATCATCAAGGGATTCTTCTCGGTGAATAATTTCCGAGAATCCCTTTGCATCTCAGAAAGATCAAGTGACAAATGAGAGATTCAACCAAGAAATTGAGCAAAAAAAAGAACAGCATTGAATAAAGAAAAGAACAATAACTTGAACTTACAGTAGCCACATCTTGTCCCTCCCTCAAAGACAAATCCATTAGGAATGGCACCATAACGCCTTAAGTCTGACAGCTTCCATTGGCCGATGACAGTTGGAGGGAGGTCTCTGGCAATGACAAGCAAGTTGTTGCATAAATGCAGAGAGGCGGGGCCACTTTCTAGTTTGGTGCCAGGCTGGACATTGACGTTGAACCTGTGGACTGAAAGAGAGAAAACTTTAAGAGGAGCTTATTATCACAGTGCAAGATCTTAAAATTTGCACGTCAACTACAAATAAAGCAAAACAGCTGTTCTGGAGACATTCTGGAAAGGCCTAATTTCATCCCGTCAGCTACAAGGACAGAGTACATAAAAAATCCAAAAACTTATTGTACTGTACATGAAAAAAAGTTTATTTTTCTACAGTTTTAGGAAATTTCTGTATTTTAAATAAATGTAGTAGAATAATATTTTTTTTAAATGAGCATATTCTGGATTTTGGTAATATGTCTCGTAATCCAATATTCTTCTCATCACATTTTCTTTGTAGCAAGAGTTAACAGTATCAATCAAATTGGAAACTATCAGAAATACATTTAAACTACACCGTGAGGAATGAACAGGGTTGCTAGATCCTTCAACCAACTAGTTTCCAATGTTTTTCTAGTTCTTTATGAACACTGGTGAAAAATGTTGTTAAAATAAATTCGATTTAGATTCAATCTGCCAATGAATCATTAAGATGTATTGTATTTTATAATAACTGACTCAAGAGATCAAATCATAATCAAATCGAACCACATTATGGATCGCGAGCAAGTTTTACTGTACACAGAGTGATATTTTGTTGATAATAACCTACATTTGAAAGACACTGAGATTAACTGAATCAATATTCACTATAAATTGTGACAAAAACACAATTTCCCTGATATTTCCAGATTGTCCATTACTGTGGAAATCCTAAATAGATCATCAGTGCATTTTTATAAGCTGGATATTTATTTGTCTTTTTTGGCACTGACAACTTTGGAGTAAATTTATTTCGAGTTCAATACATAATTTATGGGTCATAATTTATGAATACAGAGTCCAAATAATTAGGAAAAAATACCTCAATTTATCATAATAGAAGCAAGTAATCAATAGATTCCAAGCAGACATAATTAATGATACAGTATGTGTGCATATGTGTGCTTGTCTTGCATCAGCAGTGGGATTAATGTAATTTTTACTTCATAACTCCTATTCCACTGCATACCTTGTCACACGTAATACACACATTCATCATGTGATATGTTTTTTATTATAGTATTTATCAATTCCATACACGCTCTCACATCTCTATCCACGGTCAACCAAAGCTAGGCAGAGTAAAGTCACTGATGCATCAGTCATGAGCAATGTGAGGTCACTTGCTACAGAACAGTGTGTTAAGATAGTTTAGAAGGAAACTGATAAGAGCAACAGAGCAGAATGAAACATCAGCACCATCTATCATCGTTCTGATTGCCTTAAAGCAAAACAAATAAACAAACAAACATGGGACCTGAAAATCAAGGAGGTATCAGAGCGGAAACGACCCATGCATTCAAAATTCTCAGCATAACAGCTGCCAAACAAGAGCTGAACACAGTTTTTTTTTTTTTTTTAAAGCAAAGGAGAGAAACATCAGTCATACACAAGACTATTTCATTGCCATTCAACATTTTCGATGCATAAATGGAAATGAAAACTTTCATTTGAAATGACCTCAAGTCATCTGAACCGAGTTCAGAAAACTACATTTTATGTTTTTGAGTATGTGTTACTCTGTCAAGTGCAGGTTCTGAGCAATCTTATGGAGTATCACACATCACAGGGTCCCAATTATAACTTCGCTGCTTTCTCAAAGGGCACGACTTGAGAGCACGTGTAAGTGTGAGAGCAAAAGAGTCAGCCGTCTGGGTGTAGGTGTATGTCTGTACGTGTTTTTTGAGGGTGTCTGGGATTAACAGAGCCAACAGAGTCTTGACTCATATAGTGCACTAGGCGAGATCAAACGGTAGCCCTCTATGTCCCACCACCTACCCACAATTATTTATTTACTGATTATAAATTTGCTAGAAATCAAAACAAATTTCAAACTAAGAATTAAGGATTAAAGATAGCGTATTTACATTATAAAACTATAAAAATTCACATAAAATCTATCTAAAAAAAATTTCTTAAACCACATTGTCTGTGTTAATGAATGAAGACGTTCTTATGAGGTGGGATATTTTAGTTTGCTATTACCTGCAATCAGTTTCCTGATAAATCACAATGTGAAAGTGAGAGGGGCATTCATTCAAAAAAGTGCTATGGAAATACATGTAAAAAGTAAGAATTATGCAAAAATTTGTAAGAAGTAAGTGTAAGAAATGCGTAAGAATATGTTAGAAGTATATTGATGAATAATTTAAATAATTGTCTGTGATGAGTGTGTGTGTGTGTGTGTGTGTGTGTATAT
>NW_015555767.1:622669-635345 GCF_001515605.1 Sinocyclocheilus anshuiensis
TATATAAATACACACACACACACACACACACAAATATATAATGTTGTGGTGTTGTTTTTGTCCTTTTGGGAGCTTGATAGCCCTCAGTCACTTTGAACTGTCATTGGATGGCTACGATATGATTTTTCAAATAAATTATAATTTTGTGATCCACATAAAAACTAACAGCATGCAGGTTTGGAATGACATGAGGGTGAGTAAATAATGACATTTTCTTTTGATTAGTGCACACTAGACTTGTGCCGGTATTCGGTAATGCGATATATCACGTTCAATATCGTGATAATACCGTGTACCGTGATAAAAGCATTGGCAATTAATCGCAACATGAGAATTTGATACCGGCATATCCCTAGTGCACACACACACATGCTCTTCCTCTCACCCTCTCCAAGGCTGTAGCCGATACGAGCATCCCAGGCCAGAAGAGACACTTTGTTGTCGAAGCCCAGCATGACAGACTGGCTCAGGCAGAGCAGACTGAGCACGTAATTCACTCCATCAAACCCCTGAAGAGCCTCCAGTCCACAGATATCCCTCAGCGTGGCCTGATTCCTCTCCCGCTGTCCTTTACTCTTCTCTCCACGCTCCTTATACACCAGCAAGGTCAGGCAGTCTGAGACAGAGTCAAGATTACAAATTCATAAAACATCAGAAATGCATCTTACACTAACAACTACTATCAAAAATTACAATGATAATACCATGGTTTTTGGATATTTACTGTGACAATATCATCAAAACTCTTTGGAGTTCCATATAAATATCACTGTACATGAAATCTTTGAATGCCATAGTGTAAGTAACATTACCATCTAAAACCATAAATGTACCATTCATGTCAGATAAAATCCTTCAGATACTATACCTTTAAGGCAATAAAAAGTCTACTTTTTCTTTTCATTTCACTACTGTTGCACTACAGTTGCAGCAGTTGATATCATAATTTGCATAATCATCAGGAATTACAACTGACAAAATAACAGATGCATGGGACGCAATTACTGAGCCATGAAATATAAACTGTCTCTTTCCATAAACTAGTGTTGCATGTGTGACAGCATTAAACTATAGTCTCTACAACGCCTCCACTTGTTGACTGTTTTGAAAATGTGATGTTTTGTTCTTATGCTTCTGTACAAGAGAACAGACCCCTACATCACCAGACTTCTAAAACAGTATGCGGGGAGTCAAGCAGCTGTCATAACACACATCAAAAGACACAGTGATCCATGAAAGCAACTGGAGACTAACCTATTAAACAATGACAGCTTCAGGCGACAGAGATCCAAAAATGACCTATCCGCTAGCCAAGTTCACCTAAAGAAGTTATGTAAGTGTATGACTTGCATTATGAATGCTGATGGATATCATTCCAGACTGTGAATATGTCTCCGTGTAAGTTTATTTTTAAAATGTAGTCACATACCTTCAAGTTCTGAGTACCAAAAAAACCTTCAAACATTTCTACTATTATTAACCAGGGGGGAAAAATCATTGAATTAACACATTGGATCTACACTAACAACGCACGTAATTCACTCCATCAAACCCCTGAAGAGCCTCCAGCCCACAGATATCCCTCAGCGTGGCCTGACTCCTCTCCCGCTGTCCTTTACTCTTCTCTCCACGCTCCTTATACACCAGCAAGGACAGGCAGTCTGAGACAGAGTCAAGATTACAAATTCATAAAACATCAGAAATGCATCTTACACTAACAACTACTATCAAAAATTACAATGATAATACCATGGTTTTTGGATATTTACTGTGACAATATCATCAAAACTCTTTGGAGTTCCATATAAATATCACTGTACATGAAATCTTTGAATGCCATAGTGTAAGTAACATTACCATCTAAAACCATAAATGTACCATTCATGTCAGATAAAATCCTTCAGATACTATACCTTTAAGGCAATAAAAAGTCTACTTTTTCTTTTCATTTCACTACTGTTGCACTACAGTTGCAGCAGTTGATATCATAATTTGCATAATCATCAGGAATTACAACTGACAAAATAACAGATGCATGGGACGCAATTACTGAGCCATGAAATATAAACTGTCTCTTTCCATAAACTAGTGTTGCATGTGTGACAGCATTAAACTATAGTCTCTACAACGCCTCCACTTGTTGACTGTTTTGAAAATGTGATGTTTTGTTCTTATGCTTCTGTACAAGAGAACAGACCCCTACATCACCAGACTTCTAAAACAGTATGCGGGGAGTCAAGCAGCTGTCATAACACACATCAAAAGACACAGTGATCCATGAAAGCAACTGGAGACTAACCTATTAAACAATGACAGCTTCAGGCGACAGAGATCCAAAAATGACCTATCCGCTAGCCAAGTTCACCTAAAGAAGTTATGTAAGTGTATGACTTGCATTATGAATGCTGATGGATATCATTCCAGACTGTGAATATGTCTCCGTGTAAGTTTATTTTTAAAATGTAGTCACATACCTTCAAGTTCTGAGTACCAAAAAAACCTTCAAACATTTCTACTATTATTAACCAGGGGGGAAAAATCATTGAATTAACACATTGGATCTACACTAACAACAAAAACTGTCAAAATGGAACTTGCCACTGAATTAAACAAAATTGAAAAACAAGTATAAAAAGTAGGCTAAAACAATTATGAAACACAAAATAATGAAAGAACAAAAATGGAAAAATAAGATGTTGAGCTTATAGGGAGTTATTGATTTCACTATCCAATAATGGCATTAATAAATGTATAACATTTAAAATACATGGGTCAACATACACTATGGCAAAAATATGACGGTATTGGTTTGTTGGATTTTAGTTTATAGGACAGAATTCACA
Source organism: Sinocyclocheilus anshuiensis (assembly GCF_001515605.1). Classification (NCBI taxonomy): domain Eukaryota; kingdom Metazoa; phylum Chordata; class Actinopteri; order Cypriniformes; family Cyprinidae; genus Sinocyclocheilus; species Sinocyclocheilus anshuiensis. Next base: position 625,513 of record NW_015555767.1, read on the forward strand.
AAAACGTTTGAAAGCAACATACAAAACTAGAGATTTATCTACGCATTTGTGTAACTGGAAAACGACAGTGAAAGCTCTTGTGACAACTAGCCCCGGTCTCGGATATAAACTCTCTTTTTTGTACTACACTACACTTTTGAAGAGTACATTGTTACTGTTGGTCCAAAAACAGCTCGAGCCAGAGTGAATTGCGACATCGTGACACGTGCATCGAGAGTGTCATTCCAATCTCGCTCATAACGCCATGCCAATACCTCACATACCGTCACGAGAAAAAACAACCGTGACAGAGCTTTGTCAGGTCTTTGCTAAGTAGAAAGTACGTTTATGGAACAAAACAACAATTTTAATTCATTTTTATCATCTGAACACTGTTAAACAACAGCGTAAAAAGTTTTCAGAGTATTTACCTGCTACCGGCGAAGGTTTCCGAAGAATCACCCATCTGTTTTTCCACTGTAAACGCGGGGAAACAAAACAACAAACAGAAATAATGTTCGTATATGCAAACAAACAAAGATTCGAGTTTTTGAATAATAATGAGCGATACAGTAAAAGTAGTTTGGGTTGCTTTTAACCACCTTTTTCCCCTCTCGAAGTCTGACTTGTCCCTCTACGACAACCGTATCCGTCATCTTGTGTCATGCTTCCCGAGTCCCGACAGCTGTGAGCAGTCCGCGGCAGTGAGGGGGTCACTTTCAAAATAACCTCCAGAACTGTCTGCACTGCTGTAACACGCACAAACTCTCTTTCACCCACATAACTCACACATGCATTGGCCCACCCTCTTAACACAGAGCTACACTACAAGGAAAAGGTTTTTACAGTTGTTCATTGGGTCAAGGTGACGAGTTATGGTGCCAATCTAATTTAGGCCTACAACACCTGGCCAAAAGATGCAAGTCTTTTTTGTACTACACTACACTTTTGAAGAGTACATTGTTACTGTTGGTCCAAAAACAGCTCGAGCCAGAGTGAATTGCGACATCGTGACACGTGCATCGAGAGTGTCATTCCAATCTCGCTCATAACGCCATGCCAATACCTCACATACCGTCACGAGAAAAAACAACCGTGACAGAGCTTTGTCAGGTCTTTGCTAAGTAGAAAGTACGTTTATGGAACAAAACAACAATTTTAATTCATTTTTATCATCTGAACACTGTTAAACAACAGCGTAAAAAGTTTTCAGAGTATTTACCTGCTACCGGCGAAGGTTTCCGAAGAATCACCCATCTGTTTTTCCACTGTAAACGCGGGGAAACAAAACAACAAACAGAAATAATGTTCGTATATGCAAACAAACAAAGATTCGAGTTTTTGAATAATAATGAGCGATACAGTAAAAGTAGTTTGGGTTGCTTTTAACCACCTTTTTCCCCTCTCGAAGTCTGACTTGTCCCTCTACGACAACCGTATCCGTCATCTTGTGTCATGCTTCCCGAGTCCCGACAGCTGTGAGCAGTCCGCGGCAGTGAGGGGGTCACTTTCAAAATAACCTCCAGAACTGTCTGCACTGCTGTAACACGCACAAACTCTCTTTCACCCACATAACTCACACATGCATTGGCCCACCCTCTTAACACAGAGCTACACTACAAGGAAAAGGTTTTTACAGTTGTTCATTGGGTCAAGGTGACGAGTTATGGTGCCAATCTAATTTAGGCCTACAACACCTGGCCAAAAGATGCAAGCATTCCTGCTAGCCTCAGACAGTCAAGTATAGCTCAGGGCGTTTTTTGGTATTTTCGCCTAAATTTAACATACTCAAATTCAAATGTTTACCCTGCACACATACAATGGAGGAAATGAAAAAAAATGGTTAAGGAATGGTATTATTTGTAAAGAAGACACTCCAAGCTTTCAAATGAACCCATATATGGGCTGATACCATATAAGGAAGGCTATGTAAATGAAGCATAAACATTTTTAACGTAATTTTGGACCCGTATCCGGGTCCGCAGAGTTTAACTGGTTTAACAGACATTTAAACAAACATGGCATTATGTGAACTGCTAAAATAATAGTGGATAATCTCTGCAATGATAAAACCATTTAACCACATAAATGAAACTGGTAAGGTGATAACTATAGGAACCCTTCTACAGGATGTAACGCTCAGAGGGCCGTAATACTGTATGGGCACACAGTGAGTAACTGGGAAATACAGTTAACGCTGAAGTTAAATGGGACAGCACCATGAAGCATTTTGAATCTCACTTAAAAAGCATAACACCAGTTTTCCTCACCGGAGGAATCAGTTCATATCCCTTATGTCTGATTCCATTCGGTTTCCTGCAGAGAGCATTTTTGTCTAATATCCCTGCAAATGATGTGACTCTATAGAGGCTTTCCTTATGCCTGTGTAATTTAAAATGCATTTACTTGAAATAACCTGATAGCAAAACACAATATTCATGAAATTACATTTATATTATGTATGTCCATAGCAGATGCTTTCTTTCTAAAGTGATCACAAAGCGCATGTATCATGAAAATGGCAATTACTGAAAAAGACAGCTAAATGCTGTGGTATTTTAGGGCCCTAATCAAACAAGCAAATGACAATGACCATATTAGTGTGTATTTGTACAAAATATCAGATGTTCCTGCTTCCATTGAAGCACAAGATGCTCTTTGGAGCATTCTCGTTATGCTGGATAACATGGATCATGAGGTTTTATGTATTTGAACATGATTGAAAAGAGTTGTGTTAAACTAGAAAAATGCAAAATAGCAGCATGTCCATGGGTCTCTGAGTTTCAGACCCCATTGTATTTAAATATTTTTGATTTATGAAAGGTGAATGTGGATGTAGGAGAAGATAACTCTAAAAGGTATGTTCCTTTGTGGCTTTGTATTGAAAAATCTGCTGTTTTGACAGCTTTTTGTATTTTGTTCCACCATGGAGAGATCAAATGGAGAAATGTCTGCACCTAGACAAGCAGTAACCATTCACATGGCGAGATGAGGGAGCTGAGCGAGATCAACAGCCTGACAAGGCTAGGCTGGGGTGAAGTTTAGATGAAAGATTGAAGGTAGTGGGTGTCAGGCTTTTGGCAGCAGTGTAAAAGTCAGAAATGGCGTCGTATTGGCAGGCAGCAGAGGCGCAACATGAGAGAATTCCAGAGGTTAAAGACAAATCAAGCTGAAGCATTTTGAATGCACTCCAGAGGACAAATAACAGATGCTAGTAGAAGGAGTGTAGGTAGTTGTAAAACGACTACAGCCTGTGTAAGGAGCTGAGAAGACTAGTGGTTGAGAAAGAGTCTTATTGTCCTTTGTGAAGCGTGCAACACTCCTAAATGAATTTTGTATATGGGTGACACTTTACAGTAAGGTTCCATTCATTCATAGTTAATGCATTCGGTATCATCAAGTAACAATGAACAAGAATTTATATTATTTATTAATCTAGGTAAATGTTGGACTTATGCAAGTTTTTCCTGCAGGTTACATGATATGCCAGCAGGTAAAGAGTTATTTAATCATTATTCAACTGATTCGTTCAAACACACTGATTCATTGAACAAAAGAAAAGTAACTGTTTTTATGGCTGAGTCATTGGATCATTCACACAAACTAATTTGTTCAGAAACACAATCATATAATAATTGCTGTTAATAGTGTTCATCGTCTGTTTTATTACGTCTTAAATTGATTTTTCCATACTGCTGGTTCGTCTGGTCAGAGGAGAACTGGCCCCCCGACTGAGCCTGGTTTCTCCCAAGGTTTTTTCTCCATTCTGTCACCGATGGAGTTTTGGTTCCTTGCCGCTGTCGCCTCTGTCTTGCTTAGTTGGGGACACTTCATTTCCAGCGATACCGTTGACTTGATTGCAAAGATACTATTTAAACTGAGCTGGATGTTGACATCACTGAATTCAATGATGAACTGTCTTTAACTGAAAAATTTGTGTTTACTATTGTCATTTTGCATTATTGACACACTATTTTCCTAATTAATGCTGTTCAGTTGCTTTGACACAATCTGTATTGTTAAAAGTGCTATATAAATAAAGGTGACATTCATTCAGGAAATGAAATGTCCAAAATTGCATACTCTCTGAGTGGGTACTTCTTTTGAATAATTTACTTCACAACTGTTTAAAAAATGCTCTATATAGTATGAATGTGTGTAGTATGAATGAAATCCAGACATTCACCATCTTCATCTTTGACTTACGCCATCAGTTGTGTTGCTTCACTACCATTCACAACTCCTCTCCTGTGGCCTCATGGGAATGTAAAGTGTCCGTAGATCATCCTGGTACTTTTCACCTACTGTTTTATGAATACTATCTGTGAATACTAGTTGGATACACTACTGAATCACATAGTGTTTTCAGTTACTATACGGTAGGAAAGTAGGCATATTCGGACAGAGACTTGAATGAGTCACTGAATTATTCACTCAACTGGTTTGTTCAAGCACACAAGACATTTGGGAATGTCAGTATACCATCTATTGCTTGGAGACAAGCAGCAGGTAATTATATTGTGGCTTTGTTTGGAACTGTATTATTGGTGGAGCAAATAGACAAAGCAACATATCTGAAATATAAGTAACTTTGTGATATTGATTTTATACAACAGTTCAATAAACAACAAGGTCATTAAGTAACTTAAAAGTTACATAATTGCCAAGCAGATCTGACGAGAAAACATAACTATTTACAAGGTTTCATATTAATTTGTACAATGTAATTCAGTTTTTAGAAAGATAACATAAGCATGAAGGTCTACCCCTAAACCTAACCATCTGTGGGGCACAAGCAGATCGAATGAAAATGTATAAATGAGATCGTACAAATTCATACAAATTAGCCACCAATTTGCCAAAATTTAAAATAGTTATGAATTGCTGTTGCATTTACTGTTTGAAGAATGACAGAAGTGCAATGTTTAGCATCCCTGGGGGAACTTGGGTTTCATCAGATTTTACTCAAGGATACAATGGCCACAAAGGAAAACCAATGCCAATCAGACGTTGCCACTCAGAAATCAGGATCTTCTTTTATGAATGAAATTTAAATTATTCAATGCACACTGATACTAATGAAATCAACAAACATTCAGAGATTCAAATGGCTGACCAGACACAGAAAATGCATTCAGATTTATTGAAGACAGTTGCTGTGTCGGAGTGCAGGAATCATCAGTGCATTAGCTTGTGGTTTAGCAAATGAAAACACTGCTTGTCCTTAGAATACCTGTGGCATTTTGTATTGATCTTTTCCTTCCATCGGTCTTTCTCTTTCAGCATCTCCTTCCTCTTTCCAATTATCCCTGAAATACATCTTGGCAAAAAGCAGTGCCTTCACATCCTCAGGTCAATCAGCCATTTTCAGCACTGAACAGTAGCCATTAAAAATAACTGTGTGAACTTTAGAAACGCAAGAAAGCGTTACCTTGTCCATCGAGACAGCAGCATAGAAGACTTCACTGGTAGTAGAACAAGGAGGAAACATTAAGCAAGGGACAAGAAGTAGTATGACACCTTATTATGCTTTATTATGAGTGCTGTTATATTGGACCTGACATTAATGTGTCCATAAGTAAAACAGATGAAGTCCTATAGCAATCCACAGTGTGCCAGTCCAGCTCAGTCCCAAACAGCTCCTCACAGGTCACATTTATATAGGTTAATGTGCTGTATAAGCACATTATAGCAGCCCAGTAAGTGAGAGCAAAAACGAGCTTGAAAATTCACTACAATCTACAATGTTGAAAGTTATTTAAATTGTTGCAGGTGAAGGTCCTGAATCATCTTCAGGCTGAATCATCTGTTTTCTGCTGCCTTGGGAAATCTATACAAAGTATTGTTAGTAGTAGATTGTTAATTGTTACCAAGCTCAGCCTCTTTACTGTCTGATCAGACAAAAGTCGCATTGTTCTTGCTGTGGTTATTCTTCTTGCTTGACGTTTTAACTGAAGGTTTAATTGCTGTTTTTGTGGTTGGATCAACACACTTTTTCACAGGCAACAGTTCAGCTTGGTCTGAGGTCTGGTAAACACCTGTTCTCATTCTTCCTTTGCTGGTTTTCAGATCACCAACCACCCTCTCCAAGCCTCCAAGTTCTCCATTCCGACCACCAAGGTCATCACATCGGATCCCATCCACATCTAGAACACCTCGCACATGGAGAGGAGCCCGCTTGCTGCCCCCTCTGACCCTGGGTGGGGGAGGTGGAGGAGCAGGAGGTGGGGCGGAGGGCGCCCTCCTGTGGGAATATTTGGAAACACTGGTCCTCTCTCTCTGACGTCTTTCATTTTTCACTAAGGAAGGATAGGGGAGAGGAGCAAATATTAAGATATTAATTAAAAGAGCACAGTTTTTGCAGGAATGTTGATAAATAACAAACATGAAAATACAATAGAAAAAGCAATGCCATGTTCTATATAGGCTTGACTTATTTAGATCTGACATCAATGATGTCAAATGCCAGCTCTTCCATGTCTTATGACCAGACAGACTGTATTATTGATGTGTCTTTTGCAATGACATTTGATAGCCATGGCAGACAGTACGTTTGTTATTGAATAACACATTTGCCCTGTTCAGCAGACAAAAATTGAAAAACAGTGCCATATGGAGTCATATGGGCTACTCATAATTCTGCAATATTTAAATTATTTATATGTGGACAAACATTTATTTTGTCCATCAAAATTAATTTGACATGTATGCCCAAAGACAGGCTTGTTTTGGAACTATGTTTTTTTGGAGGTCAGTGCAGCTGGTAGCCCTTATGAGTCTTAAAAGCAACCCTTAAATGTTCCCCATGTTCTGTTGATTGTCCTAATTGCAATTTAAGAGGAACTTATCTTGTATGTTTCACCAATTAAAACTGGTTCAGCACTGAGGTGTTGGCTTCTGCTCTTCTGCACACATTAACACAACCAGTCTCCCAGCCTAACCAGTTGAAAAGTGTCTAAAACCCTTAAAACTTTTTTTTTTCTTCAGCAGGATAGATACAAAACACATTTATAGCTCATCATCAGGCTGCTTAGCGACATGCAATTGAATTGGACTAGAAGACGTTGCCGCACATGATGAGATGAGTGGCTTGTGACTTGTTAGCTTGATTTTAAGCTGCTAATGTCCCCTAAGAAGACTCCTTCAGAGCAAATGCAAACTTATTAACATGCTTATAACCATTCTCTCAAGTGTGTACACTGGTTTCATTAGTCACTCTCAGGTCAATTGGACAGGCTATTATTACCAATACACACTGCTAAGTGTTAAAGATATGTGCTATAGGAAAATGCAAGGGAAAAAGTTAGACTAATGAAGGCAGAACTGAGTTTGGCTGTGCACATCATGATATATTGAATTTGAGCCGTTTTGTGTTGTTGAGTGATTAGAGTTACAGACACACTGCCCCCTTGTGGCACCATATAAAACTACTTGCCTGAACAGAAGCGATTTTTGTTTGTAAACCCTGTATCGGCTATTAGTCTCTCTAGACTTATGATGAACTGATCATGTCTTCATGAAAGTCTTCATGTTATAATTAAACTGATTATCAAACATTTGAACTTCTCTTTAGGAAACTAAATATTCCAAGTCTAAACTAATGACAAAAAAAAAAGCTATTGGCACATTACTGTCATGCTTTTTGCAGTCAGTAATTCAATAATCACTTATCTGCCACGGACACTAGATGGAGCATCAATTTTTTTTTGCAGTTTACAAGCAGTTACAAACATGGGGTTTTGTGTCAGCAGTGACTTTGAGGTGATTCTCTTTCTGACTCTTCTTCATGGGAAAAAAAACATAGTCTTCCTGTTATTGAAGTTCAAGCAGATGTTTCAAACTTGCCGGGTGCAAAAGTCTTACCACAAACACTTGAACATGACCAGTGGATGTATTGGGTCCTTCACATGCTGCAGGACTTTCTTTGTGAGTATTTGGTGGAGATGAGCATCCCGATAGGATTCTTGGCCAACAAAAAAAAAAAAATAGCAAATGTTTCTTTGCGGTTAATAATTGAAGTAAATTTAACAAGTTCAAGCTCTATGGCTTTTGTTACAAAAAATACATTTCAGTAGGATGATTTAATCTGTTTAATCCCCTTAAACCGTCCCCGAAATTAAATATTAGTCATTGGAATTTGATCTCGAAATGTGGTTGTCATACTAATATTCCAAATCATCGGACATTCCCAAGCATTTGTAATTTTGACAGGAATTTGCAGGTGTTGGTAAATAGAACTAAAAGTAGCGACGCTAATAATATTTTTCAGTAACATGACAGTAGTTTAGCTATTATTATAAATAGTAGCTCTTCCGTAAGTGCGAACAAACGCTTCATCGCTGTTTTAAATGTCTGAGCTCAGCTGAGGGGATAATCAAACAGGCCCACCTTAATGATCTCTTACATCTTTAGAGCAATAAATTCCGATTCGTTCTAGTGAATTGAACGCACCTAGACGCTCCTCTCTCTCATAACGTTGAAAAGTCGCTCGGACGATTCATTTAAACGAACAATTGACAAAAATGATTAACTAATTCAAGTCCCGGTCCTATGCTGACTGTTGTGTTTTCAACTCAGTTACATACTTCTTTTTTGTATGTAGTAACCGAAACCTACCTGTTAAAGTTTGCTGTGAGATTATACTGTGAGATTGCCAATCCGTTCAAAACCCTCACTGTTTTTGATTGAGCAAAAAAAATTGAGCTTAAATTACATCACTGAATAATTATATCGTTGAATATCATTCCCCATTTTAAAACATTGGTATGTTGGAAGCAAGATGGAATATGGCTTCATAAAATTGAAGAACATGTTCTTACAATGAATGTCTTCATAATTGGTTTTAAATGCCTTATTCTTTTAGTTGCACACATCACGAAACTCAGTTGTTTTGTTTGTTTTTTTGGACTAAAAATAGCTACTTTTATATTCAGTCTGTCTGGCCATGAGTCATCAGGACCTGTGAATACATTTTCAGGGTAAATCAGATTGCTTCCACCACTCAGAGCATGTGTATTTCTTCACCTTAAACACAACTCTTTATTCAAGTCCTTGTTGAAAATTAAAAAAAAAATTGCCAAACAAACCTGTCTTACTTATTCCCATAGCATTACAGAACAGAGCAAACAATCCTTGGTGACAGAAATGCAATAATAATAATAATAATAATAAAGGTTTAAAGCTGTGGTCATGTGATATGTAAAGATAGGCTATTGAAATATATAGAAGAATAGTTTGTCAGGAGTAGTCACGCAACAATTTGGCTTCATGGTAAAATTAAGACAGCATTTTGATTTCTGTCTATGGAGGGTTTCCCTTCTTTTGGAGAGTGAAAATGTACCAAGGGAGACAATGCAGAATTAGGACACTCCCTCCAGTGGAGGATGAGAGAGGGAGCACTGAAGGGAAACAGAGGCTGGTTTTGTCTGAACCCAGTACCAGCGTCCAAACAACACAAAGCCTGCCTAACCAGCCATTCACTTTAACTAGGCCTCTGTGCATAGCTAATGCACTGAGAACATCCTCCCTTAAACAGACGGTGGGGGAAGAGGGATGAGAATGTGAAGGAGTTATTAAAAAACGCTTCTGAGAGTAGAACATTTCATCATGTGATCAGCTGTGCGGTTAATGCTTCATGTCTACCTTGTATTCTTTATTTAATAACAGGAAAAGGAAACAATAAACTATCTTATCTGAGAATTATTTGGGCTTCTGTCTTTCCTTGAACTCTGAAGGATGTGGCGCTGTTTTCACTCATATTATACTAATCACTGCTGTTTTAAAAGTGTGGGGTTGATAGGATTTTTTTAATGCTTTTGAAAGAAGTTTATGTTCTTATGTTCAATATATTTTAT
>NW_015555767.1:635355-653402 GCF_001515605.1 Sinocyclocheilus anshuiensis
ATGGCAAAGCTGAATTTTCAGCAGCCATTATTCCAGCCTACAGTGTCACATGATCCTTCAGTAAAATCATCTTAATATGCTGATTTGCTGCTTAAGAAGAATTTATTATTATTACCAGTGACTACGTTTACATGGACATCAGTAATCTAATTATTTACCTTATTCTAAATAAGCCAATATTATGATTATGGTGTTTACATGAGTTGCTTTTAGAATATTCCTTTCATGTTCCCGTTTTACATGTTATAGTCGTTTTTATACAGTCTATGGTTATAGTACATAGTTCGATTAATGGCACACGTCATTACGTCACCATGCGACGTCCCCTTCGGAATTTCACGTATAAACATATAGTTCGTCTTCGTGATGATGCCATGTACAGTTTTGGTTGTTTCATTTTTTATTTTATGAAAGCTTTAAGTGCAGTTAATTATTTGTACGTGCATACAGGCGATGGCGTTGTTGAAGCTCTTTTATTTGCCGTCAAACGGTTGACCACTGCCGTGTGTGTATCCTGTCGCAAAATGCAGCAAAAGGTCCTACGTGACGGTAATAATGTGATTAAAGGTGGGGTAAGCGATTTTTCAAAAACGCTTTAGAAAACTGATTCGGGCCGAACTTGTAGCCAATCGTTAGGGGCGTGTCTACTCATGATGTGGAGGAGAGAGCGTTCAGTGCACAGCACAGGATGGACATTAGCCGAGCCGAGCGACAGAAAGATAGAGATGGCGGATAAAAAACAAAGGAGGGAAACATCTGCGGAACAAAAGAAGGCTTAAGGCAATAAGGCAAAAAGTAGGACCCGTGTAAATATCGGATCAGCTTTCCAGAGCTGGAGAGAACTCAAGGAGCGGAAGGCCTGCGATCGGACGCCGAGGTTGCTTTGTTTCTTCTCGATAGGTGAGTAACACCATGTCTGCGCCGCAACAGCTAGTTGTTGTCTGTCTGTCTAGTCAGTCTGGTACACTGGACGCGACAAAGCAACCGTTGAAAATCATTTGAAATTTGTGTCAATACGTCATAAATAGAACACAGCAGCAGTTTTTCTTTGTTTCACAGAACCAGAGCCGTTGAGAAAGTTTCTCAATTCAGTTTCTTTTTGTTGTTTCTCAACGGCTCTGCACAGAACTAATCGTTGCCTGGGTTGCGTACGTATGTGTGGGGCAGAGCTATCAAAATAGGGGCGAGACCCTTTTGGGGTAGGGCGTGTTTGTTCTGGTGATTTCAAATGTCAACATTGGCTACCAGAAATCACTTACCCCACCTTTAAGGTGTGTACATGTCTTTACTGCACTTCAATAATGCGACTAAAATAGGAATACTCCACGTCTTAATTCGATTAGTGTTTACTTCGATTATGACTTTAGCCGGATTAAGGTAATCAAAAATCTGTTTACATGGTAGATTCTTAATCAGAGTATTGTCTTAATCGTATTAAAATTGGAGTATCGTTGTCCATGTAAGCGTACTGACTGTTAAAAAAACAGTTGTGCTGCTAAATATTTTTGTGGGAAACCATGATACATTTTTAAAAAGCCTCTGATGAATATAAAAAAAAAAAACAGCATTTATTTGAAGAAAAAAAAAACTTTGTGACATTATAAATGTCTTTAGTCATTTTTGAATAATTAAATGTGTATTTGCTGAATAAAAGTATTAATTTCTTAAAAAAAAAAAAAATCTTACTGACCCCAAATTTTTGGTTTGACAACTCTTGGTTTCAAAGAGCTTTGTCAAGATAACTTTTTCAAGAGAAAGTACTGAACTTGGTTTGCTTAGGGAAATCCTGGTGATTCAGTTTTATAAGTTCTTGAGGTGCAATTTAATTTAACAACACCATAACATGCCAGAAAGCATTATGTTATAATTCCACAATACAGTCTTGTTCCTCAAAGTGCATATGTGGCATTGTGATGACCCTAAGGCCAGAAACATGCTCTTACAAGTACGCAAACAATGCATGGCCAACATGAGTACAGTAAATGAACATAGTTACCTTTTAAAAAAAAATTTAGTTTATGATCAAACTGGCCCAGCAAGATTTAAACGGTTGCTTCACCATAACAGTAGTTGACCTGAAAGAGAAAACTGACTGTAGAAGCAGACAACTAACACCTTTTATAGCACCCATAGTGGTAAGACTGAGAATGCACTTGTGCTTCATTTTGAATTGTGCTTAGACACATTTTGGAGTACAACAATGCTTGAACTCAAACTTCCATAGCTGGAAGCATGTGTGTTTACGTACTTAAGAGTATGTTTCAGGCCTAAGAAATAGTAGAAATTGTAAACAGGTACTGGAAAGAGATCGGAACAAGACACAAACATAAGAGGAAGGGAGAAATCTCACCCCTAACATTTATTTAACTCTATTTACAGGTTTGCAGAAATCAGTCTGAGTAGAGATATTGGTTGTCTACAAAAAGGACTGCTACAGAAAACTGAAAATGATTTCAGTGTCAGAAAGAATTGAATGGAGAACAATTCAACAATGTCGGCAACTCCATATAGCAATAAATCACACAGATATAACAGAAACTATGAATACATTTAGTAGTTTATCATTCAAGAAGATAAATTAATCCTTTTTTAGGATTATATTACACAATTACATAAGTAACATATGATACCGTAGCTTAAAAAACATGGAAGTGATGTCATGGTGATAAACAGGAAGTGATCTGTGTAGCTACACATTGTTGAATTGCATTTTCGTACGAATATGATGAAAACAAAAAAAAGCTCTGAGGTCTCAATTTAAGATTGAAATATAGAAATGTGAGGTCATGAGGAGTTACTGAAGACTCTTTGTCAATATTTAGGTTTCATGGACAGGTTCATGGAAGGCACGCTACTGGTAACCATTGAGAGGTAAGGTGAGGCCTCTGTCGTACTAAAACTGATTGTGCTTGTTTATGTTTTAGTTGTGTATTCACATCATTTGAACAACTTTTTTGAACAGATAAATATATTTATGCATAAACGAGGGTGTTTGTCACCTCAAACACTCCACGTCTGGTATGTAGTTTATATTTAATGTTGAAGAACTATCACATGTCAGTTGTGACTCCTGTTAAGGCCATCATGTGATCAGCCAGAGGACAGATTTATGCAGAAAACGAGGAAGATCAATTCAGTTCACTACTAACCTCAAATCAGTCCGACTGGCTACAATAATTCTATTGTTTCTCTCAGTGGAATAAAAGCTGTGAAAGTCAATGATTGTCAAGATTGTGTGTGGCTAGTTGTTTTAAAATACTTTCAGGGGAAAATAAACTGTCAAATGCATTGTAGGTAGAAGTCTCTTTTTCGATTCTTCATTAAAGTGCTTAAAGGGGGTCAAATGTACATGGGAAGGATGTGGTTTTGCCAGGGTTTGGCATAGGGCTTACGATGAGGAACACAGCAAATCCACAGCACTCAGAAATCACACACATCTTCAGGAGGGACCAGAGAGAGGTGAGGATAACACATGCGAGCGTAGTTTGTTCACACAGGAGAGGTACCTGATCGAGCCCAGCTGTCCTGGAAAGTGTCCTCCCTCAGGAGGTGCAGTCGGTCTGGAGAGGAAGGGAGAGGCATAGGGGACTGGTGAAGGAGAGAGCTGTTAGGGCTTGTGATGTCGCCTTCGGCGACAAATGTCAGGTCCGTGCTGCTCTCCTCTTCCTCCAGTGCCTGGACCCCTCCATCGCTCCTCCAGTCTGTGATCCCGGACGAGCCCCCTTTTTGCGAGTGTGGGATTGGGGATAGTGAGGAACTAAACGGTGGTGGATTTCGGCCTGCTGCGTTTCTGAGAGCGCTATTGGGAGGCATCAGGGCACGTCTAGGTGCTGTGCCTTCCACCGCTGAATCTAAGCTCTGCGATTGGTGGCTGGCACTGAGTGTGGAGCCGTTCTCCTTGGATCGGGGCCGGTTCTTGTGGGAGACAGGGGTGGAGCTGAGGTTGTTGCTGTCTGCTTCCGTGTCGAGGCGCAGGAAGTCCGGAAGGACAAGGTTGGATTTGTTCAGCAAACCCCGCTGGTCGTCAGCTCTGTTGCTCTGTGCTTTGGATATGAGCTCGAAGAATTCTGGTTGAACAACAAACAAAATTTTAAACTGTTTTATTTGTTGGAAAGTAAAAAGCACATCTGACATGTTACAGAGAGCGTGAGATAGAAAGCATTCTCGCCAGACATCAGCAAAAGATTTACTGCGGCTGCAAAGTGTGCTTGTGTTAGCATTAGCTACATCAGCCAGTGTTGCTACAGAGATGCATAAGATGTAGCCAAGAACAACTTCGCCTAACTAGGTGAAAGAAAGAGAGATTATTCAAGAAAGTGAAAGGGGAATAGTTTTTTACCTTCAGCTTCATCTATATTAAGCTTTTTCTGTTTTCGCTTTTCCACCTGGGCCCTGGTTTTCACAGCCGAAGCCTTTCCTGCCGCTTTGTCCTCCCCCTGGGTAGCGACAATAAGAATGGGGCACATTAAGGGTGCGTGGATGAGAACCGCCTTTTCTACAAGGCTTTCTCTGGGGCGCAGGGCTAAAACTACTGGGGCCTCATAGGTGCATTGGGTGGGCCTCTAGTCACTATCACTAAAGCTAGTGTACATACTCGCTCTACTTGTGCAAGCATACTAAAGTCAATCTCCATTCAGCACAGCATGTCACTGCAGAAAAACCACCACCAGCACAGCATGCCACCACAAGACCCAACATCAATAAACATCCACGCTCCACTTTCTTGTTTTTCCACCATTTCTCTCAACATATCACACAGCTACCAGCAACTATTAAGATGAAAGAGTCTGTACAAGGGAAGAACCCTTGAACCAAGGAACTCTTGGCGGACAGAGTCTGCTATCCCCTCACAACATTGTGGTGTGTTGAAGGAAATGAAGTGGTAAAGAGGTGGGTTGCTGTGATCCGAGAAGTGGGATTAGATCATCCACAGGCCCAGAAATGCAGAGATTCAGAGACAGTCTTCAGACTGGAGAAAAGAATAGGGAAGCCAGCCATGCACAGACTCCCCACACACAGGCCAAAACACAAAGAAAGAAAGAGAGAGAAGGAGATGAAAATGTATGATCTTGGAGATCGAGGTCTTACTGTGGCAGACTGGCTTCGCGTAGACAGAGGTGGACCGTGACTTTTAGATGAGACCAGCTTTTGTTTGTCTGTTTAGAGAGGGAGAAAGTTAACTTATTCTGTTCAAGCTTAAGAGCAAGCAACTATGTTTAAGACAACAAGGCATACATAACGTTTTACTTTCATAATGCAAAGTGCATGAGTACAATTACTTTAATGTGTTGACACATACTAAAGCATATGAACTTGACTATAATTTTTACTGTAGTGTGTGATTCCATATTACATTTAAATTCAATAAATTTTAAATGTACACAACCGCACCTTCATCATTACAAATGTGTAATTACAAATATATGTAAATAAAATAAATTACATTCAAGTATATTTTAGTTTACCAAAAATGCTCATCAGTATATTCGGCAGCACACTTTTAACCAAATAAAAAAAAAACAATAGAAGTAATTATAAAATTTAAATTAAACAATAATATATTTTCATTTAATTGCAGTTAACAAGCAATTACATGTCTAAAACATTACATTTAGTTTGCACTTAAGTATATTATTTTAAAGTGTATTCTTTCTGTAATTAATACTGTAATGTAATTAATTATTTCTGTAATTAATACAGTAAGTACTCTTTTTAAAAGTATACTAAAGTGTATTTCTATTTTAAAAGGGACCTAACAGATACCTAATTGTTTATACAGCTATCAGGGGAATTACAGATCTAGATGATTATAAAATCCATATTTAGGAAATAAAATTGTTTGGCCTTCATGATATTGTTTCACAGTGGGTGAAATCAAAGAATCAGATCGGATGATGTGAATGATGTCTGTCCTGTATGTGTGTGTGCATCTTGCCTTTTCCTGGAACGTGGTCTCCTGCTTCCAGAACCACCCTCAGTCCATCTAGATTAGATATAGGAAGCCCAAGATCCAGCGGCTCTTTCTCTCCACTCTACCCACACAAAAACAACATATCTAATTAATAGCCATTTCAAAAAATCACAAAATGCATATATTTCACATTTTATGGTACAGTAGCCCATATTCCTCCATCTCCATAGAGCAATGTGCTACAAAACAAAACCAGCTAAATAAGCAAGATGATTGAAACATACTTTATACGCTACTGTGAAACCTGATAACCCAACATGATTCTTAACCCACAAACACATCGTCATCATGTTTTTTGTGAGAAATTGTTTAATACAATATTGTACATAAAACATTTTCTAAGATACATGCCAATATATCCAATAAATGAGATACATCCAAGATACAAGATACTATATTATCCGCTTGTAAAACCTCTCTTTTCTAAAAATAAATAAATAAACAAATTAATTTAAAATAAGCATATGTTTGACTCACTATCCTGGCCACCAGGTCTCCTAAGTTCAGACCATATTTGGCCACTACCGGCCTCAGCACTTCTGTAACTGGCTTAGTGGGTTTTGCTTTCAGCCCAACAGAACGGTTTATGGGCACCAGATCCAGTCTATGAGGGGGAGATGACGAAAGAGAGAGAAGTTAAGGAAAATAAACTTTACAAAATGATAATGAAAGACTTCAGTTAAGTTTAAAAAGCATAAAAGAAAAAGAGGCCTGATGAATACATAAAGACAGACAAAAATGATAGATGAAAAGATGAATGAATGGATAGACAGAGATAAAAACTAAACAGGTGTGTACCGGAATAGCGTACGTTTCTCCAGCCGCAGATCTCTGGAGCACAGTGTCATGCAGTCCTGGTCCAACACTAAAGGCTTTACACAAGGACAATACATGCTATTATAGTCCATTACAGCATTGTAGTATCAAATTATGCAGATGCGCGCACACACACACACACACACACACACACACACTGAAACTAGTACAGAAACCGTGTTAGGAATGGCATGCTACCATACTATATTGCAGTATGCTATCTGCATTCTGTGAATAGTGTGCGCATTTTCTGTATGCGTGGAATGCCCAGATTACCTGCTACATTTGCTGAAATTTGATGTACATCTGAAGACACTGCATGGTATACAGTTTCCCAGAACGCAACTCGCTCCATGTGACGTTTCACCTTCAAATGCATGAGTGAACTGGAGGCGGGAACTAGTAATTATAAATGTAATGCTTGTATATGTACGTACACACACACACACACACACACACGTAAATGCAACACTCAGCACAAACACACACATACTGAAACCACCTTGTAACCTTTCAAAGTGGACAGGCCAAAATTAAAAGCAAAAGCAAAAGTGAAGGTACCTTAATTACTGGTTACTATTATAGTATAGTTTTACCACAAAACACAATTAACACCTTGCAATGGTGATCTGAACTGCACTATAATGTTGCCTTTCATGTTACCTTTTCTCCTCCTACTAAGAACAGATCCACAGCAGCCAGATTAATGCTGAGCTTCTCACACAAGCCTAAGAGCACCTCTCTGATGGAGATGCCAGGCCTGATGTGTACTGGGCAGCATGAACCATCCGGAAGGTAAATGTTACAGTGACGCACGGCACGCTCAGACAACGACATGGAGTTACGCGACACCTCACCCTGTCAGACAAAGGAATAAGCAATACAAACAAATTAAATGAACACAAAAATATTAAATTCAGCTATATTAAATTGGAGATAATGCTCATAATTGAAGGATATATTCTTAAAAACAAATAAGATATATAATATATAAAATAATTCTACTACATTTAAATAATAATAATAATATGACCATCATCAGCATCATTATTAATTGACTGGGTTGACTTAATACAATATATTACATTTGATAATTATGATAAAATCCTAATAATCCTAGACAGATTACCATCAACTTCAGTCAGACACATTCGACTCACCTCGTTTTTTCCAGAACCAGAGGTTGCAAGTTCCAAACTCGCACCAGATGACAAAGAGCCCTGTGATTCTCTCCGTCCGTTACTACCAGTAAAGCCTGTGGTGAAAGACAAATATCATTTGTAACCAACATACTGGAAAATGCAGGGAATTGGAGAAGCTGGTGGAAATATTCAAGGAGAGACAAGAAGCACAGAAACAAAAATGCCGACATGAAAAGTATCAAAAATTTATAAGCATCGTAAGTGCACAGTAAATATAAAGAAACTAAATGAAGCTAAACTGCAGAACAATAATCTAACAGAATCAGCACTGATGTCCCCCACTCACTGTAGTCTCCAAGGTCCTTCTTCTTAGATCCTTTTCCGAAACTTCTATTTCTGGACCAGGAGAAGAAAATGCTTTTCTTTTTATCGCTATGTTCATCTCTGCTGTCTTCATTTAGGGACCTTCCCGATTTACTCTTCTTGTCGTCCTGCATCTTCAAAAAATTTTCAATTATTCTCAAACACAAAGGCGTTACACTAAGATCTGAGGCAACAGACAATAAAAAAAAAATCCCTGGTGGCCAATGAACCACTGATATGCAGAATAAAAATGAGATGCATAGCCGGTGAGGAATTTACGGAGTTAAATTAGATCTGACTGGAAGGCATGGTGGGGATGTTAACTGAGATGACTGTCTCTCTTCCTTTGAAAGCTTCTGGAATAACTATATTATCACTTGACTATGTAAACAAGAATATAATGCTGACAATAGCTTCAGTATCACACCTTAAATGCAATTGCATTTAAATACTTTTAGGTGTGAAGCCATTCCCACATACATAGGTCGCAAATTGCTTTAAAAGGACAGTAAAAAGTGAGACATTTTAGCCAAATGATGGTAAAACCATCTATAAACATCTATAAACATTATTACATTCTGCAATGCTGAACAGATCATATTTCAATAGTTACAAAGGTCATAAATTCGTAATTGATAAATGTTCATACATAATCACATATCAATGTACATAAACTACTGAAGGTGTTACTAAACCTTCCACTGAGAGATAATTGGGGGTATCATCCTTTGATGTGCTTCACAAATTGTTTGATTTTGTGATTATGTTTCAAAGGAAGTCAATGTGTCAACTGTCAACTGACTGTCATCATTCTAATGAAGGGCGTAAGATATAAAGTAAACACAAATGTGTGTGTGTTACCTTTTTAGGTGTAGAGAGGTTAGAGCGGTCAGAGCTTGTGCTATGTTTGGACGTGGGACTACTGGGGACCTGGTAGGGGTCTGGAAGAGGACGCCCCTCCACCTCGGCAAGCATACATTCTTGATACAGGTAGGACTTTAGGAAGCGAGTGTAACTGTCAAACTTCATCAGGTTAAAGATCTATTGAGGGAAAAAAGAAGAGCTGCACTGTAAAACCAGCTGCTTACAAGACACAAGACAAGGCACAAATCTCGATACTGGTCTAGCATATCCATATTTTTTATGTTTGTCAACTAGCATAGCTTTTCTAGTCTTGCTGGTAAAGCTGCTTAAGCAAACCAGTGGGGGCACCAGCATTTCACGCTGGGACCAGCATCCTTATGAACAACATATGCTGATGACCACCAATGTGGGTCTTATCAGCTGCGATAATATACACTTCCGTTCAAGTTGAAAGGAGGTCAGTCTTTTTTTTTTAAAGAAATTAATACTTTTATTCAGCAAGGATGTATTCAATTAATCTAAAATGACAGTGAAAACATATAGTGTAACAAAATATTTCAGTTTCAAATAAATGCTGTTCTTTTAAACTTTTCATTCATTAAAAAAAGTTTTTTAACAAAAAAACTGCTTTCAACAAGTATTTCAGAAGGGTCATGTGACACTGAAGACTGGAATAATGGCTGCTGAAAATTCAGCTTTTTTTCAGCAAAATGGATAAATTACATTTTACAATAAAATAGAACGCACTAATAATATTTCACAATATTACTGATTTTACTCTATTATTGATCAAATAAATGCAACCTTGTTCATCATAAGAGACTTATTTCAAAAACATTAAAATATCTTCCTGAACAAAATGCAAGCTTGATTAAAAACTGCACCGTTTTTATGGCACCAGATTCATCGTTTTTAAATGACAAATCCAGAAAAATTAAAAAATGGTGTGGAAAAAAGGAAGGGCCTGGTTTGCGGGGGTTGTGCATTACACCACAGCTACAGTTATCTGACATTGCAAAATGTGGCCAACAAAATGTTGATGTGAGTTTGTGATTTACAGAGATCTTGGATAAGGAGGTGACAGCCAGACAGGAGCCTCTAAATGCCGCTACGTGATTCTACGCCTTAAAAGACACTTTATAAGAACACATTCTCTGCTGCTACGAGCACAAAGGTTGCCCGCAGGTTTCCTCACAGTTATCATGGGGTTGGAGTCTACAGGATGCTACATTCATGATCTTATGACATCACAGAGCTGAATTCAAAATACTTTATTATTTCACATCTTGCCTACAGTCCTCAAAGATGGTAACGCCTTACAGACATGCAGTGGAGGGTGCTGGGGAGTACACAGCTTTCTGGGATCAGGATCTGTTTTTTTGTTTTTTTTTTGTCATGTTGTCATGAAAACTACAATAACTGAACTATTAACTGGTCTGGGAAAGGTGTTAAGTAGAACCACATAAAAAGACAGGTTAAGGCATGTAAGGGCATGGATTTTCCAACATTTCAACATCTCTAGGATGGGCCTGACACCGACGCAGCCTGAGGTGCTTTGGGAAATTTTTAGGCACTATTAATTCTGTGCTAAAGCTTTTTATTCAGAAATACAGTGCTGTACCCACAAGGTTACAGTAAAGAATCCAAATTTGAGCACTTCCTGTCTTACCTGTAGCTGCTGCTCTTTAAACATATCTGGTCTTGGAGCGTTGAGGATGTCGTCAGCCAACTGAGCCTGACTATCAATGT
Organism: Sinocyclocheilus anshuiensis; assembly: GCF_001515605.1. Classification (NCBI taxonomy): domain Eukaryota; kingdom Metazoa; phylum Chordata; class Actinopteri; order Cypriniformes; family Cyprinidae; genus Sinocyclocheilus; species Sinocyclocheilus anshuiensis. The sequence continues at coordinate 646,261 of NW_015555767.1, forward strand.
TGACAGGTGTGGTGGCCTTACTCGACAGGAAGCTGTTGTAGATCTCTCTGGCCTTCTGGGACAGCTGGGGGCCAAAAGTCACGACAAGGTTACAATCAAACGGCAAATGAAAAACATTGTTTATTTCATCCTGTCCATGTAAAGGGTGTATTTACTACACTAAATGGACTGCTATAGATGAAAAAAGATCTAATAAACAGCCTCCAAAAAGTACCCAAGTAAAATAAATAAATAAATAAATAAATACATTAATAAATAAATTAAACTGAATTTACATTATTTAAATTCAACTGGTAAATATGTGGACTTTATACCTGTTTCTTGTCTGTTTCAGGAACATGACTGAAATATTCACATGCTTGCCAAAATAAAATATTCTCCTCACTGAACTCCTTCTTCAGAAACTCCTGCAGGATGAAGAGAAAAATAAATAAATTAAAGATCATTGATTATACTGCAAAACATACAAAATTACACACGTTGTCTTTTACCTTTAAACTAGAAAATTAAACTTACTAACTACTCACTGGCTGAACTACACTGAACAAAATTATAAACGCAACACTTTTGTTTTTGCCCCCATTTTTCATGAGCTGAACTCAAAGATCTAAGACTTTTTCTATGTACACAAAAGGCCTATTTCTCTCAAATATTGTTCACAAATCTGTCTAAATCTGTGTTAGTGAGCACTTATCCTTTGCCGAGATAATCCATCCACCTCACAGGTGTGGCATATCAAGATGCTGATTAGACAGCATGATTATTGCAAAGGTGTGCCTTAAGCTGGCCACAATAAAAGGCCACTCTAAAATGTGCAGTTTTACTGTATTGGGGGGTCCGAAAACCAGTCAGTATCTGGTGTGACCACCATTTGCCTCACGCAGTGCAACACATCTCCTTCGCATAGAGTTGATCAGATTGTTGATTGTGGCCTGTGGAATGTTGCTGGATATTGGCAGGAACTGGAACACGCTGTCAAACCCTGATCCATTGTTCGATTATCTCGGCAAAGGAGAAGTGCTCACTAACACAGATTTAGACAGATTTGTGAACAATATTTGAGAGAAATAGGCCTTTTGTGTACATAGAAAAAGTCTTAGATCTTTCAGTTCAACTCATGAAAAATGGGGGCAAAAACACAAGTGTTGCGTTTATAATTTTGTTCAGTGTAAATTCTCTAAGAATTCTTTGCTTTTCAAAAAACTCCTTTTCAAACACTTCCTGGTGGTTTTGTTTGAGACCTTGAATTCATCGAGTTCCTCATGCAAACTCACTGAGAAAGCCTTTACAACTTCAGAGGTATCTGAGGTCTTCACATTTTCAATTAAAATGCATAAAGCTTGACATGTACTCTCAACCAACATCGATCAAATATTCTGTAACAGTGTGGCTGGCTGCTGTGCAAAAGGATGACTTGGACCAATCCAACGTACCGAAAAATATCGGACACCGACGGGATCCTGTAGTAGCCGCTCGAAGCAGACAGCCCATGATGCAATGCGCCGTTCAGTGTGGCGTCTATGGCATTGCACGCTAGGTAGGCTGGCATTGCTGTTTAGACTGTTATCACTGCCGCAGCCTTTCAGGTCCACACTGTTCAGCTCTATGCACAAACAATGAGATAACAATGTTACTATTATTTGCACCAAACACAGTGGCACAATTATTTTTGTTAAAGAAGAAATGTATAGTATCATGAAGCTTTTTCTTCATTCAATTTGACATATTACATATGAGAGACACAATAACCCTCCAAAAAATATTAACTCTTTCAAATCAGCAAATGCCTAACGGGACCTGAATTATGTAACCCAGATTCCTGAATAAGGGCGAGGGTGCTCTAAACTAAAACCATATTCTTAAAATAGACCCGCATTTGCAAATGAACAACAAAAACATCAGAGCTAGAACAGCACACGTGACATACGACAAATTCAAGATGTTTCTCCACTTATCTAAATGCCTTCATCAGCCCTTAACCTGATTTCTTAAACCACCTAATACTTTTCTACTTTACTGCTGCTTCTGCTGTTAAATACTCTCTTTTTAGTTTCTGGGTGATTCTGATTGGTTGGTGAGTTCTTGTAATCAAATACTATTGATTAAAGTTACAAAGCATATTCTTCTTTAAAGGCACAGTTTACCCAAAAATAAAAATAGTCATTATTTACTCACCCACGTGTTGTTCCAAGCTCATATGCTGTTACTTTATCGGAGGAACATCAAACAGAAAAATCAAACAGTTCATAGCGAACAGGAGCTGTCAAGCTGCATAAAGGATAAAAATACCATAAAAGTGGTTCATATAACTATATTCCATGTTACTATGAACAGATTTACTTTTGTGTTCTGTGTGTTCTGGTACAACATAAGGGTGAGAAATAATGACTAAAGGTGAACTATTCCTTAAAGTAATCCTCAAAAACACTCAAATGAACAGAAGACAGTTTAACGGCAAAGGCTTTAGCATAGCTGAATATAAAACGTATGCTAAAAAAAGCACTCAGAAGAAATCCAATGGTTAAGGTTCAGTTAGACCACCTCTGAAAGAATCTCATCAGACCGTGGGTCAATATCAGCACAAGCTCTTACCTGGGTAAAGCTGGTACGAGCCTGTTTGATGCCACTTTACCAGGTATTTCATGCCAATTGGACGCCAGGCTTTGACATCCATCACCCCACATTACAAACACACACTACCATGGTGCAGAGGATGAACAGCTATCAAACTGTCCATAGAGCTAATGTACATGCTGACTGCAGACATCATAAGCATCTAGTAACTAACTAAACAAAACCGACACAGCGACGAGACTACATGCATGCATAGAGGTAAATAGATAGAGTGGCCTGTGCACAAAGCTCTAAACGGGTAGATGATAAATTATTGAAAGTAGAGAGGGGAGGGAAACTTAGACGGTAGAGGTAACAAGAACCTGCAATATTAATGCTGGACCAGCACAGCCACCCAGTAGCACCATAACCGAAGACAAACTGCACACATAAACAGATAGGACAATTTCATTTTGACTGTGTTGCATAATGTCCACCTGCCTTGTTATAATAGGGGTCAATTACAAATAAGAGTATCTATGATAAGAATGCATGCGTCCTAATAATTTTCAAACAAATGTTTAAAAAAAAAAATTAAAGGTAAATATATTTTTGCACAAATATGATTAATTCATAAATATAAATTTATGTTATGTATTAATACATTATGTAATTGTATTAAATATGTAAAAAATATATACATAAATATGTATTGGGGGAGTCACTCCACATGACATTTCACAACCTGAACTACCCTTGTCTTGTGATAAACAGTTCAAATTATATGATAATTTAAGAGACTTACTGACCTTGACACACAGTCATGAGGGTCTGGATAGGTCGTATGATATCACTTCAAGTTTTATGTTTTTCTCTACATAATCATTAGCTACACCACATGATTTTGATTTGGCAGACATTTTTTCTCTTAAATTTGCTCATGTTTTTTTCTCTCTCTAAGATTAAGACTATGACACTATTTGCCACTATAATACTACTTAACAAGGTTTTCTTTTCAAACATGTAATTTTTTTATTCATTTTGATGTCGATCTATCACCAACAGTTTTTATTTGCTCCCCAAAAATATCAAAATGAATTTCAATTCAGAAATTAAAAACATTCATCATAGAGGAGGTGCATTCAAGTGATTGTATTTATGAATTAAATTAATAGATCCTGACAGAAATAAATAAGCATCAGGTCATTGATCCGTAGATAAAGACATCCTGTACACTAAATAGTCTGACACAATGAGAGGTCCAGACTGTAAAACTCACACCAAGACATCTACAAGAACACAGCTCAAGTCTAAAGACAGCAGAATAATGAAGAAAATGAAAGGTTGCTGAGATTTGCACTTTGATCTCAAGATGGATGGGTGTTACTGACGTTACAAGTGGTCCTTAATTCACTCTCTCTGCTTTCACAGGCAGATTTACGACATCCTGCCATGCCGTTAATTGATCCTGGAGCAGTTTCTAGGGATAAAAAAACTGGCCCCGGCACCTGAACACTCATCCAGCCAGACTAAACTCAATTCAGATCCTCTCATGGTCGTTGTGTTTGAAGGGCAGCTTGATGAGGCCACAAACTATTGTGTGCCCATTCACAACACAAACATTAAAAACTATACTACTGGATCATAAAAGAAACAGCCCACTGAAGTAAGTTGGTAACACTTTATTTCGATAGTCCACCTTAAAAATTCTCCTAACAATAAGTAACTTTGCAACTACATGTCAACTACTAGTCATTAGAGTATTAGTGGAAGTATCTGCTAACACATCATTCTGATGGTTCCTCAACAGGCATGTTACTGACTATAAGTACCTTTGCAAGTTCATCAAATTATTCTACTAACCCTAACCATAACTTAACAGTCTACTAATAATCCTTTGAGAGTTAGGTGACATGCAGTTGCAAATGAATGATAGTTAGTTTCACATGTAGTTGCAAAGTTACTTATAGGTAGTAGAACGTCTAAAGTGGACTATCGAAATAAAGCGGTAGAGGTAACAAGAACCTGCAATATTAATGCTGGACCAGCACAGCCACCCAGTAGCACCATAACCGAAGACAAACTGCACACATAAACAGATAGGACAATTTCATTTTGACTGTGTTGCATAATGTCCACCTGCCTTGTTATAATAGGGGTCAATTACAAATAAGAGTATCTATGATAAGAATGCATGCGTCCTAATAATTTTCAAACAAATGTTTAAAAAAAAAAATTAAAGGTAAATATATTTTTGCACAAATATGATTAATTCATAAATATAAATTTATGTTATGTATTAATACATTATGTAATTGTATTAAATATGTAAAAAATATATACATAAATATGTATTGGGGGAGTCACTCCACATGACATTTCACAACCTGAACTACCCTTGTCTTGTGATAAACAGTTCAAATTATATGATAATTTAAGAGACTTACTGACCTTGACACACAGTCATGAGGGTCTGGATAGGTCGTATGATATCACTTCAAGTTTTATGTTTTTCTCTACATAATCATTAGCTACACCACATGATTTTGATTTGGCAGACATTTTTTCTCTTAAATTTGCTCATGTTTTTTTCTCTCTCTAAGATTAAGACTATGACACTATTTGCCACTATAATACTACTTAACAAGGTTTTCTTTTCAAACATGTAATTTTTTTATTCATTTTGATGTCGATCTATCACCAACAGTTTTTATTTGCTCCCCAAAAATATCAAAATGAATTTCAATTCAGAAATTAAAAACATTCATCATAGAGGAGGTGCATTCAAGTGATTGTATTTATGAATTAAATTAATAGATCCTGACAGAAATAAATAAGCATCAGGTCATTGATCCGTAGATAAAGACATCCTGTACACTAAATAGTCTGACACAATGAGAGGTCCAGACTGTAAAACTCACACCAAGACATCTACAAGAACACAGCTCAAGTCTAAAGACAGCAGAATAATGAAGAAAATGAAAGGTTGCTGAGATTTGCACTTTGATCTCAAGATGGATGGGTGTTACTGACGTTACAAGTGGTCCTTAATTCACTCTCTCTGCTTTCACAGGCAGATTTACGACATCCTGCCATGCCGTTAATTGATCCTGGAGCAGTTTCTAGGGATAAAAAAACTGGCCCCGGCACCTGAACACTCATCCAGCCAGACTAAACTCAATTCAGATCCTCTCATGGTCGTTGTGTTTGAAGGGCAGCTTGATGAGGCCACAAACTATTGTGTGCCCATTCACAACACAAACATTAAAAACTATACTACTGGATCATAAAAGAAACAGCCCACTGAAGTAAGTTGGTAACACTTTATTTCGATAGTCCACCTTAAAAATTCTCCTAACAATAAGTAACTTTGCAACTACATGTCAACTACTAGTCATTAGAGTATTAGTGGAAGTATCTGCTAACACATCATTCTGATGGTTCCTCAACAGGCATGTTACTGACTATAAGTACCTTTGCAAGTTCATCAAATTATTCTACTAACCCTAACCATAACTTAACAGTCTACTAATAATCCTTTGAGAGTTAGGTGACATGCAGTTGCAAATGAATGATAGTTAGTTTCACATGTAGTTGCAAAGTTACTTATAGGTAGTAGAACGTCTAAAGTGGACTATCGAAATAAAGTGTAACCGTAAGTTCCTCACAGTTTTGCATGCATACATTTGTCCCTCTGTGCCTTTTGTTATGCATAAGGCTGAAAGATCTATGGCTCCGACCGGCAACGTTAAGCAAACATTCACAGAATCCCTGACACATTCACACATGTTAATTGAGGCACTGAGGGGGGAGAGGGGAGGTAGTTAGGGCTTGTTCACTCCTAGTGCAGTTGGACTTGAAATACAGAGATTTAACTCGCTCTGGCCTGATGAATCAGACAACATATTACTTACTGTACAATCATTGGTGCTGTTCCTTGTGTATAGTTTTGTATAAAAAGAGAAAGTTGGGCTGAAGGTTTAAAGAGGCACGTAATGAAACACCAGAATTTGTTTGGTCACATTTTAACCTTATGCAACAGTAAATTTGTGATTTCAGAGGAAAACTGATCACAAATAATGTTGCAACTGAGCTCAAAAAGAACCAAATGAACTTAAATTACATTGTTTACTCCCACAAAATGACCCAGAGACTTTAAAATACTAGTCTATATTCTTCTAACAAGCACTTATAGAGCAAAAACTGCTGTATAAGAGCTGGATTTGGGGGGATGGATGGATGGCATTGGGAAAAGAAAGCCAATCTTAGCAAGAGATCAGGCAAATAAAAAAACAGCCAAATTGGTGTTTGCTTTCTCCTTAATTTGCGTAGAGCTCTCCATTTCAGATGTTGTACATTAACATTGAAAACACAGCATAGACAACAACACCGAGCCTGACACTAGACATCAGAAACGAGACTGGAGTGAAAATGGGGCAGAATAGGAAAAGAACACAAAAAGGTGAAAGTAATGTATATACGAGAAATGTAGAAGTAATTAGATCCCAAAGAGATGGAGTACAAAAGAGGTGAAACTCAAGGATGAAAGTGTGACCAAAAAAAAAAAAAAAAATGTGGGTGGAACAAAA